>NC_090838.1:19704469-20007500 GCF_028021215.1 Eschrichtius robustus
AACATTTTTTTTTTCAATATTTATTTATTTATTTATTTTTCAATTTCTGGAAATCTATCCTAAGGAAATAATCCAGAAAGTAAAAAAGGCTGTAATGTATACACACTCATTTCAACATTATTATTTTTTTCAATATTTATCTATTTATTTATTTAGGCTGTGCTGGGTCTTAGTTGAGGCATGCGGGATCTTTAGTTGCATGTGGGATCTTTTAGTTGCAGCATGCAGGCTTAGTTGTGGCATGTATGCGGGATCTAGTTCCCCGACCAGGGGTTGAACCTGGGGCCCTCTGCATAGGGAGCACGGAGTCTTACCCACTGGACCACCAGGGAAGTCCCAACATTATTTTTAAAGCATCAAAGTATAAATAAGATAAATGTCAAATAATATGGAAACAGTTCAGTAAATGATTATAGATCTTCTCCCTAGAATTTTAAGCCACATTAACAATGGTAATTATGACGACAATTCAGCAACAGGAAAAATGCTTATGAAATAGGATGAAGGGACCAGAGAGTTCACATTTATGGAGCACCTACTGTGTACCAGCTGATGCTAGGTGCCTTACTCATCTCCCACAGAGGAGGAAACCAGCAGCGGGCTCGGATGACCTGAGGTCACACAGCTCATAGTCCCAGGTTTGCTTAATTCCAAAGCATGTGCTTTCTATGCTATAAAACACAAAGCTGTATCTATGTGATACAATTCCTATTTGGAGTAACAATACTGAGGATGAATCTTTTAAAATTGTTTTCTGTGAATATTATTTAAGCTATTCAACAATTTTATTGAATGCCCATTCTACACTGACAGCTAGATGGCAAGGAGCTAGCTCCCAGGCAAGCTTAGGTTCCAAAATCATGTCTACACATAATCTTTTACTTAACAGTTTCTCTTGCCTGGACTGCCCCTCCTCCTCCCCTACACATCCTTTAAGGCTCTGCCTAAATTCTACCGCCCCCAAGAAGTCTTCCTTAACCAACCCAGCCTAAGGAGCATGCACTCTCCTTTGAGTCACTATAACACATGAAACTTGCCTTAAGAAACATCAGTACACCCAGGCCGGCTTATATTTTATTAAGCGATTGTGCCTTTTCTCTGCAGCTAGACTGTAAGAGCCCTGAAAGCCAGACCTATGTCTTGTTAATGCTTCATATCCCCAGGAAGCCCTGGGTACAACTGAGGCCCATAATAGGTATTCAATATGTGTGTTGGCAAACCTTATTTCTACCACAGTTGAGGCTGTGGGAGAGGCTCTGGCATGACACTGGTTCTTGTGCCCCCCATGAGTAGATCAGAGTTCTCTGTCAAGTTCCCCTGCCAGTTACCACCTCTGCTCAAAAGGAGGTGAACTTTGCCTTTGTTATACGCCACCTTTTAAAAAACTTATTTTGAAATATAGATTCATAGGTAATTGCAAAGAAATGTGCAGGGCGAGGCCCCTGTACGCTCCACCCAGCCTCCTCTAATGTTAACATTTTTTTTTTATTAATTAATTAATTTATTTATTTTTGGCCGCATTGGGTCCTCGTTGCTGCGCGCGGGCTTCTCATTGTGGTGGCTTCTCTTGTTGCGGAGCACGGCCTATAGGCATGCGGGCTTCAGTAGTTGTGGCTCTCTGGCTTCAGTAGTTGTGGCTCACAGGCTCTAGAGCACAGGCTAGCAGTAGTGGCACATGGGCTTAGTTGCTCCGCGGCATGTGGGATCTTCCTGGACCAGGGATCGAACCCGTGTCCCCTGCATTGGCAGGCGGATTCTTAACCACTGCACCACGAGGGAAGCCCCAATGTTACCATCTTGTACAACAATAGTTCGGTATCAATACCAGGAAACTGACATTGGTACAATCCACAGAGCTGGTCCAGATTTCATCATCAGTTATACATAACTTTTTAAAAATAATCCATCTTAGAAATTATCTTTTTCTACTTGAACACATTTTCTTCATATCCCTGCCTACCATAATTACTCTTGCTTCAAATCATCATACACACTATTGCTCTGAAGTCAGAGGGCCTTCCTTGTTCTGTTCCTGGCCCTGTTCCCTGCGCCCTGAGTGCTCTTGGGCAAATTGACTAACCTCTCTGAGCTCTGGTTTTCTCCCCTGTAAAGTGATAATATCTCATGGGATTTTTTAAAAAACTGTAAAGTGATTAAGTTAGGCACATGATATAATAGGCACTCAGGAAATGTCAGTGTTTTCTTTCTACCCTCTTGCTACATGGAAAGCCCTCTTTTTCTCACAATTGAATGGAATCCTTCTCTTATAAATAATGTTCAAAATTAGTCTCCTCTGACATGTTCCAATTCCGTCTCTCAGCAATCCTGCTCTGTGTATGTGTAACATTTAATTAGAATGATGCTGACTACATGGTCCACACTCCTGTTGAATACATTTTCATTTCTATTTTTACCTATCAACAATATATGGTATTTGAGGACTGAGACCTCAGTGGCTTAATTTACAAGTCAACAAGCTGGATAAGAGCCTTTGTTTGGTGCCATCTGTAAAACAAGAATACTTGTATCAACCTCATAGACTTTTGTAAAAAGTAAATGAATGAATGCAGGTGAATCACTTAGGGTGGTGCCTGGCACAGACCAACTGAAAACACGGTAGCTGCTGCCGCTGGTCAGGATGACCCCTGCTCAATTGTGTTTCTATTCGGAGATTTGTCCTTGGGCATTCGAGAGGGGATGTGTGTCTACCTGGATTTGGATTTAGATTTCTTAACAGCTGTTTATGCTTCACACTCCAAGTATAAAATGAAACCAAAAGACTTTAAGGGCCATTCTTGCTCTGAAATTCCATTTTATTCTATCTTGCCTTATTTCTCCTAAGTTAGGGAAGAGATTTTAATAACAGTTATCATAGTAATATCGATGATGATAACAGCTAATATTTTTTGAGTGCTTATTATATGCCAGGAACAGTTCTAAGAACTCACTTATGTTAACTTATCAAGTCTTCACCACAACCCTATGAAGTAGGTTCTGTTGTTCCCATTTTGCAGGTGAATAGCCCGAATCGCAGAGACCTTGAAACCTTGCCTAAGTTTGCACAGCTGTGAGAGCTGGAACTGAGGTTGGAAGTCAGGCTGTCTGGTTCCTGAAAATAGTTGGGATACATTTTTCCTGCTGTTAGTGTTTCCAAGAGACAAGGAATGGAAAAACATTCTGTTTATTTTTACCTATTACTCGCTGGAAGTGTGATACCCAAGCTCAGGGCAGCTTACAGTTAGTAAAGAATAGAAGCCCTGACATTAAATCAATTGGACACATTTCTCTGTTTTTCAATCCCCACCCTGAATTAAGGTGGCAATCAGATTAGCCAAGATTGGCCGGAAAGCAGTGAGCGTATTGGAAGTGAGGGAGTTCCAAAAGGTCAGGCTACTGACAGCTACTGGTTGTCTGTGAATTCAGACACAGTCTGGTCCAAACTGTCTCCCCACGGAGAATTCAGCTACTGTTTAATTCCACTTCCAATAAAATCTGTCTGGAAACTCAGACTCTGCCTCGTTCCCCGAACACATTTGTGTCAGCACCTCCTCTTGGTCTTTCGATCCCGAATCTTCCCTGGACAATGAGAGATGGGTCCTGGCCCTACAGATGTCCCCTCCACCGCACTACTGTCCCCACAGCCACATGGCGCCATTTGATTTCCTTATCACCGATAAAACCAGACCAGGCTCTGCCTGTACGATTCCTGGCTTTAATTATCAAGGGCAAATCACTGCATCATTCAGAATAATGAAAAATTGGAAACAGCAATGGGAAATGATTAAATAAATCGGGGTCGTGTCAAAAGATGGAATAGTAAGTAGCCATTAAAATGAGGTTCTGAAAAATATTTAGTGAGACAGTAGATGCTCACAATATAAGAAGAACATAGGTTTTAATGCTATACTGTATGATCCCAATTTTATGTGCATATTTTCAAAATATGTATAAACACAGAAACAAAAACCAGAAGAAATACATTATAAGGTTGATAATCACAAATCGTGCAATTATAAGTGATGCTTACATTCATTTTTATTTTTTCCAATTTTACACTCATATACACATGAGCATGTATTCCTTTTAAAATCAGAAATAAGGAAAAAGGGAAAAAGAGAAAAGGGAACCTTTATGGTTTTCTTAAAGTTTTTCCCTTTGAAGTCCTGTTGACTTTTCCTTTCATGGGTTCACCAGTTCTTACCAGCTCTTTCCACCCATAGAGATCCAGCTCAGGTCTTGCCTCTTCCAGGAAGCCTTCCTGGACTCATCAAACTCCCAGAGATTTCTTCAGTTTTATGGACTTCTTAGTCTCATTGCGACACATCATCAACTTTAAATGTGGGTGGGTCTCATGTCCCCAACTAGAGAGTAAGTTCTTTGATGGCAGAATCTATATATTTAAACATTTTCCTCTTCCCCACCCGACCCAGCGAGTACTGTACAAAGTGCTGAAGTTCAATTCACATCAGCTGGACACAAGACCTGGTCCTCACGGGAGGTACTTGAATCTAACGCCCCTTTCTCTCTGAACTTTGTTCTGTTTCCTCCAATTCATTTGAAAGGAGTGTCAGTGCCATTAGCCTTGGGTTAAATTTTATTGTAAATTGTTTAAAAAGAATTCAGTTTGCTTTGGTTGGGACGAGCAAGTCCAGCCCTTGCCTTTACAAGGGGATTGTAAAGCCAAGAAAATAAATATGAACTATTTTAAGCAAAAAGGCATTTTTCTTGGTGAATGGGAATAACGGCATTGATGTTTATAAAAAGGAAACCAAGGCCTAGGAGAGGAGGTGACTTCCCTGGACCTCACGCTGATCAAAGGCATCACATGTCATGCCAGTTTTCCTCGAGTCCTGCTGGGCTTCAAATACTGTACTGAGGTTAGAAGAAAACGAGACCCGAGGAATTTGCAGTTTATCTGGTGGGGGGGAGAAAATACCACCCACTGAAATAACAGCCTGAGCAAGCAGTGGTAGAAGATTGTGTAAGATAATATGGTACAAGAGGTATACAGAAGTTAGCTGGCAGAGGGGAAGTAATGCCTAGAGTTGGATGTTATTAATGAAGGTCTTCTAAGGAGGACTCAGCACGTGCTGGGGTCTGCCAGCGCCCCCCGCCCCCCACAGTGTGATGACTTCAAGACCCCCAGGACTGTGACTCTAACTTTCCTGCTCCTTTACCGTCTCCAGTTTTTGCCCGGTCCCTGTCACCTGAACATCCTTTCCTCCGCAGCTGTGGGGCTCTCCGTGGCTGGATGGCTCCCCCAGTCTGCTCCTCAGACCACCCAGCCCTTCTCACAGCTGGACTCCTATGTGGCTTCTGGCTGCTGGACAAGGGCTGTGCCAGGAGGAAGGAAATGAAGACGGAAGGACCCCCACTTTTACAGGGCATCCTTTGTTGAATGCCAAGTGGAAGGGTTGACGTGTAGTGTAACGGTGAGCCACACAAACGGCTTAGCTGTGAAACAAACTAAATCAAGCAAAGATTTTCTTCAAAACTACCTAGAGAATGAATTGAAGCAAGGAGACTGGCCGAGTGGCATTTACAAGGACTGGATATCAGGTGTAAGGGAGGGGTCCTAGTATGGTAGCTGTGGCAAAGGAGATCACAAGAGGAACCTGAGAAATTGTTGAGGTTGTATTTTGGGGAAAGTGATGGGAGAATTAGGGGAGCCTCACTGCAGAAAGGCACATGCTGTGTGACTTTGGGCAGGGCTTCTGACCTCTCTGATCCTGCTTCTTTATAAAATAAGAATAATAGTACAAACCTTAGTGTTTTGTTTTGAGTATTATACATACAAAATATTTATAAAGTTGCTTGGCCTAGTGCTTTGCACAGAGGAGGTGGTAAACCGTGGATTTTTTAGTTATTAAAGATCAGCATGACAGAGGCTGGATCAGTGATAAAGAGAGGAAGGAATCTAAAGGAACTAATATTATATCTCAGGGGGCCTGGCAGGTGATGCTGGGTTAGAAATAGGGAACTTGGGGGAAGTGGCCTAGATGTTGAAAAGCATGATGTGTTTAGTGTTTGAGAGTTTTTGCTTGTTTCAGACCTCCAGTCACCCCAGGTAGTGGGTAGCTCTGATCAAGCGGACAGATCAGTCGGGAAAATAGGATCAGGCAAGCAGAGCAAAGGAGAAACAGGGCTGCAGCGTGCAGGAGGTGTGAAGACACAGTTGCTGCCGAGTGAGCGGTCCAGAGTCCACGGAGGCTGCCAGCAGCTGTGAGATCTGCCATCACATGCTGCCAGGCAAAGAGCTGGGCCAGTGCTTCTCATCCTGGCTGTGCACCAGAATCACAGAGGATCACCTCTGGCCCCTCCTCGGAGATGCAGGACTAGCCACAGGCCAAGCCAGGAGACAGCAAACGGGGCTTAGGGGGTTGGGGGCCAGCAGGCAGGGGGCCAGAGGGAGGCAGGGGCAGGGCAGAAGGAACCCTGATTCCAGGCTACCCACTGCCCAAAGTCCCCCTCCCCCACACACACCTGGAGGGGGATTGGCCCCAGTGAGCTTGGCTCCTAGCCGCAGGTGGCAGCAACCCCAGAATCCTGGGCAGGATTTAGGAACTGGAGCCAAGGGTCCTCCTAGGAGAATGTCCTGCAAGCACTCAGAGACCTTTTGCTAAATGCCTGTCATCCTCTTACTGACTTTGAAATTCGTGATCGCTTTCCTCCCAATCACACACTCTTTCTTCATTCAACAGATGTGTATGACTATTTCTCCCTCCTCCTCGCCACAGGTTAGACCCTGTTCAGGCTCCGGGATAGGCAGGGACAAACAGGCACGGCTCCTGCTCTCCAGGAACTTACCTTTGAGTGGGGGAGACAGAGTGTGGACACATACGAAGTATGTCAGTTGGTGAAAAGTGCTACGAACAGGAATAGATCAGGGATAGAAAATTAAAGGAGAATGATGGTCAGGGAAGTTCTCCACAGTTAGGTGACATTTGGGCAGACGCTTTAGGGAAATGAGCATGGGAGCCTGGAGGATATAGAGAGGAACATTCCAGGTGGGGAATATTAAGTGCAAGGGCCCTGAGACAGGATGGTACAAGGAGGCCCCTGAGGTTGGGGCAGATGAACTATCGGGAGATGACAGGACGGGCCACTGGGGCAGGTCTAACCATTCTTAGAGTTTTGAAGTTGGAGGAAGCCACTGAAATGAAGCCACTGAGTGTCATTGGACACTCTGTTAATCCCGCTGATATGACGTTTTAGTAACCAGAGCAGCTGCATACATACTAGTGAAATTGGCCGTATCACGTTTCCCTCTCTTTCTTAAAATAAGTATAAAAATATTAGGTAAGTCAAGTCCTAGTGACAGAAGAGGATCCTTATTAAATTTACTTTTGGCATCCGTGGCTGGATATGCCAGACATGATCCCCAGAGAGTGAGAGAGGGCCCTGGTAGAGAGTGTTTCTCTCTTAGAAATAGAATGACTCATAATTTAAAAGGTTCTCTTACAGGCAAATGGCGAGTTGAACTCCATATACTTCTATGTACAAACATTAAGAATAAATACCATTAGAAGCAAGACTAAAGAAATACATGAAAATATATTACTTAATCTCTCGTAACAAGGACCTGTTTTCGATTTCTTTTTAAATGTCTTCTATTTGTTTTTTTTTCCCCCTGGCTTGGTTGTGGCTACTTTGAATTCACCTTTTTCTGGTTGGAAGCTTTCTAGGGGTGCCTGTGGGTTTCTGTCACCTCCTGAACTGCTTTGGCACCCAGAGGCTGGGGGCTCCTGACCAAGCCCTCTGGCTCTTTGCCTTATCAGAGAGGAGACCTTTATTTGCTGCTTTGATTACCTACCCAGGAAGTGTGGAGCTTTTCTGACTTTTGGCTGAGATTCCAAAAAATCTCTTTAGTCATATGATCGGTCCCTTTTTAAAGTAGAGCAGATAAGATGGTAAATAGCTTTAGGTTATTTTCCCCAACGATCCTTTCTTGTGTTTCTTTCCTTTAATCAGGACATGGTCAGCTATATGGCTTCATAGTTGTCTACCCATTCTCTTTTGAAAGTTACTGTGATTGCTTAAAAGCAAACAAAAAACTATTAACTTTTTCTATACTTTCCCCACCCCCCCAAACAAGGCTATTAACTTTGCTTCCTTACCTTATTTTCCTTAAAACTGGGTGTGAAAGGGTTAAAACACAAGCAAACAAACTCCAGAGCTCAACATATCAGAACAGTTTGTAGACACTTGTATACTGGTTTCCTCATATAAAACACCCTCCCCACCCAAATGTCTCCAAGGTTCAACTATTAGAGATTATTTTTTTAAGCCTTTAAGCCTTAATGCATATACCCTCTGGAAGACTATTGATCAGCTACTAGCATCTCGTGAATTAGATAATCAGACAGGGGACTTTGAATTTTAGCAGGGTGTGGGGGGGGGGTGCCAATAAGGGCATGTTTCTGGGATTGAAACCGTGCACCTCAGATTGGGACTTGAACCCACGTGCTGGGACTCAAACCCGGCCAAAACCCTGATTGGGACTTGAACCCAGGTGGCAGGGACTCGAACCCAGCCAAAACCCACAGTCTTCCAACTGAGATCACACACCTGGTTTCAAGACTTAAGGTTCTTGATGTCTCATTGCAGAAAGAATTCAGTGAGAGACAAAGTGATGGGTAAGAAGTGGATTTATTTAGAGGGAAACACATTCCACAGACAGAGCGTGGGCCATCTCAGAAGGTGAGAGCGGCACCAGGGTATGGGGTTGTCAGTTTTTATAGGGGTGGGTAATTTCATAGGCTAATAAGTGGGAGGAGTATTCCAGCTATTTCGGGGAGGGGTGGGGATTTCCAGGAATTGGGCCACAGCCCACTTTTTGATCCTTTTGGTCGGTCTTGGAACTGCCATAGGGCCTGTGGATGGGTCATTTAGCTTGCTGATGTGTTACAGTGAGCATATACTGAGGCTCAAGGTCTAGTGGAAGTTGACTTGGACTCCTTTGGTTCTAATCAATTTATGTCATGTCCTCGGGCTATGTCATTCTTTCAAGTGTTGTGCCCTGCCCCCTTCCCTCCTGTTTCAGGTTCAGTGTGAGCAGCATGAAGTCCCCAAATGCCTTAGCTTGGAGGGCCTTAGGGAATGGGCAGAGAAATGAGGCAAAGAAAGGTGAAAGGCTTTACAGAAAAGTAGTGGGTGGGGAAAACAGGAAGAAAGTGGCAGAGGGAGTGGACAGGGCAGCCATCCTCTGGGGCTCTGCTCCTCCTGCCCCTTTCCCCTGAGCAATCGGGTCCTCTCTCACACACCAGTGGTCATTGAGGGCCAGTGACCCTCAGAGCTCCAGCCCTGGTCTCTCCCATGAGTCTGAGCCCTCCTCACAACTACCTGGATGATCCCACCTAGATGTCCCCACTCCCCCCAGCCCCAGCTACCTCTCTCTTCTCCATTTCAGTCAAGGGGGTTGTGGCCTCTGGTTGCTGGACTGGAAAGCCCACAGTCATCTTTTGTGCCTTCCTCCTGTTGTTCCTCACAGAGCTCCTCAAGTCTTGCTGATTCCGCCCCTTGCTCTCCCATCCTGATAACATCACTCAGTTCAGGTATTTGCCCCTGACCTGGGGCGATTCACTCACACATCTCTGCCTTAAATCTCTGTGTCCAATCCCATCTTGCATGCCACCTCTGGACTGATCTTTGATGTCACCCACTGTTCACGAGGCTCCCAGAGCTCTCGGTTAATTTAGGCAAAACCTAAACTCTTCAGCCTGTTGTTCAAGGCTGTCCTCAGTCTGACCACAGCCTGGTCCTCTGTATCTTTCCTTCAAGGGAGTTAGAAGGGAAAAAGGAGCCAGGGAGATGTTATTTAATCCTCACCACAGCCCTCTGAGAAGGAACCATTATCATCTTCATTTTTCATATGAGGAAACTTGGGTTTAGGTTAAGTAACTTATTCAAGATCAAACAATAAGAAATTGGAAGAGCTGGGATGTCATCCTAAGCCTGTCTGACTCCAGAGCCCAAATTCTTAGCCACTGTGCTCTGGTGGCTTGCAGACTCAAAGTGTGGTCCCTGGGCCATGGCCATCAGCATCACCTGGAGTCTGGTGGGAATGCAGAGTCTCAGGCCCCACCCCTGCTCTGCTGAAGCAGAATTTGCATTTTAATAAGATCCCCAAATGACGAATGTGCACTTTACAGTTTGAAATTATAGAGGAGGAAAAAGTTTTCTTTGACCCTCTGAGGGTCCCTGGCTGGGTCTGAAAATTAAACTGACAAAGACAGATTAACAGGAGAAAAGCATATAAATTTGATTGAATTTTTACATGTGCCTGGGAGCCTTCACAAGAGAATGAAGACCCAAAGAAGTAACCAGAGCAGGAAGATTTTATACCTTTTAGACAAAGAAACCATACATTTGTGAAGAACTGACCAGACAAAGGGGTTTGGGCTATGGGTAGTGAATGGTGAGGAAATAACTAGGAAGATAAGGGTTAGTTTAACAAGGTTTGTTTGCAGATTCCTCTGGTGACTTCTTAAAAGTCTGTCTCCAGTAAAAGGAGCATTTATTTCCCCTCTTTAGGCAGAAAAGGGGGAGCCTTTTGCTGCCACTTAATTGCCTTCAGCTCAAGACAATTTTTATGTCAAAGAGGCATATTTTGAGTTGACATATTGTGGTCTCCCTCAAGATGCACTGCCCTAGTGGTCTTTCCCTTTCTGTATAAGCCTTCCCTAGTTCCCTAGCTAATGCATCCCTTCCCTGGTATAGTACTTAAGAACATCGTATTCCCTAGAGGTAGATTTTGGGGGTTCAAATCCTGCCACTTATTAGCTGTGTGGCTCTAGGCAGGTAACTTAACCTTTTGGTGCCTCAGCTTCCACATCTGTAAAATGGGGATAAAAACAATACCTACCCCATGGAGTTGTTGTAAGGGTTAAATGAGTTGATGCTTGTAAAGTATTTTAGCGCTGTGTCTGGCACATAAAGAATAAAGTACCCACTGTCCTTTTCACCTCTGTGAATCCTGCCCCACGTCTTCTTGCCCCTCCTCTCCTGGGAAGCCTTCCCCCAACCAGCAGAGCTCAAGGTGATTTCTCCCTTTCCAGATTCTATTGCAAATGGTCTGGGACTTCAATCATAGAATTGTACCTTAGGGAAAATCTCCTCTTATTATATTGATGAGGAAACTGAGTCTCAAAGATCAAATGGCAGAACCAGGACTTGAACCCAGGACCTTTTAAACTCTAAAATTAGCAGTTTCCAATGTACTCCATTTATAGTAGTATATACCTTTCTGTTCCCACACAGTAGCCAATACATATGCCTTGAAAAAAGAATATTAAAAGTATTTCATCATGCTGCTATTTATAACAGTGAAAAATGGGGAGATGTTGATTTGAACAAATTTAAATAGATTTCTTTACCTTATGACTCTTCAGAGGCTTTAATAAGCTTATTTGCCTGCAAATCTGAAATGGGGGATTTGGTGTGCCAGGTTTCATAGATTTATTTGTCCACAGACCCTTTTTCTGACGAATGCTTGTTAGTTACCCACCATAACTTCTCTCCTGGCAACCCTCCAATGTCCAGTCCTATGGGTTCTCTCCAGTGAGCCTCTTGCTTTATCTCTCGACAGCATTTGACTCCAGTCTGTTGTGTGCTCTGGTAACATGTCACATTTGCATTGAGGTTTGTGGAGCTGATGCTGAGGCAGGAAAGTTCAGGGATGCTGGCTTTGAGAAGGTGGCCAGGCAGTGACTGGAGGTTGAGGTCAGATTATCATTTCAGACCCACAGGCTAGTGAAGTTTGATCTTCTGGAAACGTTCTGGGATTCTTCCTTCTTAGGCCTTCAGCTGCCCCTTGACCTTGCTCACCATAGCTGAGTAAGTGGTCAGTGGGGAAGCCACACTAAGATGTACCAGCCAGCACCGACAAGCTAGCAGTTCGGGAAGGGCTCAGCTGCCCTGGACTGGGGAATGCAGAGGGGAGAGCAGCTGGCGGGGACCTGCACTGGGTGCTAGCAGGCCGGCCCTGCTCTGAGTGCTTTGCTGCATAAACTCGCTGTGGCCTCACAGCAGCCCCGTGTGCTAAGCCCAGGACACTGCACACACAGAATGTCATTACCTGCCCAACACCACACATCTAGGAAGCAGCAGTGCCAGGATTTGATTCGAAACCCATGCTGCTGCCCTCCAAGGGTCTGAGGAGGTTGGAAAGAAAGAACAGACTAGAAGGAACCGCCAGGGTGTAGGTCAGTAAGCACCCGAAAGCAGTGCAGCTCTGCTGATAGGGGCACCTGCTCCCATCTCTTGCTCTCTGGCCTTCTCACCTCTCCCCACAGGCGGGAGAACACCTGGGCCTCGAATGCAATGGGTTCCCACGGAGGCCCTGCGTCGTGGCCTCTGTGCTGGGATGGGGAGCCCCTGCACAGAGGTTTCTACCCTGAGTACCCAAAATGGGCTTGTGCTTTCTCAACAAGTTGGGGTTTCTAACGACCATGAGCTCGTCCTCTGTCCAGGGCAGGTCCCAGCTCGCGGGCCCTTCAGAAAGGTTTGAAGAAGGGACTGACATTGGGGTTTGGGGGCCCTAATTTCTCATTGTCTCTAGTTCTCACTCCCTTAAAATGCAAAGGGCCAGTGTTCCTGTTTTAGGGAGCATGTAGGGCACGTGCCACTGGGCATCCTGGGAAGGAGCGTGCCGACAGCCACAGTGGGCAGAGAGAGGGCAGGAGGGCAGGTTTAAATCCTGGGCCTTGAGGCCAGGGGCCCCAGGGACCTGTCCTGTCACAAGAAATAGCCCTGGATGCCAGCCAGCTGGAGCCCGGACACCTTCTCCCAGGCAGAGGCAGGGAGGAGATAGGGAGATGCCAGTGCCAGCCCAGCCCAGAGAGACCGAACCCAGAGTCCGGTTTGCAGCCGAGGATTAGGTCCACAATCCTCTCTGTGCCCGGGGGGGTGGGAGGCTGGGGGCACACAGGGATCCCAGTAGTGCCTGGATATCGCAAATCTGATATCCTGTCCTCAGGGTGCCCCTTGGCTTCTCCAAGGACACGCCCATCCCCTAACAACCGAGTCTCCCCTGGAGCCCAGATCGCGGTTCCTTTCTCCTCCTGGTGGTGCCGCCCTCACGCCCTCCCCATCCTGGTCCCGGAGAGGCGCCGTGCTCGCTGCTGTAAAGCTCTTTGTGGCTCTTTGTGTGATTTAAGTAATTCCCACTGAAGTAATTCATTCTTTTCTGAATGACCCATAGGCTTGATCCTTCCAGGGCACATTTGCATTTCAAGTAAAGCATTTGTACAAACAGATTTAAGCGTTAATTGGTAGAATGAGGAGGCAACTATTTTTTGCTGGGGGGGTACTTTCCCAGGCCCTTCCCTGCCATCCTCTCCCCTCCCCAGTGCAGGGAGGGTGTGGCTGGGGTGTGCCAGGGGAGGCGTCTGTGTCAGGAGGAAGGGAGGAGATCAGTGGTTCCAACTGAAATTTTTTTACGGTGGGACCTAGACTCATCAACTTTTTATTTTCCCAAGGTTTGCTTTATTAGCACTGATTTCCTAACACTGTCATTTCACAGCACCAAAATACAAAGAGGGAGCTCATGTCAGTCTTCAGCTTTCTGAAAACGTAGTACATTATTCTTAGTTTTTTTCATTTTGCCCCAGACTAGTGAGAACCTCCTGGGGTGGGGGAGGGCTAGTGGTGAGAACCACCGACTGGTGGCCCCCCGAAGCCCTCCAACTCTCAAACACCAAGGCTTTCAATCACTGCAGTCACGCTGCATTAAAGATGCATTTTCAAATGTTAATAATTAATGTCAGTGTTAATTTATCATAGTTTCACATAACATTCTATAATGGAAATGGCCCCAAGAGAGAGGATGGTAAAGGAGATTGAGGACCAGAGTAGAACAGAAGTGGGGATCAAGCGAGGGGGCAGGGTAGGTGCAGCAACCGCTCTTCCAAGCGAAGATGGAAGATGTGTCCATCTTCCAGGACACTGGGGAAGAGTCTTGGGCTGCAGGAGACAGTTTTATAGTCTTGTCCCAGAGAGAGAGTGTGTGTGTGGGGGTGTGTGTGGGGGTGTGTGTGAGAGAGAGAGAGTGAGTGTGTGTGGGTGTGTGTGTGAGAGAGAGAGTGAGTGTGTGTGGGTGTGTGTGAGAGAGTGGGTGTGTGTGTGTGGGTGTGTGGGGGTGTGTGGGGGGGTGGGGGAGTGTGTGAGTGTGTGTGTGAGTGTGGGGGTGGTTGTGTGTGGGGGTGGGGTGTGCGTGAGAGTGTGTGTGCGTGTGTGTGAGTATGTGTGTGGGTGTGGGTGAGTGTGAGTGTGTGATAGTGAATGTGTGGGTGTGTGAGGTGTGTGGGAGTGTGTGTGGGTGTGAGTGGGTCTGTGAGTGTGGGTGTGGTTGTGTGTGGGGGTGTGGGAGTGTGGTTGTGTGTGGGTGTGTGGGGGGGTGTGAGCGTGTGTGGGTGTGAGAGTGGGTGTGTGGGATTGTGTGTGTTCGTGCATGTGCGTGTGCATGTGTGCACACATGTGTGTGTTCTATGGCTTGGCTTCCTGAACAGGTGCTGGTCAGCTGGCACCTATGCCTGATTTCCAAGCAAAGACACCCAGCGGAAAAGGCAGCCGTCTTGGAGTGGGGCTGGGGCTGGGGAAGCAGTGGGAAGGACCGAGGCCCTGGCGCTCTAAGGGAGGGACCCTTCTGTTCCAGCCTGGGTCTGGTTTCTCACAAACCGCCCAACATGGACCCCTCAGCCTAACCAGGAGGCTTAGCTCCCCGGTGTTTCTCGTTGCCGTTGCAGGTGTGTGCGGCTGCTGCGGTGCCCTGCGCCCCAGGTACAAAAGGCTGGTGGACAACATCTTCCCTGAGGATCCCGAGGTGGGTCACGTCTCCTGCCGCCAGCACGCCTCTCACCACCTCACCCCATCCAGGGCCCTGGGGGGCTGCTCCGAGGGAAGGCAGACCCTGGGACTCACTCAGACACACCGAAACCACGGCCACGGCCCCATCGGTGACCAGAGGCAGCTGGGAGCCTGAAGGCTGAGGAGCTTTGGACCCCTCTGAAGGCAGGATCTGTAGAGGGCTCTGGAAGTGTGTCTTGGTGTGCTCGGTGCTTCCGGCCACTGCTGAGCATTTTCTTCACTCATGTCTCTCTGGGTGATAGTTCCTTGAGCCACTAACTCTGAATGGTACTATTTCCCTGTTGTCAGGTGTGAGAATTTCCCTTCTTGGGTTTTGGCTCTGGAGCTCGTGTCTTCTCCACGCTCCCTCTGGTATCTGCCAGGTGTCAGGTGGGCACAGGGGACACCTGGCTTCTTGGTTTCCAAGCTGCCACTCTACGGTCAGGCTGCATTATGGGTTATGTGGTTTCGGAAAGGGTCTGACGTACTTGACTTCTTTTCTGGAAATCAATGACCTCTTCTTGATAGGCAGTGGACGGTCACATTTCCAGCATCCTCTGGACAATTCCCTGAAAGCTGCAGAGCTGCCTTCTTCCTGTTCACTTCTCGATGTTGGATATCCAATACGTTTTAATTCTGCATTGCTTTCATTGAAGACTTGTCATCCATTCATATACACACATATACACACATATACACACACACATATATACTTTCATGTACATACACATATACATATGTAAATACATATAGTGTACACATGCACACACATATGTACATTTATATCACTGACTATTTTTGCTTATAGCTAGCACACTTTGGGTGAAATTGTGAGTTCCTGGAGAGCAGGGTCTATGTTTTAATCATCTCTAGATCCCCAAAACCCACATGTGTGTGTCGCATACATGATTGGCACTCTGGTAAATGTTGATTAAGTTGAATGACCATTTACCTTTAGACTTGAACTCTTCTAGCCATCGCATGGCCACAGTGAGGAAGATCTGTCTTTTACAGGATGGCCTGGTGAAGACCAACATGGAGAAGCTGACCTTCTACGCCCTGTCAGCTCCGGAAAAGCTCGATCGCATTGGCGCCTACCTCTCTGAGAGGCTCATCCGTGACGTGGGTCGTCATCGATATGGGTAAGTAGTATGGGAGGGTGGAGAGAGATTTGCAGAAACTATATATTTTCAGGGAAAAACGTAGGGTCCTTTTATTTATTTATTTTTGGCTGCTTTGGGTCTTCGTTGATGTGCACGGGTTTTCTCTAGTTGCTGTGAGCAGGGGCTGCTCTTCGTTGCGGTGCACGAGCTTCTCATTGTGATGGCTTCTCTTGTTTCGGAACGCGGGCTCTAGGTGTATGGGCTTCAGGAGTTGTGGCACGCGGGCTCAGGAGTTGTGGCTCGCGGGCTCTAGAGCGCAGGCTCAGTAGTTGCGGCGCACGGGCTTAGTTGCTCTGTGACATGTGGGGTCTTTCCAGACCGGGGCTCGAACCCGTGTCCCCTGCATTGGCAGGCGGATTCTCAACCACTGTGCCACCAGGGAAGCCCCTGATCAATAGATTTAACAGCCAAATATGTAGATTGAAAGACTAAGATACCACCTTCACTTATCAAATTGATTTTTTTTTAAAAAGTATATATAATTTCCAGTGTTAACCCAGGGATGGCAAAATGAGAGGCATTTTCATACTTTTCTAGAATGAGTGCAAGTTGGTTGAAGCTTTCTAGAAAGTAATTTTGAGATATATGTCAAGAGCTTCAAAAACACTTATGCCCTTTGATCCAGTAATTCCATTTCTATTCATCTATCCCAATTTATCAATCTTATCTATAATCTAACTTTACATACAGAGATGTTCATTATGGTAATTTTTATAATATTGAAAAGATGGAAGTAACTTAAATGCCCAACTAGAGGAGAATAGTAAATTATGGTGTTTATCGCTTCAGGAAATGTTACCTAGTCAATAAAAATGATGTTTATAAACATACTTTCCACATAATATGGAAAATGCCATAAGTAAATGAAAAATAGAATACATACTTATATACACAGTATTTAAATCAAGTTAAAAACAATAACAAATCTCAATGCCTGGAAAATACAGTAAAAATAAATATGCCAAAATATTGAGTACTCTTAATATTTTGTGAACAATGTGACTGGGGTTTTTGGTTTCTATCTACATTTTTGTGTTTCCTAAATATTCTCTATTGAGCATGTATTACTTCTTCAATGAAAAAAGTCAATGGCAGGACATACCATGTTTTTTACGCTACTGTCATGCCACAATCTGGAGTGGGGCTGGATGTAAAGAGAGCTTTAAGATGTCCCTGGTGGCACGGCTGTTGGAGCAAAGGGAAGGGTAGATCTAGGGCAGTTGTTCTAAGTCCCATTGGTTCTGTTCTCTATGAAGCCTTTTATGTCCATCCTCTACTTTCCTCTGCTCCTACCTTTCTCCTGATGCAGGCTCCGGATTATGGCAGTGGCCTTGAAAATTGTCTCCCTCCTTCCCATCTTTCCTGTACTGGCCCTTCCAGATCAACACTATGATCTTCAAAACACAGACTAAGCTATACTTTCCTGGCTTCTTTAGCATACAATCCAAGGTCTCAGCTTGATTTCTGGGCTCCTCCACTACCTGCCCCCAACTTACCTTTAACCCAGCCACACCTGCCACAGCTGCCACACCTGCCACAGCTGCTCTAAACCCATTCCAGATGGACTAGCTGACGATCCCCCCTGGCTTTCTGGCCTCTGAGCCTTTGCAGTGATCTCTCCCCTGGACGCTCTTTCCCCCACTACTACCATCCATCAGCCCCATCACCCTCCAAGGTCCCTTCCTCCTGGTGAGGAAGGTGGAGTGAGAACCAGAGTGTAAAGATCTGCATTGTGCTGACAGCGTATAGAGGTCCACACCTCCACAGGAGCCACCAGCCACGCTTACATCAAGCTATCCCTGGTATAAAAGCAAGACCGGAAACAATTCATTTCTATGATCCCTTTCTATAATAAAATTAGGTTACACGCTCAGGAAAAAGGGCATGAATATAATGAACATGCTGATTATATAAATCGCCTTGACATTTTATAAAGCAGGCTCAAGCAAGTAAAAATGACTTTATTCTAGACTGAACCTGAAACTAATATGCAAGCAATACCATTAAACATTTAATACTAATTTTTCCTGCCCTCTCTGCAGCGATGGTTCCCTCAGTAAAAAATGTCCTGTAGCCAGCAGAGCCACTTAGAAACATTCCACTGCCCTTAGAACTGCAACTCAAAATTGGTATCGTTCTGTTAAAAATAGCCATTGCAGCATCTAAGTATTTAAAGCCTTGACGGCCTCACTGGGGGCTCTAATCACAAACATTCGGAGAAGAAAAATCTGTTAGATCTGTTCTCCTGTTCTCTCTCCTCTCCCTCCCCGTCTTTCCTTACCCAATGCCACATTCATCATCATTGTCCTAATCACTGATGGCAGCTTTGGAAGAGCGAAATATTTACCTGCAGACAGTCTGAGGAGCTGTCTCCCTACCATCATGCAGGTGTCTGTGTTTGTTTGTTTTTTTAATTTTTATTATTTATTTATTTTTATTTTTGGCTGCGTTGGGTCTTCGTTGCTGCGTGCAGGCTTTCTCTAGTTGCGGTGAGTGGGGGCTACACTTTGCTGCGGTGCGCGGGCTTCTCATTGTGGTGGCTTCTCTTGTTGCAGAGCACAGGCTCTAGGCACGCGGGCTTCAGTAGTTGTGGCACTTGGGCTCAGTATTTGTGGCTCGCGAGCTCTAGAGCGCAGGCTCAGTAGTTGTGGCACACAGGCTTAGTTGCTCCACCGCATGTGGGATCTTCCCAGACCACGGATCGAACCCATGTCCCCTGCATTGGCAGGCCGATTCTCAACCACTGCGCCACCAGGGAAGTCCCGGTGTCTGTGTTTATGGTTTGACCATGTGTGCGTGAACCTTGGGTGTTGGACCCAGTGGCAGATCCACCCTCCTCTGCTCGTATGTGTTTAGCATCAAGGGTGATGACCAAATGTGGGCAGAGAGAGGATAAGATACGAATTTCAAGGTATTGCTCCTCAGTGTGGGCCATAATGGGCAGTGATGTGCAGAGCAGCAAAAAGTGAGAATTCTTCATATTTTTCTCCTTCCAGTTCAGCCCAACTGCTAGAACACCCCTAGAAACTGGAGAGCAAGGGAGGTAACGGCAGTGCTGGGTGAGATTCAGGGTCAGCTGACAATGAGCATGGAGCAATGACCACATTCAGAAGGCCACATTAGAATCTGTCAGGTTCCCCAGTGCCTGGAGGATGGAGACGCCCATGCCAAAGAGGGGTGGGCTACTCCCTGTGGAGACTGACCCTGGAACTGACCTGGTGGGGCTCCCAAGAGATACACTGTCCCCAGAAGGACCCTGAACCTGGTTGGAGGACGGGGCTGACCCTTCAGACAGAGATGTCACAGATTCCTACTAGATGAGGAGGTTCATCCTTCCCTCCCTTGGCTGAGGTCAACCCGTACTTCTGGCTCCTAAAACCCAGAAGTTTCTGTCCAGCAGTGGGGACATGACTAAATACATTCAGACTGCCCAGAATAAGAGGTTCTTTGTCAAGGTTCTTTGAGTGATTCTTGGGCAATGACTGGCCCTGCTAAAGCTGCCCCCTCTCTCTGTGTGCTGGTTCCCATCTCTGACCCTAGATCTGCTTTCCTCTCCAACCAAGTCTGGTTCTCAGACTTTGACTGCCAGTTCCTCCTTTCCTGGAGGCTCCTAAGCCCACTCCTGACTGAGTGGAAGGTGTTCAAGCAGCAGCAGCTGCCTGTTCTGGAATTCAATTCAAGGTATTTCCTGCCTCACTCCTAAGCACCAGGCCCCCTGTGTATTTTCCTCACTTGTTATAACTCACCTTCTGCTTTGGTTGGCCCATGACCCTGAGTTCCTGTTGTTACAACCTGCTGAGTAGCCTCTCCTGACCTCAGCTGCTGCCTGTGAACCCCAATCCATCCCAGATTCCTTGAGTTCTGCCTTCTTCACCTACTGGGAAGCCCTACTAGTGGATCCAAGATCCTTGGTCATCACCTGCTGCTGTGGTCCGTGCCCTGCTCTTGCCTTCTCCCTTGGGCCCCTGTGGTGGGCTAGTCCTCACCAGCTCCTTTCTTCCCCATCCTGTTCCAACTACCCAGTCAGGCCAGTTTCTTTTTTTTTTTTAATTTAATTAATTAATTTATTTATTTTTGGCTGTGTTGGGTCTTCGTTGCTGCGCGCGGGCTTCTCTAGTTGCAGCGAGCGGGGGCTACCCTTCATTGTGGTGCACAGGCTTCTCATTGCGGTGGCTTCTCTTGTTGTGGAGCACGGGCCCTAGGCGTGCGGGCTTCAGTAGTTGTGGCTCGCGGGCTCTAGAGCGCAGGCTCAGTAGTTGTGGCGCATGGGCTTAGTTGCTCCGCGGCATGTGGGATCTTCCCGGACCAGGGCTTGAACCCGTGTCCCCCACATTGGCAGGCAGATTCTTTTTTTTTTTTTTTTTTAAATTTATGTATTTATTTATTCATCTCTGGCTGTGTTGGGTCTTCGTTTCTGTGCGAGGGCTTTCTCTAGTTGCGGCAAGTGGGGGCCACTCTTCATCGCGGTGCGCGGGCCTCTCACTGTCGCGGCCTCTCTTGTTGCGGAGCACAGGCTCCAGACGCGCAGGCTCAGTAGTTGTGGCGCACGGGCCCAGTTGCTCCGCGGCACGCGGGATCTTCCCAGAGCAGGGCTCGAACCCGTGTCCCCTGCATTGGCAGGCAGATTCTCAACCACTGCGCCACCAGGGAAGCCCGGCAGGCAGATTCTTAACCACTGCACCACCAGGGAAGCCCAGACCAGTTTCTCAGACCTATTTACACTGGACTCCTTTCAGGATACCAAGCCCAGAACAGATCTCTGCTGAGACTAACCTATTTGGCCCCAGTCCTGTTAAGTGGACATTACCCTGAGAAGCCCGTGCTCTATTCCCTTTGAAAGTATAGACTTAATGGATAAGATGTACCCAGGAAGGTTATGATAAGATAGGACCAACACAGCGAGCAGGAGGTTCCAAAGCCCATTGACTTCTAATCTTCTAAGATACTTTGAAAAGCTCAAGTTCGCAATTATAATCCTTCCATCCTTAGTGTTGGGATCAAAGATGGGGATTGAAGGAGTGTGTATTCAGAGAACTAGGCCTTAAACTTTTTTACTTTTCTGTTTCACTTCTACCATAATTTTCACTTTCCATCAAAATTTCCACTCCTGGTCAGTAGCCAATTTTTTTTTTTTTCTGGCTAGCAAAGGATGGTTTTCCTTATCAGGATTTTCTGGGAATTTTTTTACAGGAAAGGGAAAAGCAGCAATCTAAGCTCTGGGGTTTGGGAGGCCTTCTGGTTTCTTCTCTTGCCAAACCCCACCCCGCCCCTTCCTTTCCCTCATTTAAACTCTATAAAATAATGGTGAAACCCTTCATGCAGAAGGATGCTGGGATGATTCACAGAAGAGAATTCCATGCTGCCTGCTCCCACTTCCCATCCGCCATGTTTGGTTGCCAGAATGTGTCCAGGTTTCTCTGCAGGGAAAACCTGTCCCTTTGGAAGGGCCCCGGCCCAGGCTGCTTCCCCAACCCTGCAGGAATCAGTCTGCTTCACGGCCTATACAGTGGACCCAGAACATGCCAGGCCTGGGTCTGCAAGGCACGACAGGTATGCTGAACTGTGGCTGTGACATCCTGTGAAGGGCAAGGCTATCGAGGACCAGCGGGCCCTCCAGAGCAGGAGGGACGTGGCTCCAGTTCACCAAAGGAGCCCAAACACCCAGTGCTGCCTTTGTATTTGAAAGACGCTCTGTAGATAAGAGCATGACCAGATCCATTTGTGAATGTGCCCAGAGACAGCTATTTGATGATATTTAATAATATTTTAATTTAATAATATTAAACAATAATAATAGCTGACTCAGTTCATATAGATAAAAGAAATAAACATTTTGCAAAAGTGAGAAGGAAAATTTCAGAGTAGAGAGGCTGTTTTACTTATGGTTGTTTGGTAAAGAAGTTAGGGCAAGGGTACTGAAGAAATGGTGACTGATGTCTTTAAAAAAGGACATTTAGAAAACGTCGTGACTGCTGTTACTTTTATACACATGGATTTGCAAAGCTGGCTTATGTGTGAGGCAGTTCAGATGCACAATGTCTGAAACTGAGTGGCTGCCACGAGAGCTTTGTGGAGCTTTGTGTTGTGGTTTTGTAGTATCTTCAGAAATCATCCTATAGTCATGCTTCCTGTGCATTCTTTTTATTTAACCAAACTCTGTTTTAAAACAAAGACAAAGACTAGCTAATCAAGAGTCTTGTACTATCTGCCTAACCTTCAAAGAGATATGATTTGGATCAAAACATAAAGAATAAATCTTTTAATTCATCCCCTATTATATACATGACATATAAACCTGACACTAGGCAGCTTTTTTTTTTTTTTAATTTGTATTTGTTTTTTGGCTGCTTCGGGTCTTAGTTGTGGCACACGGGATCTTCGTTGTGGCACGCGGGGTCTTTTGTTGTGGCGCGTGGGCTCGGTAGCTGCAGCGTGAGGGCTTAGTTGCCTGCAGTACGTGGGATCTTAGTTACCCGACCAGGGATCGAACCAGTGTGCCCTGCATTAGAAGGCGGATTCTTAACCACTGGACCACCAGGGAAGTCCCTCTAGGCAGCTTCTTAAAAGGAGGACTTTTGCTACTTGCTTTGACTTAAGAGGCATCAGCCTGACTCCTTAGCACCCAGGTAGGTTTGGAGTTCTCCACTCACTCTACCTTGCTTGCATTTTGTTTGCATCAGGAAGTACTTCCTGTGTTCCACATGGCTCTATGAGTAGAGGGATCACCACCCTGTAATGGGCACACGAGCCACACTCCGAGTACATGGAGTCTGCCTGATCTCCCCTCTTGCAGGATGGAGTCATGTTCAGCCCTTACTTCTCTTTCCTGTGAGGGCAGTGCCTTGAGTTGCTTTGGATTGCTCAGGATTCACTTTTATTTGTGCCCTCAAGTTTCTAAAGCACTCCTAAACCTGATTATCAGACACTTGTGTTATTTAGGGTATAAAGAGACTTGAAAATACAGTGGCTCCAGCAATATGGAAATATTTTTTCTCTCTCTCATGCAATAGTCCAGTCTGGGTTGGTGGGCTCTGCTCCGTGAGGTCATCCGGGCCTTTCACCTCTGGCCATCCATTTGCTGCCACTCTGCAGCCAGCAGGAAGAGGGAAGAGAGAACCCAGAGGATAATCCTGTCTTTTAAGCAAGCAGTGCTGACGTTGCTTGCATCACTCCCTCTCATTTTAATGGCAACATGTAAGTCATGTGGCCTCACCTAGCAGCAGGAGAGGCTGGGAAATGTTCCCAGCGAGCAGCCACAGCTCAGCTAAACTTCTAAATGACTAGTGAAAAGGGCAAAAATAGATTCCAGGGGAGACATTTAGCATTCTGCCCCAGACACCTAACTCCTTAATGAAAACTGTAAAGATTTTAACCAGAATAGTTTTGCAAAGTCTCCCTTATTAGAAGTTAAAAGATAACCTTTCTCTATGAATGTCTGCCTTGCTTTCTTTAGAATGCAAATGCTTGGTAAGTAGGGGATGTATCTTTCATGATGTGCCTTACCTGACCATATGCTCATTATGTCACTATCATGGAACGAATGTTGGGTTTGAGCTTAGATGTGTATTCCTGATTCTCAGTAGGAATTTGATTTGTGACCTTTTTCTTGGGATTTAAGAGAGGCATTGAAGAAGACAGTAATTGGGGGTTGTCCTGCAAAGGCTAGTCTGGAAAGGATTGGGCATTTTTATTTTTTATTTTATTTTATTTTTTTGGCCGCGCTGCAAGGCTTGTGGGAGTCTTAGTTCCCCAACCAGGGATTGATCCCGGGCCATCAGCAGTGAAAGCGCAGAGTCCTAACCACTGGATCACCAGGGAATTCCCAGGGCTGGGTATTTTTAGCATGGAGAAGATAAGAACATGGTAAATGAGATTGTTGTTTTCATGTGGTTGAAGGGCTGGCAGGTAGGAGAAGGTTCAGCTCTCGTTTTTGCTGCTTCTAAAAGTAGAATCGTGAATAAAGGATAGAGGTTATTAGGGTTTGCTTGAAATATAAAGAGGTGTTCATTTGGTTGTCAAAAAATGGGATGGGCATCTCTTCACCATTGGATGTCGTGTGTTCCTAGTTTGTGAAAATATTCACTTGGGTTTTAGTCTTTAGAATAATTAAGTAGTTAGAGACTTAGAATTGACACAGAGCACCTTCTTCATAAGGAGAAAAGAATTTTCATTCTGTGTCTATCTTATTCTCCATGAGGTAAAAATGCTCCCTGGGCAAGCTGAGTGTCATCCAAACATGGTAACTCTGTCAACCATATTGTTTGAGTAGTACTTCATTATAGAACTCCTGAGGTCTTCAAATACAAAAATTGCAATTTTATGTTCCTTAACATTTGCAGTTGGCTGGTCCTCAGGCCCATTTCAGATTCTTCATAAACTTTCTTCATTAAGTTCTTTTCTTCCTCCCTACTAGAGCCTCTTTCCTTCTTTGGAACCCTCGTGGGATGTCATTTTTTTGGTAACATTTCTTATTTTCCCTTTAGAGGAGATATCTGTGTATTTATCTTATCCCTCCCACTCTAGACTCCTTAAGTTAAAGGACTTCTTCATCCTTACACCCCTGCACTGACGAGGACAGTGTCAACAAACACGTCTTGACTTTGATTGAGTAATTCTCTGACCTCACTGGGTTTGAGTTCAGAAGCTGCTCTCCTGGGCATCAATTCTTTCTGCTTGTATTTCCTTATGAAATGGTATACGTCGTCTGTCCTCATGTTCATGTTATTCATAAAATAAGGGGCTGGATGAATTCATCTCTAGGCTCCCTTCCAGCTCTGCTTCATTCTGCTTCTCAGGGCTGGGCTGGAGTGAGCACTTGTTGGAACAACTGTCCAGTCATCAGCAACCTGGGGAAGAGCTGCGTTAGCTGGCTGCTGCCCAGGTGGTCACTGCACTGCCATCTAGATCGCCCCAGTCATGCAGTGGGGGCGGAACAACGTGAGGCTGAGTGATGGCAATGGTGCTGCTTTCCCCAGGTACGTGTGCATCGCCATGGAGGCGCTGGACCAGCTGCTCATGGCCTGCCACTGCCAGAGCATCAACCTCTTCGTGGAGAGTTTCCTCAAGATGGTGGCCAAGCTGCTTGAGTCTGAGAAGCCCAACCTGCAGATCCTTGGCACCAACTCGGTAAGAAGGCCCAAGGGGCTTTGGAAGTGGGAATGGTGGGGAGGGGGTGTAGAACCTCTGGGTCAGCATTGTTACGATCCATTCCTATTTGGTTTCTGACTTTTAAAAATGATTTTTCCCTTAAATAAGTTTAGGTGAGGCCCCAATAGATGTAAAAATAGAGAGGGAGGTATTTCTTTGAGAGCAGGGGGTACCCAGTGCCCTCAAAGCTTGGCCCCTGACTCCATGGGGCATACTTTGAAAGCTGTCCAGGTTGTGCTTCTTCCGAAGACAGAATAAACTGATGTTCACAGGACAGAGGGATCAGATAAGTGGGAAGATCACAGGGAAGCAGGAAACAGGGCTTCTGGCTTAGTTCTGCCCTCTCCTAGCTGGGTAACCTCGAGCGGGTTATCTTTCATGAGCCTGGCTTCTCACTGATACCCAGAGTGGCTTGAACTCAGTCCACGCTTTGTAATGTAACTGGTCTCAGTACAAGTGGCTGCTATCATGAGGGCTTATGGTTTTGGGAGAGAAGAGCTATCAGGTGTGTCAAGAACTCCCAGCTTCGTATGTATCTAACATACTTGAATATCCCGGTTGTTCTCTTCCATTTCTTGCTCTCTCTCTATTCCTTCCCCTTCAGGGAATACTTTCAGCTCCAGGTCTTCAAGCAGCTTGGTGTTAAAAGCCCTGACATGCAGCTATTTTACAAATATCACCAGGAAAAAAAAAAAAAAAAGTTTAAGGTTTGCCTTCTTAGCCTTCCCAACCTGACTTTTCTGAATGTTTATTGCACAGGTCACAGCTGCTTTCCTGTTCTACTTAAGTTGATTTAACCAGAAGATAGTCTTTCAACTCTTCTTTCAAAGACCAAAACTAACAACCTATTCCCCTCTTTCCTCTCTCTGTGAGCCAGCTGCCTTTGATAAATTACATATACAGTAGCTGAGGGTAAATTCTTTTGTCATGTTGCCCTGGCAACAGCTTCAGTTACTGTTTCACTTGCCCTGTTTAAGATAACTATAGTCTAGAAGAGAACATGTACATGGAAACTAAACCAGTCATCAATGCATCCAGAGGGTATCTCCCCAGGGGTCGGCGGGGGAGACATAGAAGCATGTGGCTGCCAGCTCTAGCGTTCCCTACATCACATCCTGGCCTAGGGTAGGCATTTTGTTAGCTACAGCCTTGAAAATTCAGAATCCTGCAAATTCCTAGATTCCCCATCACAGTGAGTCACAGTATTAGCAAGAAAGCAGTTGACTAATGATTACCATACTGCAGACGATGGAGATTATATAAGGAGAGGTGCTTATAAGTAAGTTGAGTCAGATAATTGCAATAGATTCAGAGTTCAGCTTCAGAGGCAGGCTTTGCTAGTGGTGTCCCTCAACCAGATGCTCTTTCCAGCTCTCTAAGCCTGGAACCTTCTTTCTCTTTCTTTCTTCATCCTTAATGGATCTTTATCCAGCTTGTACTTGAACACCCCAAGGATTGAAGCTATGGTAAAACTTGTCAGCAAAAAGCCCGGTTTTGCTAATCCCATTCCTGCACATCATATGCAGTAAAGTATAATTTTTTTAATTTAAGTGATGCTTTCAGGTCTTTAATGAGAATATCTGAACTTGGGATGACAGTGAGGGACCAGGAAAGTCAGGGGATGAGGGGGAGCCAGAACCAACTAAGCTCAATTATTTGCTTAGGGATTTGCTTCTGCACACCTGCCTTATTGCCTGAGAGGTCCAAATGTGTGTCTTAGGGACAGTGCAATGACCATGTGCCCTGACCTTCTGAGGTCACTCTGTGAGGATAAACTGAAAATATTAAATCTGAGAGTGCCAAGGTCCTTTACATAAACAATCTAATATATTAGCCTAGTGTAAATAATAAAATTATTATGAAGGATCACAGATTTAAAGTTTGTACTTTCATCCCTACCTCACAACATATATAAAAATTAACTCAAAATAGATTAAAGACCTAAATGTAAGAGCTAAACCTATAGAGCTCATAGAAGAAATATAGGGGTGTATCTTTATGAGCTTGAATTTGGCAATGGATTCTTAGATATGGCAATAAAAACAAAAGGAGCAAAAGAAAATATAGATAATTTGACTTCTTCAAAATTAAAAACTTTTGTGCATCAAAGGACACTGTCAGGAAAGTGAAAAGACAACCACAGAATGGGAGAAAATTTTTACAAATTGTATATCTGATAAGGGTCCAGTAACCAGAATATACGAAAAACTCTTACAGCTCAACAGCAAAAAGAAAACCCAATTAAAATGGGCAAAGGACTTGAATAGACATTCAAGAAGATACACAAATGGCCAAAAAGCACATGAATTGATGCTCAGCTTCACTAATCGTTAAGGAAATGCAAGTCGGAAAAAACCCACAGTGAGATACCTCTTCACGCCCACCAGGATGGCTATATTTTAAAAAATCCTATAAAATGACATGTTGGTGAGGATGTGTAGAAATTGGAACCCTTGTACGTTGCTAGCGGAGATGTAAAATGGTGTAGACACTGCGGAAAACAGTTTAGTGGTTCCTCCGAAAGTTAAACATATAGAATTACCATATGGCTCAGCAATTCTCCCTAGGTATATACCAAAAAGAACGGAAAATGGATACTCAAATAAATACTTGTACACCAACGTTCATAGCAGCACTGTTCACAATAGCCAAAAGGTGGAAACAACCCAGAAGGTCACATGTTATATTTCCATTTAGATGAGATATCCAGAATAGGTGAATCCATAATGACAGAAAGCAGATTAGTGTTTGCCAGGGTCTGGGAGGGAGAGGAATGGAAAGTGACTGATTAATGACTAAGAAGTGGGTTTCCTTTTGGGGTTTTGCTTTAGTTGCAAAACATTGTGAATGTATTGAATGCCACTGAATTGTGCACTGTAAAAGGGCTCATTTTCTGTTTTGTGAATTTTACCTGAATTTTTAAAAATTGCGCTTTCGTCTCAGATCCTCGCATGCAGGCCTTTGTGTTTGCACTGCACCACAACCTGAAGTCAAGTCCTTTGGGAGGGGAGGGAAGCTTCCTGCGGCATGTTGGGGTGATGCGGGACCCTGAGGCTCTCTTCCTCCAGTAGAGCAGGGGGGCTGTGACTTGCTCGAGGCTCTGTCCTCCCCTCATGTTCTCTCACCATCCCCCCGCCCCATCCCTCATCAAGACCTCACCTCCCGCTGCCTTCCCTTCCCTGCCAGGTTCAGCTCCGGCTGAGGCTCCCTTTCTCGGCCTCCCTCCCGGGCCCGTGGGAGCCACGCTCCACATCCACCTGCTGCAGCCAAGCTCTGCCTTCTCCGCCCTAATGCGCCTGCTCAGAGAACCGCCGCAGAAAACCGCATGACGCGAGGCTTGGGGCCTCTACAGATGCGTGCTGTAAATTTTGATTTGGGCCTTCAGGGCAGCTCCTTATCCATTCTTTGACCACTGCCCCTCATCCTCTCAGTGGTCGCTACAGATCTGTTTTCTCCTCAAGGACCATCCCGAATCTGCTTCTTCAGTCTCAGAGGTGGCCTTGCCTTCTTCTGCCCACTGAGAAAATGGGGGCTGCCAGCTGGGGGTCCCTCAACTTGCTTCCATCTTCTTCCTTCCAAAAGGTTCCCTTCTCCTCAGGAACCTCCTTAAATCCATTATTTCTCTCTCCATGTCTCCACCCTTTCCCTTTTTCTGGTTCCTTCCCTTAGTCTAACTATAAGTTCAGGTCTCTTCCAGTGTAAAAATAAAGAAAGAAACAAACAACCAAGGAAAAGAAAACAACAAAATTACATTCTACATGACCACAAAGTACCTTTAAGCTTACCTGACAAAACTAACGATCATTCTCTAATTTTTAAAAAATATTTGGTCCAAATTAAAATTTCCCTAATGGTCCTCACATTGTCTTGTATTGCTGTCTTTCCGATCAGGATTCAGTAAAGATCATGTGTTTACTTTGTTTTCTATGTCTCTTATGTCTCTTAACCAGTCCCAACCCCTCTCCTGCCCCTCTTTGTTTTTCATGACATTGACCAGGTCACCACTTTGCAGAATGCCCCACAGTCTGGGTTTGTCTGATTATTTCCTTGTGGTGTCCTTCGTTTTGCTCTCCTGTCCCTTATACTTCCTGCAGACTAGAATTAGATTTGAAGGTTTGATTGGATGCAGTTAAATACTTGGAGGCATAACACTTCACGGGGAGTGCTGGGTCCTGCACTGAGCATCCCAAAAGGACCACAAGTGTCTGGTACCCCACTTTTATGGAGGCTAAGTGCCATCCCAGGTTAAGGTAGTGACAGCTGGCTCTCTCCACTGTAAAAGTACTTTTCTGTCTTTGCAGTTAGAAATCTGTGGAAACCACGCAAATAACCCATTCCTCACTCATTTTTCAGCTGATGTTTCTATCTCTGGTGGCATTTCTCCCCGTTGATTGCACCTTCTTCGTACTCCCTTGACCTCCTGGCCCTGTCATCCCAGCTCTTCCCACCTGGCCCACCCTTCTGTGTTTCTATGGTGGGCTGAATAATGGTCCCCCAAGTATGTCCACATCCTAATGCCTGAAACCTGTGCATGTTACCTTACATGACAAAAGGGACTTTGAAGATATGATTAAGTTAAGGATCTTGAGATAAGGAGATTATCCTGGATTATCCAGGTGGACCCCATGTATCACAAAGACCTTTATAAGAGGGAAGCAGGAGGACCAGAGTCAGACAGAAGATGAGAGACAGAGAGAAAGAGATTTGAAGATGCTCCTCTGATGGCCGTGAAGATGGAGGAAGGGGGCCAGGAGCCAAAGGATGTAGGTGGCTTCTGGAAGCTAGAAAGGTCAAGGAAACAGATGCTTCTCTGGAAGCATCCAGAAGGAATGCAACCCTGCAGACCCATTTTAGACTTTTGATCTCCAGAACTGCAAGGTAATAAATTTGTGTTGTTTTAGACCACTAAATTGTGGTGATTTATTACGGCAGCAATAGGAAACTAATACAGTTTCCTTCAACGATTCTCTTTCTCCATGTCGCCATGAAATGTCTGTGGTCTCCAAGGTTGCTGCTCTGTCCTCTTCTCACTCTCTATGCTCCCTCTGGACAATTTTATCAACTCTTGTGGTTGCAACTTGTCATTTATAGACTAGAAATTCTCTCATCTTCCACACCACGACAGAAATCAGCACTGCTGGAGACCAGCAGGCTAGAAGCGGGTTCCATGAAGGGAGGTCAGGGCAGAAGTGTGATGCCAGTGGAACAGCTCAGGTCACGGGGGTCAGCACCAGCAAATGTTGGGGATCTTAGAGCAGAGGCAGCCAGTGCTTCCCTAGGTCTGCGCTTCCCAAGTGCAGGCCTTGGAGGCTGGCTAGCACATGGGACTAGGGACCAGGGGCATCACCTTCTCGGGCAGCAAGACTGGGCTTTCCCAGGAGTTTTTAAAACCACAGTCAGTTTTGCAAAGAATCTTGAAGGAGGAAAGACGTAATATGGGTAGACAGGGGAGGATGTCCTAGGTCTAGGGAATCACTATGCCCAGGTTGGCAGGCAATTTGCAGGGCACGATCATGTCACACACAGTAGGACTGTTCCTCTGGCTTTAGTGAAAACTGCTCCCGGGAGTTGCTATAAACAAGAGCAGTTGGGAGAACGGGGTAGGGGGTGTTAAAGTCAAAACCATGTGGTTTACAAGGTCTTTTCCAGCTAGGGTTCATCTTAGTGCAGCAGAACAACTGTTCCCATTTTTCCTTATGTAGGTTAACACAGCGAAAAGGCCTGCAGTCCTACCATGAAAGAGTTGGGGTTCTCTCTATGCCCAGTATTTTATTTTATTTTATTTTTTGGCCGTGCTGAGCAGCATGTGGGATCTGAGTTCCCCAACCAGGTATCGAACCCGCGGCCCCTGCAGTGGAAGCGTGGAGTCTTAACCACTGGACCACCAGGGAATCCCTATGCCCAGTATTTTACACTGTGGTTCTATTGTTGATGGCAGGGAGTTGTGGGGTTCAGAATGCCCATCTACAGAAGAGGGTAAGGCTGACTTCTGCTTGGAGAGACTTGGCTAGCGCTAAAGTGAGGCTGACCAGCTCAGCTTCTTCTCCAGACCTGGGGAGAGCTGGTTTTGCAATGTCAATATTTGGAGCTTGCTTTCTCTCTATTGACCCAGCCCCTTAGTAACTCTCAGTTTTCACACAACCATGTCTTCTTCCTGCTTGTGCCAGAGGGTTGGTGATCTCCTCCAGCAAACTTGGCACCCTTTGTTGTATATGAAGAGCTGAAACTTTGGTCTTGAAAGGGTGGCCCTAGTGGTGCCCTTGGCCTTTGAAGTGTCACATCTTCAAAGTCTCCAGTTTGTTGCTATGGAGACCTTCCTCATCATTGCAATATCTTACAAAAATAAAACAAAAAAACCCCAACTTTATTATTTCACAATCTTGTGCATTAGGCAAGTAGCATTTTAACAAAAGCCATTTGTAAGGTATGAACTAGCAATGGTAGGGGTGAAGTAGACAGGAAGTTCCTGCTGTATCAAGTGTTTAAAACATTAGTGAGTCACACAGGTAAAATGGGCCCAGTGAAAACGTATGGAGTGTTGACAGCAAGCCAGAAATCCACTGGGGGAAAAATGAGGCGATAACTGTTAACTCTGATGGGCTGGTCATACCAAGCCTATGAGGCAGCTGCTCTTGCTGGCCCCTTTGTACAGATGGGGTGACCGAAGCATGGTGAGCTTAAGAAACGTGCCTCCTATCAGCCTCCTACTAAGTGGGAGGTGGGATTCAGAAATGCATTCTGGCTCCAAACCCCTTCTCATAATCATAACACTGTTCTGCCTCTAATAGGAGGGATAAAGGCTCTATTTTAAACCCTAGAGTCTCAACCCCATCTCAGCCAGGTTTGGGCGTGTTTCCCAAGTGGACTCCTACAGTGGGTGTGGTCCCATGACCAGGTCCCCCGGATTTGATCCTCTGAGCCACAATTACCAAAGTTTCCATTTTGGCCTCCTCCTGTCAGCCCTGGAGGACTCAGGAGCAGCTTGAGGTGGGCTCCCTCGGAGCTGCCCCCATGGGGATACTGCAGGCCAACGTTCCCTGACCAGGTCATCTGGGCAGGTCATCTGTGCTGTCATACTTTCAGACTCAGGGAAGGGAAGCTCCTCCTGACAAGCTATCAAACCAAGGGTTCCCAAGGATGCTCAGAGATCCTGGTACCAAATGTTGCCTCTTTTACTAGCCCTGGTGCCACCCATAATGTAGTAAACGGGGTTCAGTCCCTCTGGATGGCATCAAGTGCCGCCTCATCACCAGATCTCGTAACAGAGCAAGAGTCCTGGAGAGCGAGGCAATGGCCTAGCTGGTCGACAGCCTGAGCCTGGAGGCTTCAGCCTCCCGGGCCTCAGAGATGGACCCCTTGGTTCAACCCCAAGCCACCCCAGTTCAAAGGAGGTGGCCATCTCTCCAGCCTTGACTGGCCTCCGTTACCAAGGACAGGAGGAGGCCGAAATGTACTGCTTAAGCTTTCTCCGTCCTAGCCTGCCTTGGATCATTTCCACAGCTACTGGTCCAGCTTTCCAGTAAAAGAACAAAGGACATGGGGTCTGTAGATGCCCTGCCCCAGAATCTCCAGGGTAGGAGTTGGTGGGGCAGGGGGGGTTGTTCAGAATGCAGACGCCTAGGTCCTACCCTCAGAGAGTCTTGTTCAACAGGCCTGGGGTGGTTCAAAAGTCTGCATTTTCAATGAGCTCCCCGGGTCATTCTGATACACAGTAAAATTTAAAAACCACTGGTGGAGGGCAGAGAGCATCAAAGTATCAGAATTCCCCAATTTGAGCCCCAGCTCCACTTGTCACAAGCGGATTGACCTGAAATAATTCAGCGGCTCCCTTAGAGCTTCAGTTTCCTCGTCTTCACAATGGGAGCAATATCGCTCCTATTAAACTCACTGGTTTGCCAAAAATTATGTCAGGTAGTGGATGTTTCGGTAGGCTGGAAAATGGTCCCCCAAAAGATGTCCACGTGCCAATCCCTGGAACCTGCGAATGTCACCTGATACGGAAACAGGGTCTCTGCGGATGTGATCAGGTTAAGGGTTTTGGGATGGAGAGATTATCCTGGATTATCCGGGTAGGCCCTAAGTGCAATCACAAGGGTCTTATAAGAGAGAAGCAGGGGGAGATTGGCCACAAAGGAGGAAACAATATGAAGACAGAAGCAGAGACTGGAGGCATGCAGCCCCGGGAAACTAACATGATGCCTGAGCTGCAAGTGCCGTAGAAATATGTAATGTTGTTATTGCTCAGAATATAGGCGTTAACTCCTTCTGTCGCATAGTGCTGCCATCCACACGTGGCGTGAGAGATGGGGCACGGGGCCTGGCGTGGCTCCTCCAGACACAAACTCCCGTGTCTATAAATAGCTTCTTCAAGGAATATTTTGAAGGCTCCCCACGGAACAAAGTATGAGTCGAAACAAAGCAAACGTGCTTCACAATAACCATATGCGAAATTGTTTTTCGGATGAAGTGGAGCGGCAGGTGTGTGGAGAGTCGAGTGCTGTCTGTGAAGCAGTGTCTTGAGTGTATTTGTGCATCGCCCCGCAAACGCTTGTTCCACGACTGTGCGGTGCTGAATCCTGCCGGACCCGTAAAAAGTTTAAGCCTCTTAGAACTAGGAACCTTACTTACAATAAGCCTTGAATTCACTCAGTTCCTGTTATCTCAGGAACTCAGGGAGCTTTTCTTAATTATCTCCACCTCATTCACATTCCTAGGAGGTGATATATGCATTTTAAAGAGATGAAAACAAATGCTGGGCCACATCTTCCCGGTCTTGCAGTGCCGGCTGCCCGAGCTCCCATCAAGCCCCACCTCCTTGTCTCTCAGTGCTGGGCTCTGTCCCATCCTATGGCACTAGGATGGGAACCTTCGGTTCCTGAATGGTGCTTCAGGGGGCTTGGCCCTCATCTTCCAACTCCCCTGCCCTCTGCCACCGTCCTCAACTCCCACCCTCGGGCACCAGTTCATTGGGATGGCTGTTAACTCATTTCCTTCTTTCCATATTCACACCTGCCCCCGGCATCCTGCATGGTCGCGGGCATGGCTCATGCTGCCCATCTGGGCTCCTCCTCTGTGATGGCCCGGCTGGAAAGGACGAGGGTCACACTGCACCAGAGCCGAGGACCGGAGTTGATGAGCAGACCATTAAAGGCCCCTGTCACCTTGCTCACCGCAGTGCAGGGTCCTGAGCATTTCCCCGGGCAGGCTCTGCATCCGTCCCCTCGTTTAACCCTGGCGACACCCCGTGGCATAGGCCCCATCACCCCCATTTTTCAGATAAGGAAACAGTGGCTCAGAAGTTAAACGATGTCCACAGTCACACAGGTGACAAGGAGCTGAGTGAGGAGACGCCGTCTGACTGTGGGCCCAGCGGATGTAGGAGGGCATAGCCACTTAAACAGAAGCACCATCCTGTTAAAATCGAAATTTGAGAAGGAGACTCAAAGCTAAGTTTCCAGGGAAGAAGACTATAGAAGAGTAAAAATGTGGGGATGCAGAGAGTCACGAGAGAAAGGAGTGAGGGAATTTTCCAGCGAGCTTAGCAGCTGTGGCTGGCCCAGCTGGGGGAGATTCAGGAGTGACTGCTGGGCCAGCCTAGAAAAAAGCCTCCGTGGTTCTAGGAAAGGAATCCCCATGTGTGTTTTCTACCCTGCGTTACCTCTGTGGCTGTCACAGAATGTTCCATTTTTTAAAAATTGGGGCTTCCCTGGTGGTGCAGTGGTTCATGGGTTCAAGCCCTGTTCCGGAAAGATCCCACATGCCGCGGAGCAACTAAGCCCGTGCACCACAGCTACTGAGCCTGCGCTCTAGAGCCTGCGAGCCACAACTACTGAGCCTGCGCTCTAGAGCCTGCGAGCCACAACTACTGAGCCCGTGTGCCACAACTACTGAGCCCGTGTGCCGCAACTACTGAAGCCCACGTGCCGCAACTACTAAAGCCCGCGTGCCGCAACTACTGAAGCCTGCTCACCTAGAGCCCGTGCTCTGCAACAAGAGGAGCCACTGCAATGAGAAGCCCACGCACCACAACTAAGAGTAGCCCCTGCTCGCTGCAACTAGAGAAAGCCCACATGCAGCAACAAAGACCCAATGCAGCCAATATAAATAAATAAAATTAATTAATTAAAAAAAATTGATTGTAATCTCCATTTTAACCTTGCAGCCAGGGCGTCGTAGTTGAAATCTTCAGCAGCCTGTACAGTGCGGAAAACAGTCAGAGCAGACTGGGCGTGAACAGGGCTCCGGCCATGCCACCTGACGGGCCACCAGTCCTGCTCGAGGTTCCACGGCACTGGAGGAAGGGGAAAGTCAAGGTTGAAAGTGAAGAGGCTTGGGAATTCCCTGGCGGGCCACTGTTTAGGACTCCGTGCTTTCACTGCCGAGGACGGGGGTTCGATCCCTGCTCAGGGAAGTAGGATCCTGCAAGCCACGTGGCGCAGCCAAAAAAAAAAAAAAACTGACGAGGCTTGATGTCACGTCCACAGAGATCAGGAATCGTTCAGTGAAATATCAGCGTGGGGAGGGGGGCCGGAGGGAAGGGAGGCCGCCAGGTTGCCTGTCAGGGATCCTGCTGTGTTTCTCAAGCGTGAGCCTCAGACCATCTAACAGGTGAATCTCCTCCAAGGCTGACTCAGCACGTCTGGGGCTTGTGGCAGAAATCTGCATGGTCATGGAGTCCCCTCGACTGCTGTACCGCAGTGTTTGGAAACCAGTGGCCTCACTCCTGCAGCCCTCTTAAAAAGGCTAGACTAAGGTCCCCTCTGGCGGCTTCTTCATCCTCTGTTTGTTCTCCCTGACAATATCCACCACCCTCGCCTCCCCAGAGCAACTTTCCTGGGTCATTTGGCCTGAGGCGCTAGAGGGAGCCAGGAGCAGGGACAGAGCTGGAGGTTTTCTGGGCAGAGCTCTGTTGGAGAGGCTCGTGGTTGAGACCTGGGTTTCTCCTGCAGGACCCTGGGCAATTATGTAACATTTGTGGGTCTCAGTCTCTCTGTCTGTAAAATGAGAATAATAATATCTCTCTAACTTAGAGTCATTTTAAGAAACAAAAGAGCTGATGTATGTCAAATGCTTAGGGTAGTACCTGATACATATATGTTCTAAACATCATTGCTATTAGCCCATAAACTCCTACACCAGTGACCATGAAGTTCGGTTATTCATTCTCCTGACATACATTTGGGTTTACACAGTCACTATATATTAGGGACAAAGTCTTTGTTTGACTGTTTCTCCTTTATTACTGGCCTCTTTTCTTTTTCAGTCTTGTTTTGGTTATTCTGAAATGCATGCACTCTTGCATACACATAATCTTATCTTAAGCTGCCTCATCATATTTGAAGCAGATATAGCATCAATAAAAAATAAAGAAATGTAGCGAACTGGGCTGCTTACTTCACACGTGGGAAAACCAAGACAGAAGAGAAGTCAAATGTCCCACTCAAAGGTCACCCCACCAGTTAGAGGTAGGTCTGCGGTTAGAACCGCATAGCTGCATGACCCCTCTCAGTGGACGGACCAAGCCAGGCTTTGGCTGTGAGGAGTTCAGCCTGGGAACATCCTGTTGGTGGTTAAGAGCAGCAGTGCACCCAAATTTAGTTTCAGCCTCGGTACCAGCCTAAGCCTGTGTTCTAGCCCGTGGGGCTTAGGAAGATCACGTAGCCAAAGGCCAGCTGTATCGTTGTTTCTGGAACTCCTGAACTTGGGTCTAATCAATGATCTTGTGATCACATGGATTACCACTACGCCTCTTCTGCATAACCACATCAATAATGCAAGCAATGTCATTTGGGTTTATTGCTAATATCAGAATACTTGCTTCCACATATATGTGTGCATTTTAGATGTAACTTAGAAGGGAAGATTTCCTTATCTGCTTTGCATGTTGAGGTTTTATGATTCAGCAGAAAATAAATGCATATTTATTATTGCAAGAACAAAACACTGTAATAATAAGGATGCTTGTGGAAGTTGCTAATTTTCATCCAAAAAAATAGTTATTAACAACTTTTAAGTAGTTAAATGGGGAAACAGGTTGACAATTGATACTGAATATTATGAGTGTGCTGATGAGATGATTTTAGGAATAACAGTATGTCCTCTTTGAACCAACGAAGGTTTGTAAAAATTATATAATAATACAAGGCAGAATAGTGGAGAATGTAGTCTAAGTTTAGTCTGTTTAGAGTTGTTTGTGGTATTAAATTTATAACATTAAACAAAATAACCTATAAAAATTATATTTAACTTTTAGTAATTTAACTCCACTCAGTCTGTGATTCTTGCTTCTCTGAGAGACTCATTTGAAATCAAGTCCCTATTTAGAACTGCAAATGTGCAGCATGGTGATGACAGAAGGAATCTAGCGGCTGAGAATGCTGAGCAAGACTTAATGAACTGAAATTGCAAACGTTAAAAATGTACTCAAAATTTTAACAATAAAATGTAATTACGGTTTTTAATCAAATTTCAGCTCTGTCCCGGTTTCCCAGAATGCATTCTAGGGTGGTGCTCTATGCTTTGGCCTTGGCTTTTGCTTGGTTTCCAGTGTTATTCCTCACAGCCTTTCAGCCTGTATGTTTGAGCCTGTCAGCTCTGGATGTAAATGGGAGGAGGAGCTTAAGTGACTGAGCCCCATTCTCTTTCTCTTCTCTTCCATCCTCTGCTCACCCAGCAGGGGAGGGCTGAGAAGGGCCAGGGGTTCCGCTCTTGTTGTGTAGAATGGAACTCAGATTTCCCGAGTGTGCTCTGGGAGGTAGACTAGAGCCAGATCCTGAGATGCATGGTTCCTAAGATGTGTTTTCTTGTGGCTTTACTATGGCAAAGGGCCTGGGGGATGCCAGGTTCCAGAGCCCAAAGGCGAGGAGCATGGCGGGTCATCTCACGATGAATTTCCCCTCTCCCCCCACACAGTTTGTGAAGTTTGCCAACATAGAGGAGGACACCCCATCCTACCATCGGAGCTATGATTTCTTCGTGTCTCGCTTCAGTGAAATGTGCCACTCTGGCCATGAAGACTTGGAGATCAAGACTAAGTGAGTATAAGGGAAGTTGAGGAGGCTGTGCCTCTAATGGCAGAGGCACTGATGGTCCTGCAGAGCTCCCAGCCCGGATTGCGTGTCTGATTTCACTGGCGTTTACCGAGGCTCTGATGTTGCTGGTGGGGAAGGGGCATCTGGCAGGACTTAGGTGGATGCGTGGGCAGAGCTGGGCGCGCAGCACATGCTTTCTAAAGGAACAGCCTCTGGGGACAGAAAACAGGGTGGGACATAAGGTGATGGTCCTCTGAGCCCAATTTGAGAGCCAGTGACACACACATGTACACACCTGTGCTCTCTTTTGTTCAGAAGTACGTGCCTTTATACACCCTAGAAGCACTCCCACTCACCACTCTCCATCAAACTATACACCCACAGATAAAAAGCCAAAGTCCTCACGTTGGCTGATCCCTGCTGCCCTCCTGAGTTTATCTCCTCCACTCTTCCCCTCCTCATTCCTCTTCGGCCACACAGGCCTCCGTGCTGCCTTGGAAACACACCAGGGACATTCCTGCCACAGGGTCTTTGCACAGTCTGTTCCTGTGCCTGGGATGCTTCCTCTGTGGAGCTGTACAGCTCACTCCTTCACCTCCTTCAAGGCTTTGCTCAAGTGCCCCCTTGTCAACAACGCCTTCCCCTGACCCTCCCCTTCTCCCTCACCCTGCTCTGTTTTTATTTCCCCATAGCACTCATCCCCTTCAAACATGTTTCATAATTTACATATGTTTCTCATTCATTGCCTGTCTCTCCCCACTATAATGTAAGCTCTGTGAGGACAGGAATCATTGTTTTGTTCTCTGACGCATCCCAAGTGCTAAGACAGTGCCTGGAGAGCAGCAGGCACTGAAGACATACTTGTTGAGTAAGTGAATGAAGGAATAGATGCTTTTCAGATAAACATCTTGAATTACAGAACACACTTTTACACACACGTACTCACACTCACAAAAATACTTAACTTACAGAAATACATTCATCGACATAGAAATTAAACCCCTCAATGAAATCACAAAGAAATTCACCCACATATATGCTGATATCGATAGATAAAGGATGAGAAGTAAACCACTGCCTACAAAGAGTGCTTATCAACCTGGGGAGGTGAAATGAAACACAGGAAAAGGAGGAGGAAGGAGGGAAAAGGGCTGAGCTGTCCTTACCAGGCAAAACTGCAGCAGTCGGAGAAGGAAGGGGCTAGGGGCTGAGGCTGGGTGGCCAACATGCCCATGAGAGACCGGGTCTCCATGGGTTTGTTCCAGAACTCAGCCACTGGCTTCTTCCTGCATCATGTCAGCACTGCAGGGGGCCCGGGTGCACGTGCTATGCAATGACACGGTCTGGGAGCCCTGTGTGCCCCTAACTACAGCTTCCTCACCACGGCTGCTGGTCTGGGTTGGAGAAACAGGATGTGAACCCCTCCGTCCCCCAGGCTGCCTGTTCCCAAAGCTTCCCAGCTGTGAAACGGCTCCAGGGCAGGACGCTGTGTGACTGATGGCAGTGTCCCTGCTCCCCAGTCTCCTCTGTCTTGAACCAGCCAGGGGCTCCCTGGGGCTGTGCTGCTGCAGGGGGGCCAGTGGGGGTCACGGGAGGAAGGAGCCCCTTGTCTCCCCAGCGCCGGTTCCCTCAGCAGCCACCTCGCTCCAGAATGGCTGTGAAGAGGCAGAAGGGGCTGGAGCAGGTGGGGTGTGTCCAGAAGCAGGTGATGGGGAAGGCGGGGACCATGACCAGGTGTGGCTGTAACAGGTGCTGACCGCAGGTAGAGCCAAGCTCTAGGAGGGGAGGGGACCCTCCTCATGCCGCTGTACGCACACTCACACACACACTTACACACATACACACCACACACAATACACAACTGCGTACACAACCACATGTGCACACACACACAATGGCATGCAGAACCACACACACACACAATCACATACACTGACACACTCATACATAACCACACTCTCACACAAATCACACACTCATACACGTACAACCGCACACACACACTCCACAGTAGGAGGGGAGAAGGCACAGAAGCAGACACGGTTGCACCGTGTCCTGATGGTGTGGGGAGCGACTGAAGGTCAGGAGAAGGGTGCTGAGGTTTGCTTCCAGCAACCGGGCAGTGCCATCATCACCCACATCCTGGCACCTGCCACCCATGGAAGCAAGGCTGCCGGGGTGAGAGGAGTTTCTCCCTTTGTCTTGTCTCTCATCCATAACCTCCCTGCACCCCTTCTCCCTGAGCTCTCCCCCTGGTCCTTCGCAGCCTTTGCAGAGCCCAGAGCTCCTTTCCAAGAACTACCCTTGGGTCTCATGAATAGGTGGGTGTTTGTGTGTGTGTGTGTGTGTGTGTGTGTGTGTGTGTAGTCCCCTTGGGTTCAGAGACTTCCCAGTCCCTTGCACGTGGGCAGGCCTCCACTGAGCCCATTACAAGGAACAGTAAGAGGCTGCTTCTCCCCCAGGCCTGATCAGCCAGCTCTGGGCATCATGGAATGAAATGTGTACATATGTGGAAGGGATTCTGGGGAGATTGAAAGAGTGAAGAAAAATTAATACAGTCACACATAAGGAAGCCCTGGGTAGAAAATTTTCCATCCCCTGGGCCTGGTTTCCTGCCAGCCAGGCTCTTTTGGGTGGGACATGAGTCCAGCATGTCTGGGATTTATTTTTGTAGTGCACTAAGGAGCACCTTTAAGCTGGAGCCAGGAATAGTTAGCAGAATTGTATTACAGTTACTTCGTTCTCAAGTCTGGACAGCCTCAGCTCAGGGTGCTGACTTGGCTCAGGATTAGAGCAGCTAAGTGTTTGCCCAGAGAATCTTTGCCCATTGCCAGCAGCCCTAATGGTCCTGGGCCAGGGGATGTTGGTACATTAGGCATCTCTCACCACCCAGTTATGGTCTCCGCGTAAAGCTCAGGGTAGCGCCGTGGTAACAGCACTTAAAACTGAAGCTGAAATTACAAATGGGAACTAAATATTTAGAAAAACTGCTCAACTCCAATAATCATCAAAAGGATACAAACTGAAATCGCTACAAGATATGAGGATTTTTCTGAGCCACAAAATTAGAGCAGATGTTTAAAATGAGATCCCTAGTGCTGAGGCAGGCACAGTGAGGATGGTATTCTCCTGCAGCTTGTGCAGTGGGCGTGGGGAGAGGAATCTGGCAAAACTGGGAGCCTTTCATTCCTTACCTTTCGATTCAGTAATTCTACTCATGGCAATGATTTGGAATGTAGTAAAGTACTTTGTACAGCGATGTCCATTGTAGCATTATTACAGAAGCAAATTTAGAAACAACTTAAATGACCAACAGGCGACTAGTTCAGAAAGTTCTTCTAATAGTGTATCAAATAACCATTCAACATGTTTGTGAGTTAATGATGTAGGAAAATGCTTGTGATAGAATGCTATGGGTGAAAAAAGCCAATACAAATTACATATGCAGCAGGTTCTTGATTCTGTCATATATTATACACAGGAGAAAGGAAAGACACCAAAATGCCAATGATAATTACCTTTGAGCGGCGATGGCAGGGGAAATCATCTTAACACTTTTCTATAATTAGCATGTATTATGGTATAATCAGGAAACAAAAAAGGTTTGGTTAAAAAAAGGAACTTCAGGTTGAAATAAATGGCCAGTAAAGAGGGCCCCCTCCTGCAGGGCTGTGCTGATCCCTGAGTCAGCAGAGTGGGAACTGGGGATGTGCAAAAGGGGTCCCCTCTGTGCTGTTACTCATCTCCCCTCCGCTTTCTCAGCCAGCTTAGTCCCAGCCAAGACCTCTTTGTGCCTGACAGCCTGACAGCTCTGTGCCTCCCCCTCCGGATCCCCTCCCCCTCCAGATCCCCTCCCCCTGTAAGTTGCTCACAGCCCTGGTTTCTGCCTCTTCCGTTCTTGGCAGCACTTTGAGCTCTTATATCTTGGGCTCAAGCTAGAGAAAACCCAGCTGGGTACTAAAGAGCCTGGAGAAACTGGGCACCCTAGGGATGAAGCCCGGGTGGTACAGGGCAAGGGCAGTCTGGGAATCTCCAAGACAAGCCAGAAGGCGTGGCCTTCGTGCTCACATCCACCAGCACAAGAAGGCGCCCAGCCAGGAGGCCAAGTCACATGAAGAGTAGAAGGTGGGCTCTGTTCTGCCTTTTGAGGGACGAGTGCATCCCTAATCCCCTCGCTGTGCTCCTCTCCTTGTCACAGCAGCTGGACTTGTCAGGGCTTGGAGACTTCATGGCCCCATGTCTCCCTTTTCCTTACAGAATCCGAATGTCAGGTATCAAAGGTCTACAAGGGGTGGTGAGGAAGACCGTGAATGATGAACTGCAGGCCAATATCTGGGACCCACAGCACATGGACAAGATCGTCCCATCCCTGCTTTTCAATCTGCAACACGTGGAGGAGGCAGAGAGGTGAGCAGGCGAGGGGGGAGCTTGCACGCGGCCCTGCAGCCCTCCCAGGGCACTTGGCAACCGCACGGCTGGGCTGGTTGGTAAAACCCAGCCCCAAAGTCAGGGCTCTTGGCTTTTGTGGCTTGTTCTGCAGTGAGTCCAAAGCTGCTTCCCTAGGAGCCTTGGCTCTGGCCTTCTACCAGCCTGCTGTACCCCTTAAGGTCTGCATTCCTGAAGGAAAAACAGTAATGGTGCTGGGCTCCCTGGGGTAAGTGTGTGCTGAACACAAAGAACCAAGAGTCCAGTTCCCTTGGTCTTTCTAGAAGCAGCAGGCCAAGGAGGTTTTTAAATGCCTTTCATGGTTCCAGTTGCTGAGGAGGACCTTCCTTCTCTCTCACTTCCTAGCGGTGTTCCAGTCCCTTCAAAATGCCCACTTGACCAGCCAGCAGCCACTTGACACGAGTTACAGATACTGGGTTTTAATCTGGGAACCCCCAGACATGGATTCATCCTGTCCCTGCCCCTCACTCTTCCCCTCTGTGAAGTGGGGTGGAGGGAAAGGTTCACGGTGCTGTCCACGTTGGCTGGGCATGACGCCGATTGAAGATACCGTGGGTTCCCCACTTTCTGTCAGTTGAGCCTGCGCTGCTAGAGCCGGTTGGGAAATTTAGTGTGCCCTCTGGTGGTTGTTCCTGGAATAGCATTTCACTGACAAGCTCCGTGGTGGTCTCAGGTGGAAGTGGGTGGGTACCACTGAGTCACACCTAAGCCAACCCCCGCGCCTTTCCTTTTTCCCTCCCGCTTTTTTCCCTCCTTCCTCTCTCCCCTTTTCTTCTGCTTTCTCCAGCTCTGTCGGCCTCCCTCTCTTCTTATCTCATCTCTCGTTCCTTCCAAAGCCTCGGGGGCATGGAGACACTCGTGGTCTGCGCCTCCCCAGGCCCATGGTGCTCAGGGCATCTATCCTTCCCACAGAGGCACATCAGGCCTATCCCTAGGATGTCCAGAAAAAGAACGTTATCCCTCCTCCCACAATCTTCCTCCACTCTGGGCTTCCTTACCCCCATTTAACTTCTGACAGCCTCAACACCTCCCCTGTGACCTAGTGCAGCCCACGTCAAATTCCTGCTTGTCCTACTGGGACCATTTGCATGAGGGAAGCACAGAAGGCCTGCACAAAGCAACGCCCAGCCGTGCATTCCATCCCTCACCCGTGGGCTGTGTGTTTCCACAGCCGGTCCCCCTCCCCCCTCCAAGCACCAGAGAAGGAGAAGGAGATCCCTGCAGAGCTGGCTGAGAGGTGCCTTCGGGAACTGCTGGGCCGCGCTGCCTTTGGCAACATCAAAAACGCCATCAAGCCTGTTCTCGTGTGAGTGTTCCCCTTCCCCACCCACCCGCCTTCAGCTTTGAATGGTTTCAGGTCCGGCACCTCCTTGCTGACTCGGGAAGAGGGAGGGAAGGAGGTGTTATAGTTGTGGTGCTTCAGCCAAGTGGGTCCCTTCTCTGTGCCCATGTTCCCCACACTGTGGCATCAAAAGCTACCACATGGTGACCAAGCACAGTTTTGGGGAGACGAGTTGGCAGGAGGAAGGTGCCCGGCTTCATTCCTGAGCCCACAGCTATGGAACCCTGTTCGTTGACTTCTCGTGCTTCCCTTCTCTCACCTACACCTGGAAGCCCTTGCTACTTACCTGGGAGCTTCGAGAGGGGCTGGGTCTCTCGGGAGGTGACTTTCTCCCACCAAGCTTCTCCTCCTTCCTAACATCACTTGCGTTTCATAGTTACTCTCCATATTTTCTCCCTCACAGCCATCTGGATAACCATTCTCTTTGGGAACCCAAGGTGTTCGCCATCCGTTGCTTTAAAATCATCATGTACTCAATTCAGGTACGGCGGTTCCCCTGGTCCAGCCTGTCTCTCTGGCCAAGGTGGCGCCTCTGGGAGCGGAACGGTGCACGCCTGGAGAAAACCAGCTGTCCTCTGTGACTTCTCCTAAGCCCCTAGTTGTCTAAACCGGCGCTGCTTAACCTAGTCGTGGAGAAGGACTAGTTTAATTTCTAATATGTCACAGACCCATACTTTATAAAACACAAAAAGAATTCCTAGGAAAAACAAACGAAAACCTCATGCAAAATACAAGCCCACAGACCATAATTGGCTGCCATGGCTTCTGTCAAATTACTTACTCAACACTTACTCTCAATTTCCATACTTAGCTCAGTGTAAACGGGCATCAGACAGATCTTGAACTGGCACCAGACCACAGGCCACACTTTGAGCACCACTGGACTAAACCACCTGGCCTCTTGTGACCCTAATAAGACCTGGGACCTGGGGAAATTGAAAAGGAAAACAGTATCTTAAAATTGACTTTTGACCCATTTGAAGTGAAGGGGCCCAGGAAAAATGTGGAAATCCAGGTCTTCATTGGGATTTGACTCAGCTCCTTGTTGGACCGAGGAGGGGGAGGGGCTCAGGAAAAGGAACCGGGGTACCCGGGTGCCACCTCTAGCGCCTGCTAGCCTTGGGACCTCCCTTTTGTCCACCCAGCTTTGGGTCCTCGTCAAGGGCTGCCCTGGCTCAGAGGCCATATGGGGGCTGCTATCTGGGGACCAGCACCTCTCCCTCCCCCCCAGCCGCAGCACTCCCACCTGGTTATCCAGCAGCTCCTGAGCCACCTGGATGCCAACAGCCGCAGCGCGGCCACGGTGCGGTCGGGCATCGTGGAGGTCCTGTCGGAAGCTGCTGTCATCGCCGCCACGGGCTCTGTGGGTAAGGGGGATCCCGAGTGGAGTGGGGCCTGGGAACCACCCCCAAGGACAAGGAGCTGCCCTTAACCGTAGGCTGCCTCTCCTTCCAGAAGAGGGCAAGGCACAATAGGGAGGTGTCAGAGCCGGCTTTCCTCAGGAGGAGAAATCAGCCGGGGAAGGTAGCGGGCAGAGGTAGCCCCTGGCTGGAAGTGGGCCTGGGCTTGCCTGATAATGCAGGGCAGGGGAGAATAAGCGAGGGGTGCCAGCCCCGGATTTCAGGTCTCCCACCCCGCTGCGCTCAGGGCCCACGGTGCTGGAGATGTTCAACACTCTGCTGAGGCAGCTGCGGCTCAGCATCGACTACGCTTTGACCGGGAGCTACGATGGGGCCATCAGCCTTGGCACCAAGATCATCAAGGAGCATGAGGAGCGCATGTTCCAGGAGGCGGTCATCAAGACCATAGGTGGGCCCGGGGAGATGGGGGGTGGGGGGTGGCCCGGGGAGGGGCGGGGGGCGGGGCCCGGGGAGGGGCGGGCGGGGGGGGGCCCGGGGAGGGGCAGGGCCCGGGGCCGGAACCGCGGAGGGAGGGGCAGGCAGGCGGGCAGGCTAGCAGGCAGGCGGGCGGGAAGGCGTGGCCCGGGGAGGGGCAGGGCCTGGGGCCGGAACCGCGGAGGGAGGGGCAGGCAGGAGGGCGGGAAGGCGGGGCCCCTCCCGCGAGGACGTTAGTCCAGGGCGGTGTGGGATTGTCATCCACTTAAATCGTGTTATTCACGGACACTGGGGGAAGTGGAGTCAGCCCATGGCGCACGCAGCTCACAGAGTGGCCTGGGCCAGGCCTGAGTTAGATCACAGCACAATCTCCCTGGGTTTCTCAGCCTGGAGTTCAGATCAGAGGCTAAGACAGGCGAACTCTTCCCGCACCGCAGTCCCCATTAGGCCCGCCTGATGCTTCCACGTTTGAGCGATTGGAGGGGAGGTGGGAGAAAGAAAGAGAAAAGGAAGGAAAGAGGACAGGGAGAAGGCCGTGGATATGCACGTGGGTGTGGAAGGGGAGAACCATAAAGCCACCATGTGCATGTAAGGGCTCATCACTTTCACAGCCTTCTGGTCCTAGCGCCACTGGAGCTTCTCCATCCCGGAGACCTTAACCGCAGCCTCCGGAATAACAAGTGAAGGAACGGGAGCCTGGAAGAGTCCTCTGCCGTCATCTAGGTGTCTCCCTCTGGGTCTTAATCGTCTCCCTAGAGAAGCAGCCCGCACTCTTCACAGTAGTTTGTTCAGCTGAATGTTTGAGCGGAGACTCCAGCAGCTGCCGGCCTCAAACCCTCTCTTCTGTCTTTTTCCTGAAGGCTCCTTTGCCAGCACGCTGCCTACTTACCAGCGCTCCGAGGTGATCCTCTTCATCATGAGCAAGGTTCCACTGCCTTCCCTGCATCACCCCATGGAGATGGGGAGGACTGGGTGAGTCTACCATGCCTTCCTCCCCCTTCCTCTCCCAGCCTAAATTCCACCTGACTCCCCTTCCCACGTTTTTGGGCTCTCTCCCTTCTTCACCTCAACTTTCCTGGTTCTGTCCTTACTTGTCTTCTCTCATTCTACTCTCAAATCCCTCAGCAGCCTTTAGTGGGCCTTTGGATCCTACAATTCCTCAGGCTGTCCCACCAATAACAACCTCCCACCTTGGGGGGAGCCATTAGTTCCCTGGTCTGGAAGTCACTGTCCTGGGTAACCCAACAAGATAAGCCTCATGGAGAATCTAATCAGGAGAGAGAACTGGGCAGGCAAGTGTGGGGTCTTTGCCTATATCACCATCTTGGTGATCATCTGTGTCTCTGGTCTATAGGGAGAACAGGAACCGGCTGACCCAGATTATGCTGCTGAAATCCCTCCTTCAGGTGAGCCTCTCCTGTCCCCATTCCTGCTCTGCCTCTGTAGGAGGCAGCTCCTTCCAAGGAACCAAGACAAGGCTACTACATACAGTTGTGCAGGTTGCACACTGCACAAACATGCCCAGCCAAAGGGGTGAGTAGGGGGCTGAAATCCAACCTGTGTTCCACTCACTAGCCAGGCTGGGTACCCCCAGGGCTGGGTCTTCCAGAGCAGGCAGGATGCCTGTTTCTAACTTTCACAAAGGTACCTTCTCAGCTACTGATGGCCTTGTCACTCAAACATTATGTCCGTACTGAGATGGAATCTATTGGTTCCTGCCCTTTTTCCCTCCAAGTATCTACCCAGGTCCCTTCCACCTGTTTCTCCCTTGGTACTTATGCCCACCTCAGTCTCCCAGCCACTATCTTTCCCTTTATCCATTTAAAAAAATAATAACCATAATTATTTTATGTAATCTAATTTTTAATTTTTTTTAAAAATATTTTTGGCCATGCCACGCGGCTTGCAGGATCTTAGTTCCCCGAACAGGGATCGAACCCAGGCCCTGGCAGTGAAAGCACCGAGCCCTAACCACTGGACCGCCAGGGAATTTACCCCCTTTATCAATTTTTTTACATTTGTCTTCTTTCCTTCTTTGCAGCCATCACTGGAGGCTAGATTTATTGTTCTCAAATGCTGTTCCTATGACCAACTTGTTTAACATATAGATTCCCTAGAGATTTTGAGCCATTAGTCTGAGTGAGGTCCTGGAATCTGTATTTGTAACAAGCTCCCCAAGGCACAACCCTGGCCTAGACTCTGGACATCTCAGAACTAGATTATTCTCATAGTTGCTCCCTCCCTCCTCACCTATCATAAATACAACCAAGAAGAATTTTCTAGAAATGTTGTTCTTCATGTGTTGCTCCTTGTTAAAGAGTAAATCTCAGTTTCTAATTGATGTGCATCCAGATTTCAAACTTCTCAGACTGAAATCGGAAGGTCCTCAGTCCCCTTTCCCTCCCTAGACCCCCCATGTGACCCCTCAACCCGTCTCTGTTCTAACTATGCCGCTCTGCACAGCCCCCTCACTCCCGCTCACACCCTCCCTCCCCTCTCTCCAGCCCACACCTTTCATGTCACACTATTTTTGTAAAGGCTTTTTGTGCTGACACTGCCCACATCTGGTACCTCCTTTGTCTATGTACTCCTGCCATTTCTTTGCTGAGTTTGCTGTCATTAACTTGTACCCTGCATCTTACCAAGGTGACAGTTTGGGGCACACTCAGATACACCCCCCTTCAGTGAACATTTTATGATGTTTACTACTGATGCCACCAGGCTTTACCAGAGCCTCAAGGGCCTGCTGAAACATCAAAGGCATTGTTTTGCAATATGGACTTAACAGCAAATCTGTTTTGCTGCTTTTAACTACTTTGACACCATCATGGGTGAGGTGTCTCTGTGTGCAACTGGCTTTAATCAGAAGACCCTCATTATGGCCACGCTAGAAGAGATGTCAGCAAATGCTGTGTGTGCTCTTGGCTGTTGCCATGTCCGTGGGTTCTAATTCCTCAGCCCAGCTGTAAGTTCTTGCACTGTCTCTCCTTCTCTGTGACTGTTCGTGCTCCTAATGAAGCGCGTTCATGGTGAATGTTCGCCATTTGTGCCCTAATTAGGCTGAAACATTAGGTTCAGAGGCTCCCTGGCTTTTGCTCTCTTCTAGTGCTCATCCTCTGCTTGCTTTTAGTAACTTAATGTCCCTGCATACCGTCCCCATCCACTTAGCTAAGCTGAGCTGGGCGGGTGGCCTAGGTAGATGTTGGAGGGTTCCCAAAAGCTGCCTAAGGTGGAGGACAGGGAAACTGGGCTGGGAGATGTTTAGAGAGGATGGATGCTTCAGACCCAGATTCTGCCGACCGCTCCTCAGTCTCCTCACCGCTGCCGGGAGGGCCGGCGTTCCTAAGCACGTGATCCTGGGCTCCCTTGCAGGTATCCACCGGCTTCCAGTGCAACAACATGATGTCCGCTCTGCCCAGCAACTTCCTCGACCGCCTTCTCTCCACCGCCCTCATGGAGGACGCAGAGATCCGTCTCTTCGTTCTAGAAATTCTCATCAGTTTCATTGATCGTCATGGCAACCGTCACAAGTTCTCCACCATCAGGTGAACTTGGGGTCTCCCCTCTATTTGGTGTGTGATGGGGGAGGAGACTCCCATGAGGACCTCACACTCAGGTGGGAAGACAATTCAGATCTTCTGTGGGACCCCCGCCCCCGCGGGAGCTAATCACGGACATGGACCCTGGGGTCCTACAAGGGAAGGAGGGACTGAAGGGGCATTTGTGCCTGGTGGAGCAAGGGAGGGAGATTTGGGAGGTAAAGAGCAGGTACCCAAGGGAGCTCTCAGGTGGGGAGGAAAGAAGGGGATGCAGGGTTATCAGTTGAGACTGGGGGGCTGAAAGGGAGGAAAGAAAGGGAGGAAGAGGATAATCTGGATCAGTATTTAAGAAAAAAGAGACAGGAGCGTGAGAGCTTGGGAGAAAGTGGAGATCAGGCTAAGAACCAGGGCAGGAGGACACAGGGAGGCATTGGTACAACTAACAACACTGGAATAGAGCCCAGTGATACCACGTGAGCTCTGCTGGCCTCACGCAAGGGCTGACTGAGGTGGCCCCTCACGTCCCCTCCCAGTACCCTCAGTGACATCTCTGTCCTGAAGCTGAAAGTGGACAAGTGCTCCCGGCAGGACACCATCTTCATGAAGAAGGTTAGCAAGCGTGACCTCAAGACACAGTGAGCCCCGGGTGGGTCAGGCCCTGCGGACCCCAGTCTTCCAGCCCCCAAGTCGCCACTGGCCATGCCCCTAGAACCCACTTCCTCCTCTTTGACTAAGCTTAGTCAGGATGACCAGCCGACCCCTCGAGGGGATCAAGCCCCCAGGTCGTACTTATCACCGAGCCAGAGTGAGGAACATCCCTTGACTGTGTTCTAAACCTGGATTTGGGCAGCAGCTTTTGCTGCTGGTTCCACTGGACCCACCTTCCCTAAGCACATACTCCTGCACTGCCCGATTCCACTGGGGTCTGCTTTAAAGGTATCCTGTCCCTGGGGGCGGAGGTGGGGTACACACAGCTGTGCCGCCCCCTTCAGACGGCTCTTCCCATTCTCCTTGCCCCTCCTGTACCCCCACCCTGCCCGCCGTGGCCTTGCCTCCACCCTTGTCCCCGTCTCCAGCACTCCCAGCAGCTCTACAGACACATCTACCTGAGCTGTAAGGAGGAAGCGAACGTACAGCAGCACTACGAGGCGCTCTACGGGCTGCTGGCGCTCATCAGCATTGAGCTGGCCAACGAGGAGGTGGTGGTGGACCTCATCCGCCTGGTGCTGGCTGTCCAGGTGGGGCCCCGTGTGGGCGGGACATAGGGCCTGGGATCGGGGGAGGGGACCTGTTTTGGCCAAGCACTAATGAGAGCGCCAAGCAGCTACTGCTTAACAACTGTTCTGGAGCCCAGGAATGTCGTACCCTTGGTTGGCCATTCCTCCACGAAGACCACAGACCGTGGTCCTATTTGGGGAACCACCAAAGAATGCTGAATTCATGGCTTTGGCCCATCCTCAGAGTAAAGGAGACCCGGGAAACAGGGTCTTTCAAAAATATCCCTTCACCCTAGTATTCTGGGTCTCTTGCAAGGTCTGAATGAGACTCCAAGGATTGCCAAGAGGGTACTCATAAGCCCGGAGTGATCTCCAAACAAACTCGTTTGTCTAAAGATTACCTGGTTCCCAAACCTGGCTGTGCTTCAGAATTACCTTAAGCACTTATTAAAAATATGTAATCCCAGTTCTGTCCCCAAGCTTGGGGACCTGGAGGTTCAACAAGCCCCGCTCGTGACTCTCAGGCAGCCAGTGTGGCACTAGATAGGGCTTTAGACTTTCACGGTTTGCCTGGGTGGAAGTGTACTGCTCAAGATGCTGGGAATTGGGGCGGCTTCTTCAGACCTCAAAGGCCAGGGTCAGCAGGGTCCTGAAGCTAGGTGGGCATCATATCCTGAATGGTGGCAAACCTGGAATCCTGTGGTGGAGACTCTTCAGCTACCTGCTTGACAGTGCTAAGTCCTGCAAGGCCAACCTAGATGCTACGATAGTCTTCATTCTAGAATCTGAGATTCCTTTGTGTCCCGATCCCCTAGTAACTCTCACAACTTTGTCAGTTTAACATATGAACCCAGCTTAGCAAGCCAATCCAGTCCTCCAAGAATCATCCAAGGTCTGTAGTGAAGGTAACAACATCCTAGAGGTGGGATTCATGAGGGTTTGGACAGTCAAGTTCACCATAGCTGGAACTGCAGAGTGGGGCATTGAGGTCATCGCCTCTCCACTCAAGTATTTATGAGCCTCCAGCTCATGGATTGTTCTAAGGACCATTTGCTTCAGCTTTAATGAGGGCGACTTCTGTTCCCCAGGAAGTTATGGGGAAAATGCTGGAAAAGGCTTTGTCTTGAGTAGCGGGCCACCTCTAAAGGAGGTTGGTAGAGGGTGGCTGGAGGGTGGGGCACCAGTATAGTTTGTTCCCTCTGTGTTGCCACAGGACATGGCCCAGGTCAATGAAGAGAACTTGCCTGTTTACAACCGCTGTGCCCTCTACGCGCTGGGTGCCGCCTACCTGAACCTCATCAGCCAACTCACGACAGTGCCTGCCTTCTGCCAGCACATCCATGAGGTTGGTGTCCTCGTGACCCTGAGAGCTCAGGAGGCCCTTGACTTGGGGTTTCCCCAGAACAACTTTTGCTTAATTGCATGAGCCCTGTGCTTAGTCTAGGCATGAGAACTAATGATGAGAAATTCCCAGCGGTAGTGACTCCTCCTGTACGGCATGACATAGCGGGGCAGGGTCAGGCACAGGCAGTATCCTGTACCCCTTCCCAACCTGCTACCTGCCCTCCTCTACTTCCGGCCCCTCTGTGCTCGCCCCACTCCCGGAAGCGCACATACCCACATCTCTCAGGTCATCTGGGACTAAAGCTACTTTAAGGAAAGTTTCTGTTATGAAAATTTTCAAATATCACAAAAGCAATATGAGTAGGGCAGTGAACGTCCACACAGCTGTCACACGAATTAAACAGTTATGAAGATTCTTCCACATTTGCTTCATCCGTCTCCTTTTCTTTTTCTTTTCCTTTGCTGAAATATGTTCAAACAAACCTTGACTATCATGTCGTTTCACCTCTGCATATATCAGTATGTGTCCAAAAAAATATGGGTACCTTTCTACCTAATTGCTATGCTATTTACATGCCTAATTAAATTATCGGTTATGCCTTGGTATTATCTTATACCCGGTCTATAATCAAATGTTCTCAGTTGTTGCAAAAAGGCATTTTAAGACATACTGAACTATGTATAGGTAGAATGATACAATATGTAGGATTAACTTTAAAATACACTAGCAAAACAAAATAAAACTAAACAAGAAAGCTCAGGTCGCAGCTGGCCTGGGCTGGCTGCGGGCGTGGAGGAAGGTGCTGTATTGCTGTGCCAGAGACCACCCTGAATGAGGCAGGATCTTCCCAGCCTTGGGCTGATCCAGGAGGGCAGGAAAGGCAATGCCCCGACACCCTCTTCAGTAAAAATAGCATCGTGGCTTCCTCACCTCCTGCACATACTTTCACGCCAAGTGTCCTCCCACTTCTCAGCATCTTAATAACTGTCAGCTTTCTTGTCAAAAATTTGCAAAGGATGCTGAGGGAAACTCACCATGTCACTCTCCACAGGGTGTTTTGCAGTGCGCCTGGGTTTGGGGAACAGTGAGACCTATGCTCCCTTTTTTGCATTTAAATAGAAAACAGGAATAGGACACAGGAGCAAGGAACTGAACTCTCTTGGGAGCTAAGTCCCCTGCCTTTGGAGGACACTTAATGCATGTGTGTCACTGCAGACAGCTTGAGCAGTCCTCCTGGGCTTCACAGGCTGCCCTGGGGTCCCTGTTGGTCTGAGTTTCTCCCTCAGAAGCCCAGCCGTGGGTGCTCTTCCAGGGGCTTCGTGGGAGGGAGGAAGTGCTCAGGGGAGCGGGAGCTCTTTCACTGGCCTATTTGGATTTCCCTCTCCCTGCTGAACCCAGCTTTTCTCACGATTCCTCCCAAACCTCAGGTGATAGAGAGCAGGAAGAAAGAGGCTCCGTACATGCTCCCTGAGGACGTGTTTGTGGAGAGGCCCGGGTGAGAACACTGAGGACGTGGTCAAGGACAACCCAAGCAGCTGAGCAAGAAAGTGGACGGTCTGAGGCCAGGGACTTGGGCTTCTATGGGCTCAAGGGCAGAAAGTGGACCCTATGCCTATGACCCAGAAGTCCTGGGTCAAGTTTGATCCCCTCACCTGACCATAATTCATGCCTTGAGCCATCTCAATGTGTTGTACTATACAATATGGGATGCAGCCTCTGGGAACTTTGGCCAAGCCCATGGGAACAAATCCTGGAGGAGTCCTTCCTGACAAGACAGTGCCACCAATCCAAGTGGCCTTCTCAGCCTGCAGTGTGTGGGCCAACATCACTTCAGCATCAGAGGGACTCAAGGGAAACATATTCTGAAAAGAACAAAATATCCCACAATAGAGGATGGCTTTATAAATGATGGCCCATCCACGCCATAGACAACTGGTAGCCCATCCAAAATGTTTTTAAAGAATAGTTCATGTGAAATATTCAGTGTATAATAGGTGAATAAAATAGATCCTAGAACAGGACAGTGGGGGCCATGGGGATGTGTGTGTGTGTGCAAAAATGTGTGTGACTGAGGGACTCTGCACAAAATGTGAATGTGGTTCTCTCTGGAAAGTGGGACTGTAGGTGGTTTTTTTCCTTTTGCTCCTCTGTCACTTTTGTATAATGAGTGTTACTTTTTTTTTTCCGGCCTTGCTGCGTGGCTTAAGGGATCTCAGTTCCCCGACCAGGGATTGAGCCCAGGCCACGGCAGTAAAAGCCAGGAATCCTAACCACTAGGCCACCGGGGAACTCCCTTGAGCATTACTTTTAAAAAAGGAAGGTCATCAGGAAATCATCCTAGTCCCCCATGGTTCTCATTTGCCTCTTCCCTCCTTTGTCTCCCAGGCTGTCTCAAAACCTTGATGGAGTGGTGATTGAGTTTCTCTTCCGCCAGAGCAAGATCAGTGAAGTCCTGGGGGGCAGTGGTTACAATGCAGACAGGCTCTGCCTGCCCTACATCCCTCAGCTGACAGGTAGGAGCCCTGCTCGTGGGCTTCCGAGCCTGCCTCTGGCTTTTCTTGGCCAGGGCCTGAAAGGAAGGGACTTGTGAGTCCTTCGGTCACCTTCCATGGCACCTTAGATGTCACACAAGAGCTGAAAGACACAGTGGAAATCCATGGTGAGATCCTCGATTTTCCCACCTCTCCTCCTCAGTGCAGGGTCCTTGGGAGTAACTGGCCCACGGGATAGCCTGGCCTGTGCGTGGGAGAGACCCCACTGTGCCGGAAAGAGCACACATGGGCTGTGGAGTCTGAGACCCAGTTCTCTGCAGCTTACTTCCTGAAGAATCTTAGACGAGTCCCTTGGCATCTCTGAGTCTCAGTTGCCTTGGCTGTAAAATAGGGATATTAACAACACCTGCCTCAGAGGGTAGAAGCAAATGCCCGTAGTAGGAAATGCTACGCAAATGACAGCTGCTGGTGCTATTAGCAGATGACCCTTGTGAAAGTTGAGATATGCTTTCTGGTCATAAGCAGCTTCTTTGTGCTCATCAGTGATTTCAAAATCTTAGCCCTAAAAAGCAAAACTCACCGCCCTAAGATAGGCGGTGAAGGCCTGCAGCCCTCCGTAAACTCCAGCTGTAGCCCCAGTGTATAAACCCCCTCTGAGCCCTCCGAGGACTGTGGACCAGGCAAAGGCAAGGGGGTTGGGAGATGGTGCTGGAGGCGTGATCCTGGCTTGCCCTGCAGGGGCTGGGGACTCTAGCTTCTCTACCCTCCTTTCCCAGATGAGGATCGCTTATCCAAGAGGAAGAGCATTGGAGAAACCATTTCCCTGCAGGTGGAGGTAGAATCGAGGAACAGCCCAGAGAAGGAGGAGGTGAGTGTGTCCTCCTTGATCCACTGTCCTGGTGAAGCTCAGCGTCCTCCCGGGAGGGGACTCTTCCCACCTCCTAGGTGGTCAGACACTCCACGATCTAGGCTCCCTTAGCCACCCCACACATTTAAAGTTGCACAGAAAGTAAATTTCTCAAGTAAGTCCTGTTTTCTTACTGACTCTCATCATATGTATCCTAGACATTTCCATCTGGAAAAAATTACCGAATCCCCTCGCCCCCCGTACACTCCTATGAGCATGTTATACAAATCAGTCTTGAAAGGCTTGCTGTTAGTCATTCCCTATTCATGATGGAGGCGGACGTGCTCCATGTTGGAAATTGGAAGGCCTCACAGGAAAGATGGGGGCAAGAATAGCTTTTACAATGTTTCTTCCAGATATGTCAAGAAAAATGCTTTTTTAAAGAGAAAGATGTAGCTTAAAGATCTCTCTTCTTTCCATCATCTCTTGAGGGCTGTGAATATCTAATTTCTGTTTAAATTACCATGTGATATATCTCCTACCAGTATTGCTTCTACCTCAGAAAATAAAGAAGGTGTACCCACAAGTAAGGGGGAATAAAGAATTTTAGTGGAAATACCAAATTTACTCCCTAAAATGAAAAAGAAATGGGGGCGGGGCAGGGAGGAGGGAGGAAGGCGTCCCGAGGGAGCTGAAGCCTCAGGATGCGGTACACTTGTTTTAAATGGTAACTCTGCCAATTAAGGGAGTTGACGGAGATGCAGGGGAACCTTAGCAAGAAGCAGGGAGGATGCACATCTGGGTGGGACAAGGAGACTTGCGAGATCCCTGGGCACGGACGGCCTGGAGTAGCTGTGAAGGACAGCCTGCACACCCAGCCTTTCCCCAGATGGGCCTGGAGCAAGGAGAAGTCAGTGGGGTGAAGATCAAGCCTCCCCCTAACTGTGCCCTCAGCCATTCCAACAGCCCCTCGGTTACTGGGGCAGACCTCCAGCGCAGGGCTTTTCCAAGCTTGTCTGGAACCTTCCCATGGAAGGAAGGAAGCTCTGACTCAGGCTAATTGGAGAAGCAACATGAGGTTGAGCCGGGTGCCCTCCAAGGCCCTTCCAGCTCTGCAGGGATGGGAACCTCATGTGTTAGGAGCACAGCGTGAGTTGGCTGCCATCCCCTCAATAGTTGTAATTCTTCCTTCCCGAGAGTTGAGAGACCCTCAGGAATTGATAAGTAAAGTGAAGCAGAAGAAGGAAGAGAAATGTTCACCTGGGTACACAGCCTGCTCCCTCGTGGCCTCCCGGTCACCATCATGGGTTCCTCCCCCTCAGAGAGTCAGCTTAGCCCGGGGAAGGCTTGGTATCTAAAGCAGGGGTGTGGGAGCCTCCACCCTTCTGCTGTGCTATACTTCTTTCCACTTCCAGCCCACCATGCCCCCCCCCACCCCTCCAGAATCTCACGGTGACTCCCTGTAGCCTCAAATGCCAGCCTCATAGCAGGTGATCAATAAATGCTGGTTTGGTCAAATTCCAAACCCAGTGCCTGGCATTCAGAGCCATTTGTAGTCAGGGATGCCCTCCCATTTCATTTCACCTCCCCTCCTCTCTGGCTGGTCTGCTCTCAGTCTCCCCCATGCTATCTCATTCACCTCCATGTCTTTGCCAGTATGGAATCCCATGTCGGAATCACCCTTCCTCTCCACCTCTACGTTCATGAATCGCCCATTCATCAACATCCAGCCTGTGGTCCATCTCCATCAGCTTCTCTCTGCCTGCCTTTACCCAGTGATCTGTCTTCCTTTTTCTCCCACCACCACATGGTTTCCTATCACTTTACCCGTGAATATCTGATGTTGGTCAGTGCTGACAGTGGATGGATGGATGGATGGATGGATGGATGGGTGGATGGACAGACCTACAGAGGATGAACCTTCACAGTGAATGAATCTCCAGAGTGAATGATAGCGCTCTCTTGCGTGTAATTCCTATAGTAATACATTTTGCAATTTCAACTAACTGACTAGCCAAGAATCCTACACATAATTGGTGCTCACTTAATATCTGTTGGATGACTTTATCCCATACCTACAACTCTGTCCATTCCTACTCGAACAAGCATTTATGGAATTCCAAGCTCAGTGAATTGTCTGAGTGAATAAAGTGAATATACTGATGCACTCACACCCAGATCAAGGACTAAAATGTTGTCTTCCAGGAGCCCTGCCTCTGTACCCCCTCCCCAGAGGGAGCCACTAGCCCAACTTATGTCACTTCTTGAGCTTTATATCAATGAAACCATTCTCTCCTGTGTCTGCCTCTTTCATGTAATATTACATTTAAGTAATAGGATATGAATAAATCATGGGTCTTGCCTCAAGGGGCTCACAGTCTAGTGGGGAATTCCTGGAATTTAGTCCAAACTCCTTCACAATTTTCAGCATCTGACCTAAGGCCACACATCCATAGAACACCCTTCTTTGGGTTTTATTATTTTCCACCTCCACCTTTTATGGGTTCCCAGGACACTGAGATCCTGTGACCCAGGTCCTTGGACCAACCTCAGCATGCCTTACCTTTACTGAAAACTCAAATCACCTTGGTGGATAATTTAATATCAGAAGTCTTCAAAAATGTTAGTCAGTTCTTGAAATTTTCATATGAGATTATATTTGCTAGCTGCCTTCTCTTGTTTCGAATATTTTCTGTTACGTTCTCTGAAGATTTGTTTGAATTACAGTGTTTTCTTCCCAGGGAGCTTAATGGGACCTGCTGCGGGGCGAGGGGAGGAGGGGCCAGTGAGTTCTTTCAGGCGAGACTTGTGACTGATGAGGCTCTAGCCTCCCCACCTCTCTCTCTCCCTGCTCTCCTTCAGTTGGAGGCGCTGTGCCTGCTCAGGCAGCTTCCAGAGACCCTAGTGAGAATGTGGGTGTCCTGAGGGAGTTTCTCCCATCAGAACATTCTTCTGAGAAGTGAAGTGGCTGCCGGGTAACTGAGGAAGCCAAGGCTGCCTCCCCCCGCCTCCCCCTTTCTGAGCACTTCTGTTCCCTCTCCCTCAGCGCGTGCCTGCCGAGGAGATCACCTATGAGACGCTGAAGAAGGCCATTGGTAAGTGGGAGCCCCCCAGGGAGGGGATCGCAGGGCTGGGTTCTGGAGAGGTGTGTGGGTGTGCGCAGCTGTTTGCTGCCCTCCCAAGTGTGATTCACACAGGTGTGAGGGGAGAGGCTGGTGGCTTCCTCTAAACTCTTCACAACTACTGAAGCTGCAATCAGAAGTCCCCCTCTCTTAACGGGGGTCCATGTCCTATGCCAGGAACCCTTTTTCTACTGACCGCTGCCATTAAAAGTGGTCAGTTGAGGGTTACAGCCAATCAGACAAGTAAAAAACAATTTTAATTTGTATAAATACCTTGACAATTTTTTGGTGGAGTGTGATACAAAAGAAAAAGTTGACCAATGAAAGCCATTAAGAACAAATCCTATTAATATTTATTTAATAATGGCAATAGATTTTAAAATGCAGCATTACCTCGTCTAGATTATTGGGCAATGAAGTATCCCGAATTAGAGAATTTTTCCGATAACTGATAACAAATCTTTATTTTTGTTGTCATTCATGGTACACTTTCTAAATGTTCCCACTGCTCTGCCTTCTTAAACTGGGCATGATGAACATATTTCATACCCTTCCTTTTTTTTTTTTTTTCACTTCGGCTACCAAGAGGAATATGCAGAAGCCTTAAACTAAATGGCCTCAGACTGCTCTGCCATAGGGATTCTTCGTTGTCTTTTGTGGCTTTTCCACTGTTGATGTCCCTTTTCATATTCCCCCCAGAGTACTTCCTGTTCCAGGAACTTTCGTCTAAGAGTCCCAGTGTCAATGCAACTACATGGGGCTTTAGCCCCACTTAAGCGTCCACTCAACTAGTTTTCAAACTCGTAGGCAAGGAAGGGGGCAGAATCAGAAAAGGGTCTAGCCCTCTCAGGGCCAAGTGATGGCATCGCACCCTCCACGCCACCCTGCCCCTCGTCAGCAGAGTGGACAGCTGGGGGGCAATCTCAGACTGCATCACTGGGCTAGGACCTGAGGGCTGACCCGGCTCTCTGTGCCGCAGTGGACAGTGTGGCCGTCGAGGAGCAGGAGCGTGAACGGCGGCGACAGGTGGTGGAGAAGTTCCAGAAGGCTCCCTTTGAGGAGATTGCAGCGCATTGCGGGGCCCGGGTAAGTGAGACGTAACGGTGCCCCTCCCGGGACCAAACGGACACTGGATGTGGGTCCAGGGCAGGACTGAGTTTCTAGGAGATCCTGGTACTGTTGTCATCCAGAACTTAGGGTTTAGATCCCAGCAGTGCCTTGGCACTACATTGTTCCCCCCTGAACCTAAAGGCTATTAGTCATACACCCCTCCAGAGGTCACAGTTTTCATATAAGGGAGAAATCCTGACCTCAGGATCTCCTGTACCAAATAGACAGATTATAATAATTATAATCATCAGAGCAAGAACGTAAATAGCACGTGCTGTTCACCAGAGCATCTTACATTTATCAGCTTATCTCCTTCTCATGACAACTCTGCGAGTTTGTTGCCATTAGGATTGTCATGTTATGGAGTGATGGGAGAAGGGGCCATGGCACAGGAAAGATGGCCAGCGTTTGCTACAGGGCCCGCTTCCAACTGGGAGACTCCAGCAGGTAGAATGGAACGGCCTGGCCTTGGAAAAGAAATCTGAATGAGAGGGCGCCAGATGAGTAGAAAGACGAGTAGATGGCTAAGGGAAGAGCACAAACATTTCTTGAAAACGGTATTCCAGGATTTGTTAGTCCCAGTGTCCATCTTCGTAACAATGAAACATAATTGTAAACATCCAAAGTCTACAAATAACTTCTACTTTATTGTACTTTTTCCTCTCAATAAAAACACATGTAATTTTCTATTGTATATATTTCAAACATATATACATAAACTTCTCATATATTATAATAATTATATATAGTAATATATACAAATATATAAATTATATATAAAAACACATGTAAAGGGCTTCCCTGGTGGCGCAGTGGCTGGGAGTCTGCCTGCTAATGCAGGGGACACGGGTTCGAGCCCTGGTCTGGGAAGATCCCACATGCCGCGGAGCAGCTAGGCCCGTGAGCCACAGCTGCTGAGCCTGCGCGTCTGGAGCCTGTGCCCCGCAACGGGAGGGGCCGCGATGGTGAGAGGCCCGCGCACCGCGATGAAGAGTGGCCCCCACTTGCCGCAACTGGAGAGAGCCCTCGCGCAGAAACGATGACCCAGCGCAGCCATAAATAAATAAATAAATAACAAAAGTGATTGTTTAAAAAAAAAACAAAAAACACATGTAAGTATAATATAGATTTTTCTGGGCCTGTATTATGCTAACCTCTTGTCCCATCCTGAGAGGTAGATGCTGCTCATTTCGTGAGCTCAGAGTCGAGCACAGTCTCACTCTCTGTGTACGTGGACTTAGGTGGAGCCGGAAGGGACCAGAGAGAACATCTTCCCTAATGCACCAACTTTGCACAACTGCTCCTTGGGAGTTAAGGAAAGAGAGTTAAGGAAAGAGCTGGAACCAGCTCTGAGCCTCCTGACTCTGCCCAGCAGGCCCTATTGCCCCACTTGGAGGAGCTAAGGGCTCTTCCAGAACTTTTGCTGAAGTCCTTCCTGGGGTTCCTGGCCTCTGTGCTGTCCCCAGCAGGCCTTTGCTGGGCGGCTCTTTCTGATTTGAACCGACAGCCAGGGTCCACAGATAAGTGCTGGAAACGAGCTCACACCGGTTTCTTTCCTGAGGCCGCAACTGCCCAGCACTTTCAGTGCATGCTGGGCAGGGGCGCTTGGGAGTCAGCCCCCGGCTCACTTTCCCTCTCTTTGTGTCTAGGCATCACTGCTGCAGAGCAAACTCAATCAGATCTTTGAAATCACCATCCGGTAAGTGGCAGCCCTGGGCAGGGGATCCACACTTCTGTGGCCCAGTGTAGGTACTCCTCCCCCCAAGTCCTCCTCTCGCACCTCCCTGCCCCCAGCCTCTGTCTCCAGGGCTGGAGTCGGCCACCAACTCTCCCCAGGTAAGGAAACAGAGACTGAAGGGAGAAAGAGACAGCTCAGTGAACCCTGGAAAAGAGCCGGGGGTCCTAGTGTCACAAGCTGGTACTTTCTAGAGCAACAGAGTCGTTGTAGAGCCTGCAGTAAAGCTTGACTTCAAGCTGAAGATTCTAGAACAGCTTGAAACCTGGGAACCACAGAGTGACAAAATCTCTGGTCCCTATTCAAAGAGAAACCTCAGTCAGCTGCTCTGTTGCACGGGGTGGGACCCCAGAACCCCCTCCTCATGCCTTTCTCCTCCATGTGTTTCTGTCCCAGGCCCCCCCCAAGCCCATCAGGAACCATCACCGCAGCCTATGGCCAGCCTCAGAACCACTCCATCCCCGTCTATGAGATGAAGTTTCCCGATCTGTGCGTATACTGAATTCCAAGACACAAGCTTCTCGGAGGGGTGGGGTCTGAGGGAGGGGCTCGCCTTCACGCCCACCCCTACGACATGGAAATCTAACTGGGATCTCAAAGAAAAAACACCTTGGACAGCTAAGCAAGGTGGAGCCCTGGGCCCCCTTGGCCCCCTCTTGGCCTCCCTGCTTCCTCTTTGTCTTCCCTGAGGGAGATCCGGCCACGTGCCCCTCTGGGGCCAATAAGCATCCTACCTATGCCCTTTGTCTCCTCCTCTGTGTCATCCTGGGGCCAAGAGTCACTGGGGGTCTCCAGAGAGAGGCTGAGGTCCCAGGAAACTCCTGCTTAGTGTAGTAAGTGAAAGGCTTTCACGGGGGTGGGTGCGCAGCTGCCATACCCCCAGGAGGGAACTAGAGAGAGACACAGTTGGTCAAAGGAAGCCGTAGACTGCAATCAGGAGGAAGCAAGGCCAGCTCCTGTAAAGCAGTGGCCTGTGAGAGCTGGAAGATGGGGCACTGATCTCCTCCAGAGTGTCCCCTCCTCCTTCCCCATTTGAGGGTCCAAAGGCCTTCAAGTCTCTGGTGTCTTTTCCACTCCCTGCTCACCCTGCCAGTTGCCTCTTCGTGAATTGTTTCTATTGTTAACTAATACTGAGCTTGTGTAACAGAAGCTGGGGTAGAGACACCATGGGGGGCAGCAGGCCGCTGATAGGGGGAGCCCGCGTCCCCAGGCTGGCCGGCTGGGCCAGCGAGCAGAAGCACGGGCCGGCCTCCTGTAGAGGAGCAGCGGGCAGAAGTGGGCAAGTCTGCGTCCCTCTGTAGTACCTCCCCTCCTTTGTCCAGAGGGATGTATTTCTGAGTTGAGTTCTCCCTCTTTGATGCTCTTCTTCCTGCGGCTCCCCGTGTGAGCTGCCTCTGGCAGAACCTCACCTGGGCCTCTTCCTAAGGCAGCTCCCTCTGGCCAAGAATAGCCCTTTCCTTCTCCTTTTCCAGTCTAACTTCCCATAAATTTTCTGAGCTGATATGACTCACAGGAAGGTGAGAATGGTCAAATGATTCCTTCCTGGAGAATTTGCTCTTGAAAAGAGGGAGGGTGAGTAGATTTCTTGACCCAAAGGAACCCCTTTTGAGGGTACGATTTTAGGCAGCGTGGGGTGGGGTCGGAAGCGGGCTGATTCTGCTAAGGGGAGGGCAGTCTTCTCGGGACACCCTCGGGTCACACCTCTGTGCGTGGCCCTGCACAGATACACTGTGAGAGCCTGATTATCAGGGCTGATAGGTGTATTTGTCCAAATTAGGAGAATCTTCACAAATGTAACTTTCCTATTGCGTCTGCAATAACCTTGTTGGGTATGGGGGCTGCCTGACCCTCGTTCCTGTAGTTTCCCCCCTTGGTTGCTGCCTCTGTGCTGTGGGCCTGCGGCTTCCAGAGGGTCTACATGACTACAGGGCCGAGGGGGCCCGCTCCTGCCCCTCCACCACAGCCTTTGGCTCTGCTCTGTGGCTTTTGGCTAATGCTTAACCCAACTTTACAGGCATGAACCGAGATTTCTCTTTACTTTAATATCTCTTTATTAAGAAACCAAATTTAAAATAACTAGAAACAAACTTGAAGACAAATGACCTTTGGAAGAAGCTTCAGAGAAAATCTAAATCTTGAGCCACAAACATGTCTTTTCCTCACTGGATCTTCCCATCTTTCTTCCCTGCTCAGCTTTGACGCAAAGCCCTGTTTCTCTCTAGTGCTTCTCTGACTGTAGGGTCCACCCCCATGGCATCTGCACCCCGAGCACTGCCCTGGGGCCCTGGTTCTGGGACTTGGGAGTCATTCCCTGGAGCCTCTTTCTAGAACCAGCACTAGAACCAGAGACCTACATGTCCATCAGCTGTCTCTCCCTCATCCCCACCCTGGGAATAGATGGAAGAAACAAGGTGCAGGATTCCCATTCTTCATATACTTCATTGCTGTTTCCTCTGTCTGAAGCAGCTTTTTCTTTGTGTCACCGCTACATAGCAACGATGTGCTTCCTTTGGAGACCTGGCCACATTTTGAGTGCCCTCCTTCTCGGTTTCAATTTAAACTTACACTCAGTAGAATATTAACTTGCCTGCTGACATGGAGTAGAATATGGATTCTGGCCAAAGATGCCTCAGAATCAGAAAGTTTATGATGAACATTAACTGGAACCATTACATGGTAAATTAAGCAGCCTCCTTCACCCCACCACTGCCCTCCCGAGCCCTGGGAGAGAAGCCAAGCAGTTTGGTGGGTACCCCAGCCTTCAGCCTAGCATTACTCTTCCTGCCTTCCAAGGCCACTGGCATCTGGCGGCACCGTGTCAAGCGACCAGCCCTTTTTGCTGCCCTCCTCTGTTGTGAATTTCAGTCAGCAAGGCCACCCAAAGCAGTCGCTCCCCAAAACTGCTGAAGACTCTTCCTCGTGTGCAAGGGGTAGGGTCGGTTAGCTCTCTGCTGACAGAACCCAGTAGCATGGATGTATTTGGAATTTCAGTGAACTTGGTTGAGTCACATAAAGGCATAAGAAGCAGATGAGAGGAGAGCCCCAGTGTGACCCTGGAGGCTCCTTCCGGTTTTCCTTGCAAAGGGGTCCCCCATGGCCTGTGCCTGTTCCCATTTTCCTCTTTTTGAAAAGTAGAAATAAGTGATTTCTTGACTTCTAAACATCTCCTCCCCAGAGAAGTAGCCTGAGTGAGTCAGAAGAAGAAGGAGAAAAGTCCTCAGACATTCTCCTCTGTCCAGCCCTCCGCCTCAAGCGTAAGAATAGATGGATGAGCAGTGAAAAGGTGGGGCTGGGACCATCTGAAGTGCTTGGAGTGCAGGGGTCCCAGATGCACTGCCCTTTGCCCTGGGTGTTCTCAGTCCCAGAGGATACGTTTCAGCTGGCCTAAGAATCAGAAGAGCCTTGCATTTGTTTAGACTCCTCAAAGTCCAGACCTCCTGGCTTCACTAGGGGCCCTTGGGTCATGACACCTTCCAGTTGCTATTCCATTGTCCCTGGGGCTTCTCGCCTGGGTACAGAGCGTATCACTGAGCAGTGAGGCTATTTCTCCCAGTTCCTCTTCATGACCATGACATGGCAGCTGGCCAGCTGGGGCCTGTGGGAAAAGACTAGACCTGAGCTGTTAGGCTGAATATTAAGTTTGATGGTAGACAGGGAAGTGGGCACCTCTGAGCAGGCCACGCCCACTTCTCCAGACCCACAGACCCTGGCAGGCAGTTGTGCTGAAACAAGGCAGCTTCCTTATGTCTGGGGAGAAGGCTTAGGGCAGTGTGTTACCTCTTCATCTCACTAACCCTAGAAATCTTCTAGTTAAAATACCCTGTATCCCAAATCCGGCCTAGGACTGAAGCCTGCAGAAGGATGGTCTTGGTGGGGCCTGCCAGCTGGGGAAGTGGGGAGGGGACACAGGCCTGTGGGAGGGGGCTCTGCGGCCTGTTTTCTGTGCTCTCCTTTAGCACCAACGAGGTTGACCAGGTCTTTTCTCCTTCAGGGGCCCTTGGGACCCCAGCCCATCACTTTCCCCTTTCGAGCTCTTCCTCCATGGCTGTTGATTCTGGCCTGTGGAGCGCAGAGCTGTAAATCCACAAATGCTGCAGCATTACACATACATTGTAACATGTCTGTGTCCACTTAGACGTTCATGACCTGGCTGAGTGTGTGTGTGCCCGTGCGCGTGCATGTGTGTATAGTGTAGTTCGTAGTTGACAGTGTATGTATATAATAGCTGACGTATTTATATGTGAGTGCAGAATTAGTGCCTGTGGCGGTTTTCTGTATTTTGAACTCATTGAATCAAATTAGTTTAAGGAAGGGGAAGGAGGATGTGGGGGGCGGGGCTGGAATGTAGGAGGAAGGACTCTTAGCAAGATTATTCTTTAGGACTATTAGTCGTGATTTCCCAATGAGCCTTCATGATGCCCTTTTCAAATAAATGTTAATGTTGTCACCACACAGTTGTCTATTTGATTTCTTTAAAGTAAATGGTTTTTTGAGATGCAAACAGGATCTGAAAATGCCACCAGTATTAATCGCTGACATTTAGCCACCCCCGCCTATCATTCTTTACTTGCCTCGAAAGGAAGGAGGGTAAGGGAAAGGATGCTACCAAGATGTAAACACGAGGCCCAGGATTCCCAGCAAAGGAACATCCTCAGATGGGAAGGCCTGGGCCATTTCTTCATTACAGCGACTAGAATCTAGCCCCATTTCATATAACCCTCACTGAGGGAGACTTTATCTTAAAAGTCTGGCTTTCTGATTCCATCAGGACTTTCCAGGTGCATTCCAGTTTTCTTTAATTGTGAACTTCTAAGATCATCAAAATATGGGAGTAAATATGGAAGTGCCATACAGAAATGTTCCCCAGCCGGCTTTGACCTGCATCATCCCCTGGTATGTCTGATGCAATTGATGTGGAGATGTGCATCTCTGTGTATCAGTGTCTGTGAGTCTCTTGTGAACTGTAAATGTGTGTGACTGCAAACCAGGGGCCCCAACATTGTGAAAACATCATGGGGACATACAAAAGCAGCACAACCCCTAGCCTCTGCCCTCGTGGAGCTTAGTTTCCCTGAGAGAAAAGCACAAGACATATGTGCAGCAAGAAACTTGCCATCTGAGCTGGTCTGCATGCCCCCCCGGTGCAAAGGGGCTGACTGCAGAAACCCTGAAAATGTGCAGGCTCAGCTGCAAGAGATCCCAACTTTCCCAGTGGAAGGGGACTTCAGCCTGGGCTCATGTTGAAAAAACGGTAACATTCAAAATGGAGGGGGAAGGTGGGGAATTCCAGGCAGAGGATGGAGGAGGATGGGAGAAGAGTGAGAAGACCAGGGAAGTGGGGTTTGGTAAGGAGAGTGAAACTGATGGACAAGGGCCCTTGTGTGTGCCATGCCCAGTAGTTTGGAATTGATGGAAGAGTGGGGGTGGGGCGATTGTTTTGTGTCCTGAGCTAGGGAATATGGAGAAAGCAAGATTTTGTATACATTAATATGAAGAACGTGTACGATGGATTGGGGAAGAAGGCAACTGGAGACAAGGACACCAGTTGGTTAGGAAGCTGTTAGGATAGTCAAGGCCTGAGCCGCGAGCGCTGAGAATGAAGAGAAGGCTGCAGCTGGACAACATGAGGAGAGAGCTTGGGCATGACAAGGGGGAAAAGATAGTCACACCTCAAGGCTTGAACCTTAGCGACTGGAAGAAGCATCTGTGCATTTTGTGTTGTATTTATACAGATGTGTCTCCATGGGTGTGTGTCCATGTGGGTGAGACCCTGTGTTTGAGAATATCTGAGAGTAGTCTGATAAGGCAGTCAAATCTGAACTGATAACAACCCTCAGCTCTCACATTTAGCCTCTCAGTGATAAGATGATCCCATCCATTTTCTCATTAACCCTCACAATAACCCTCACAGTAGTAAGCAAGAAAGGGGTAGATGAGAGAACTAAATCTTGGAGAAGTTCAGAAACTTGCCCAAGGTCCCAGATGGCTAGATTCACGGAGGCATTACCACAGCTTGCCACCTGAGCCCAGAAGAGTCCTCCCAGTTTTGGCTGGGCTTCATCAGCTTCCCGCTGGCTCATGGAGTTGGATGGGAAGCAGGGTCACTTGGAGGAATCCTGCCTCTTGACACATCAGCCAGCTGAGCAGTCCTTCCCCATCCAATGGAGAGTGGGAAATGTAGCCATACTGAGCCATTACCCAAACTATTTGACCCCTTGAAGACCCATTTGTCACGGGTGGGGAGGGAAGTACATTTTCTTTTCATTCCCACTGTATCCTATGAAACATACTACCACTTGGTCACATGGAAACCACTATCGCTCCTTCAATATGTGCTGCTCTTTATTTGATGGATATGCATTTTTATTTTATTCGCCCAGTCAATATTCAAAGTCAGAGTCGGATGTGAAACTTGAAAGGTTTTATTTCCTAACTACAGACAGCTTTAAAAGGTGGAATACCTGGCGCCATCACCGCCTGGGCGAGTCCTCGCCCAGGCCGCGAGGCGACAGGAGGGCAGGAGCCGGGGCTTCGGGGTCGACTTCCCAGGGGGAGAAGCCCTGCCCACTGCGCCCTCACTGGCCCGTCTTGTGGGCGTTCTTGATGATGGCGTTTTTGAACAGCGTGACCAGGGGCGTCTGGCTCTTCTCGGAGGTCATGAAGCCGCCGTAGCGCTTGTCCTTGGGCGGGCTGCCCCAGCGGAAGTGCTCCATCTTATACGGCCCCTCGTCCTTCTTCTCGGCCGCCTCGGCCTCCGCCACCAGGCCATACTCCAGCTCGGCCCGGGCGGCCGCGGCCTCGGGGCCGCGCGCCGGCTCGGGCCGCTCCCCGGCCAGCTCCCTTTTGAACTCAAGGGGGAAGGCCTCGGCCGACTCGTCCTCGGCGCCGTTGGGGTACACCTTCACGGGGCGCCGCTTCTTGCCCACCGGCTTGCCCCAGCGGAAGTGCTCCATGGAGTAGGAGCGCTTGTCCTCGCGCGGCCCCGGCTCCGCGCCATCGCCGCGGGGCCCCGGGCCTTCGCCCCCCGCCCCCTCCTCCTCCTCGCGCTTCTGGGCCGCGCCGCCGCCGCTGCTGCCGCCGCCGTTCCGGCGGCCAAAGCGATCCCAGCGGAAGTGGCTCATGACGTACTTCCGGGGGTTCTCGGTCAGAGGCTGCTCGTCGCCGTTGCCGGGGAACACGGGCGTCTCGGCCGAGAGGTCTGGCTTGCAGGCCCGGATGCACGCCTGCTGGAGAGCGGCGAGCGCGTCAGGCCCCCGCGCCCCGCGGCCCCCATCCCCCGCCGCGGTGCTCTCACCACCCACAAGCTGCCCCTGCGCCTCTGCTCCCTCCGCACGTGCGCGCCGCACCAGCGGCGCCAGTGCGCTGTGGGTTCCTTGCCGAGGACGTCTGCCCACCCCCGCCTCTGGGCACCCACGGACATCTGAGACTCAGCTCGGGCAGCGCCTCGTTTGTCCCCTGGACCCCTGGTACCCCTGCCTGGCAGCTACGACAAAATCCCTGTCCCACTCGGTGGTTTACTTGTCCCGTAGCTTTGTGGGCAGGTCAACGTCTTAAACCTTATAAGCCAGATATATACGAATTCATCAGTAAATGGCAGGTGGGTAGTAGTTGGCACTTAATGAATCCTGAATAAATAAACATGGTTCAGTTCGGTCTCGGAAGGGCATCGGGTTGAAATTTGGGAGAGAATCTCCCAACGTGGGAAAAGAAGTCCAGGCTTCTAGGGCCTGTATTTTCCATAATGCCTCACCTTACCCCAGTGGTCTGCAAACCTACCTCATACCCTCCCCCAGCCATCTCCCTCCAAACTTTCCCACACCCATCTGGCACTTTCTTTCAAGTCTTCTGAGCTGATCCTGTACTTTCCTCAATCAGTGAGCTTTGGGAGGAGGTGTCTCACTTCCCTGTCACCTTCTGACTGGAGGGAAGGGTAGAAAGTCAGGATTATTTCCATTGCAGGGGTCATGGAGCCTGTATCTCCTCTCCCTGTAACTAGACAACTGTGGCACACATTTGCTTAGGAAAATGACCTTGGGGCGGCAGCCTTGAGTTTTCAGTTACTGGGGACAACAAAGGAGGGAACAGAATGATCCCACCCACTCTGTTGAGTTGGGGATTTCATACTCCAGGGATTTAGAATTATAACACTGCAGAATATTAACAGTGGAAAACAAAAATTATCTCATACTCCTCTCCCCTGGACACATAATGACACCCAATTTCTCAGAGAGGAGAAGGGAACTTGGCAAGGTTCCACAGCCCATTGGTGACAGAGCTGGGACTGGAGCCCATGGGCTCTGACCACGGCCAGTGCTCCTTCCCTGGTGAGCTCTCAACGGAAGAGGCTGTGCAATGGGTGTCTCCGATCAAGAGTCTCTTGGGTCTCTCTGAACTAGAGCTCACAGGATTCCCTAGGCTCTTTATTTCTATTTTATATTCCACATGCAACCTGCTCTGTTTTTGAGAAAGTCTCTCTCCTCACCTAAACTCAGCTTCTCTACTGACAAAATACACAGAATGTAGTGATATGCATTGCACCCTCACCAGGCAGGTACAGGCAGAAGGATGGAACTCAGTCACAGACACCAGCAGTGTGTCTTTTGCCTTGACTTGGTATTGTTTCTCATGTATGCCTCCCAATACAAATACGCGCGCACACACACACACACACACACACACACACACACACATACACACACACACTGTGGTGACCTAGAGGGAGTTCCAGCCTGGCAAAAAGGGCCTTTATATGCTTCTGGAAAGACTGCTGAAGGTCAGTTCTCCATGAGAAGCATGAGACATTTGGCACCAGTTAGAGGGAAATGGCACTGGGTTTTTCCTTCTCCCTCTAGAGATGGTTTATAGTACTACCTTTCTGGCTTTGTAACTGGTAGTAGATAGAAAGGGAAGAAAAGTGGAACGGAAATGGCAAGTGACGTGAGGTTATTTAAAAAGGAATAATTTGGGGGCTAAAAGATTGAAAGTATAGGATCAGTTGAGGGAGCAATTATTGTTATCATCATTGTTAGTATTGTTTGCTTTAATGGCACTGTCTCTAAATAGCTTAAATGGAGTGGGTCTCTATACAAGAAGACAGGACAGGAAGTAAAGATAATCAAGCAGAACTTGGGGACCAGACCCATCTCCCTGAAGCTGCTTCCTCCCTTCCTTGGCCCAATTCTGACTTCACTCTAGAGGTCTATTCCTGCCCTTGGATGACTTACCCGTATCTCTGGGAATGAATTTCCCCTTCCCCATACCCCTTTCTTTGTGCTGTCCCAGCCCCAGTCCCATCTGATACCCAAACCAAGATGGCGGCCACAGCCCACATACCAGCAGGTTACTTTCCGTGGTGAGGTCCTGACACTGGCTGCCCTCCAGGCACCAACCACGCACTTCCACGGAGGCCTGAAGCAGCAAGGCCAGCAGCAGGACGCCCGAACAAGTGCTGCACAATCTCGGCATCTTCCAGGCAGGCTGAGGCTCTGCAGAGGCAAACAAGATTAATGGGACCCCTGCAAGGAGCAGAACAATGTTGGCCACTCATCAGAAAGGACCGTGAGCCAACATTAACAATACACTCATTTGTGGAGCTCAAGGCTTTTTGAGGACAAGCTTAAGGAGCAGGTTGGTGTGCAGGGTGGTCCTGTGAGTTGGAATAGAGAGGAGGGCAGTGGGACCTGGGTAAACTATGTACAATTTCTCCTTTATCTCCTATTAAAAATCAGACCCCAAAGGATGTTAGAGCTGGAAAGTATGTTAGGGGTCATTGTCTGACCCCTTATTTGAGAGATGAGGAAACTAAGGCCCAGAGAGAGACAATGACTTAGATGTTCATGACAAGGTAAGACTAAGTTCTCCTGATCCAGCACAGAGCTTTTCTATTTTACCATCTTCAGGAAACTATAGTTCTAACACTCCAGATCCAAGGAGTAACTTGGGAAAGGCAAAGCACTCTGAAACTCCTGCTTGAGACGGTCTACTCCTCTCCACCAGGATTCTATCATTCCTCAGAAACCCTGTTTCCTATGAATAGTAGGTTTAAATAAAGGCAAATAAAACCTCTGTCCAGTTGAGCCAAAACCTCAGCCAACCCAATTTGATGTCCTGTACACAAATCACTCAGGGGATCACTATTTCCCAGACCCCTGTAACTTTGGAGAGATTTATGTTTAAATCAGACCCCCATTCTTTTAAAACTGGCTCATCTCCTGAACACATTACACGTCAGACCTCCTCTTGTTCTATGAGTCTCTCAAATGTAGTCTGAAATAGCTGGACTTGAAGATGCTGTAGGTGTGGAAGGGAAGGAGATGGTCACACAGGGCAGAAGGGAATTACCTCCCATTGTGAACACCTACCAAAGACTCTTAGAGAAGTCAGGAAGTACCTCTGGTCAGATGCTGAGTTCAAGGGGTCAGGATGCAGTAAAGGGAAGAATTAAGGCTGCCTTTTGCCCCATGTATCCGACTCTTTCCCGAGCTTTCTAGCTTTCACACTGCCCTGTCCCCTGTCATGAAGGTCAGCCCTCTGAAATGACCCTGAGTTCTGTCATCATCTCACCAACAACTCCACAATCATTTTAGATTTCAGAAGATCTTTTCAACCAGCTGTTAGGAAGAAACCTAATTAGATAAGAAAAGTAACTCACATTAAGGTGTGGATGACTAATTGTCTCTCCTAATTTAAAAATATCTGCCTAAAGAAATCTCCTGTTTGTGGAGGCATGGGCCAAATCTTTTTTATAGGGAAGGCTCTGGAAGTGAAAGTTCCCCCTGGCTCTCATTGTCTACTTCAGGAAGCCACTTCCTTCTCTCTGTCCCACCCCACTCCTTCCCCCAAAAGCTGAGCCAAAAGGGCTCCCTTCTGAATGGTTGCCAAGCACAGCCTGAGTGTTTTCAGAGCAACCATTAGGTGGTGCTGGCAGCCAATGACCTAGCCTATCAGCCTCTCAGGGCAACTGGGAGAACATTGGTCAACCTTGGTGTCCAGTTGTGACCGGGGACAGGCTGCTCCTGTTGTAGACTTTTGGTGCTCCAGTTCAAGTACAAAGCCTGAATTTGGTGGACAAGGCAATTTATGTTAAAGCTCTGAGACCACACAACGCATTTTGGTCAGAAAAAAATGCCCAGGTTTACAAGAGAAGCAGAAAAATGGCAGTTTTATATCACTATGGGCAACTGTAAAATAACATATTGGTAAAGAAGGAAGTAAAATCATACAGGTCTGACAGTCCCCTCAACTATATTTCAGTTCTTCTCAAAGTTGGCCATTCTGGAATGATTTCATTTTCTAAAAACTTACCTCATGATTTCACACCTTCCTGAAAAGCCTCAGAGAGCATTTCCTCTCCTGCTCCATTGGCTATGTTGTACAACATGGTGACATTCTCACTCCCCACCCTCTCAGAGCTGCAATCTCCTGCTAAAAAGTTAGATAACTCCCTGAAAGCAACTTGTCTTCTTTCTGCTTCTGTATATTTTCTATTTTTCAACAAAAAACAAATATTACATTATGTTATTTTTTTTTTTTATAAATTTATTTATTTTATTTATTTTTATTTTGGCTGCATTGTGTCTGTTGCTGTGCGCAGGCTTTCTCTAGTTGTGGCGAGTGGGGGCTACTCTTGGTTGCGGTGCGCAGGCTTCTCATTGCAGTGGCTTCTCTTGTTGCGGAGCACAGGCTCTAGGCGTGTGGGCTTCAGTAGTTGTGGCACATGGGCTCAGTAGTTGTGGCTCATGGGCTCTAGAGCGCAGGCTCAGTAGTTGTGGCTCACGGGCTTAGTTGCTCCACGGCATGTGGGATCTTCCCAGACCAGGGCTTGAACCCGTGTCCCCTGCATTGGCAGGAGGATTCTTAACCACTGCGCCACCAAGGAAGCCCTATTATGTTATTTTTTAAAGCAATAAAGTAATAGGGAGATGTCAAATGTGCTTTTTGTAAGTAGGGAGTGTCCAATAATTGAAAGCTTGGAAAAATAAGTAGAAATTTGGAATTTGCTAATCTTGACATTAACTTTATAATAGAACTACACTTATTAGAAATTCATTTGTGTAGGTGAATTCTCTGAGCTAAACAAAACATTTTTTGCTTTTTTAAATTTTATTTTATTTTTAAAGTATTCTTTTGCATCATGGTTTATCACAGGATACTGAACATCGTTCCCTGTGCTATACAGTAGGACCTTGTTGTTTAGCCGTCCTGTATATAATAGTTTACATCTGCTAACCCCAAACTCCCAGTCCCTCCCTCCTGCACCACCCAAAACATTTTGTTTGTTACTATAAAATTGCACACTGGCCATGCCCTCTGTAAAGTTTAGAGGAACAGAGGCGCAGAGCTTTGTCCTTGCACCGTGATACACACGTATCAAGTCCTAAAACAGAATGTCAAGGAACATTAAGTCATTACATAAGCCATAGTCTGTACATATCTCAACAATGGACAGAACAAATGCACACTTTTACTTTCCTTGGCTCCTTCCAGCCATTCTGTGGGAACCACCACCTCCCCATTTATACAGGAAGAATTTGGGGAATCCAAATGCCCTGCAGACTCTCTCTCCCTCACTGGGAACCCACCTTGCCTGAGCCTCCGTCTTGCCTGAGCTGCCATCGGCTCCTACGGCCGCTTCTGCCCTGCAATCTAGGGTCTGCGGGACAGAAGGTCCATTCTGAGGTCCTATTGAGGGAAGAGACGGGGTGGTTCAGGACCGTGGACAGTTCCCACCCGGGCCACCTCTTTTTAACACCAGCTGCTTTTCGTAGAGGAGGCCATGTCTGTATCAATCAGAGCGCGGCCCCGTCGGGTGCGCTGAGGCGGACAGGGAAAACGAGGATTCAGAAATTTGAATCCAAAAAAGTCTGGAATGCAGGGAGTTTACTGTGACTTTTAGCCTCGTCTCTTCTGCCCCCATTTCCAACATCAATTTACTCTATAGTATATGGTATCTTTTAAGAAGTGACACCTACCCAGAAAATCAGAAGAAAACCCGAAAGACTGGGTCTCCCGAGATCTCCCCAGAACGCGGTAGGAGTCTCAGGGGCCCTAGCAGCCCCCCTCCCCGGGGGAGACGTGGCTGCCAGCTCGTGGAAGGCACCACTTTCAGCCGTCGCAGCCGCTCTCCCACCGTCCGGAGGCTGGGCTTCGCCGCCCCGCTGCCGGCGGATTCCCACGCTGCACCCAGTACAGAAAGTTTTCGAAGAACTCAGGACCGCGGCAAGCCGAAGATACCTCTGAGATCGGAGCTGGGCGAGAGCATCCCGAGGCCCCAGGGGCAAGGGGTCCGGGGATAAGAGCGAGGTTCCGCGCCGTTGCGCCCTTACCTGTCGCGGGGAGGCTGCTCTCGGGCGACTCCCGCTGCGCCGGGGCGAGGATGCTGGGCGGCCTCTCGGTCACTTTTCTTCCCCTCTTTCTCTTCCTTCGCGCCGCCTTGTCCCGCTCGCTCTCCGCGGTCCTTATATACTTGCGGGGCTCGCCTGGGTGGGCGCTGGACGTGAGTGAACTTCCCGGCAGCGGCAGCGTAACAGGCAACTCCCCCGTCCATAGGAAGGGGGGCCGTGGGGCGCAGGAGAGGGTTTCCAGGTGGGGGCTGAGCGCGAGAGCAGACGTGCCCGGAAAGGCGGCTGGATCCCTGACCCCGGAGGCTGGAATTAACACTGTCCTGCCGAAGGGCACACCTGGCAGCGGTCAGGAAAGAACTTAATTAAGGATGGTTTTGGGTCTCCAGTTAGGACGAGCGGGAGGCTTAGCACCCCGGTGTGGGGCAGGTCTAGCGCTCCCGCTGAGGTCGTTGAGGAGAGGGTGAAGTTACCTGTGTACGTGCTTGGGCTGGCATCTGCCTCCTTCGCATTTGGAGGTAAATACCACCGCCCAGGAAGTACGTCTGTGATGCCTCAGATTTCCCCAGCGTTTGGAAACTGTGATGTGAAAATGTCGCAAGCAGTCAACAATCCCTGTGTTACAGGTTGGAGAGACCAGGGGCAGAGAAGGTCAGGAGTCGCTCACCTGAGGCCCAGGACAGGTTGCCTTCTTGGGGGTGTGAAGGTGTGTTGCCCTGTCCCACTGGGGCCTCCTCCGCAAAGCCTAGTTCCTGGCAGGCTCCCTCCCGTGCCCTAAACCCCAAGGAAAAAGTGCTGTTAACCTTAGCCTACTAATGGAGGGAGGAGGGAGTCCTCTGTGGAGAGCGGCTGAAGTACTTTCCCTGTGCCAATGAGCTGACAGAGTGGTCTGGGGATTCTCAGTCTTCTCCAAACCTGGTCTTAGAGGTCTGGCTTTGTGCTAGTCTCACATGTCAGGCCAGGGAGGAGAGGACAGGACTCAAACCTGCAACGGAAGAGTCTCTACCTTAACCTGGAGTAAAGAAGCAAAAGCAAACTGTGAGGAGCGGCAGGGGTGAGCAGGTGTTGGGACTAACCTGAACTTCAAGGTGCTTGTTTAATCTGTCATTTGCAGGAACTTTCTTTATTCCCAATCAGACGCTCTTTTAGACTCCAGGACTCCCTTGAGAATTTCTGGTTGGTGACATTGGCTTTATATTCAGCAATCCTTTTCTTTTGGGCCACAGGAGAGATTCACGCTCCTTAACAGTAAATAAGGTACTTTACTACCTGGGCTTGGCCTCTTTCCAGGGTCATCTCCAACCTCTCCATTTTGTGTCCTGGCACTTCAGCAATCCACAACGTGCCCATTCCCATAAACACTATTTTCTCAAAACCCCATCTCTTTGTCCATGCTATTCCCTCAACTAAAACACCCTTTCTCCTTCCAGCCACCTGGGAAAATTAGACTCTTGCATTAAGATTTAGCTCATCCATCATCACCTCTTCCCTGAAGCCCTCCTTGGTCACTTGTCCCACCAGGGCATGAAACATGGCAATCTCTGTTTTCCAGAGAAGCCCATTCCCATCTCACCTGTACACGTAGCTTTCACAGCTGGAACAAATGCCACTCGGTCTTCCACCTTCCCTCTTCCACCCACTACTGCCCCTACCACTGCCAGGCTTATGAGCCCTCTCAGATTGTGATTTTTATCTCATTTTTCTCTGTATTATTTTTATAACTTTAAGAAGCAGCTGATGGTAGCAGAAAAGCCAGACCAGGAAAAGTTCAGATTGACCCGGCTTCTGTCCTCCGCTGTCAGTAGAGTTCTTTTTTTTTTTTTTTTTAATTTATTTTATATTCAGCACAGTACAATTTTTTTTTTTAATTTCATTTGTTTATTTATTTATTTATTTATGGTTGTGTTGGGTCTTCGTTTCTGTGCGAGGGCTTTCTCCAGTTGTGGCAAGCGGGGGCAAGCGGGGGCCACTCTTCATTGCGGTGCGCGGGCCTCTCACTGTCTCGGCCTCTCGTTGCGGAGCACAGGCTCCAGACGCGCAAGTAGAGTTCTTAATTACATGCAGCAAAACCGACTTTGGCCAATGTGAATTGAAGCTCCATTGAACCACATTTAGAATCACTGGGAAGGTTGGGCAACCAGGATCCAAAAATGGGCAGAGACAAAAGGTGGCTGGAATCATGGTCACTGATTGGATCCAATGAGAAAGAAAACCAGACCACTCTTGGGACCAAGAGGCCACGAGTTGTACTGTCAACACCACAGGCATTGGACATAGATGTCACTTCTATACCCAGGCTGGGAGGTTGTCATTCCCACTTTGGCTGATATTACCAGAAAGGACTGACCACTGCCCTTGCTTCATTGTATCACTAGCTGCTCTTTGAAAGCCTGGAGCAGGCGCCCCTGATTGAGATGATAATATGATTTTCCCCCTTATTCTGATAATGTGGTGAATTACATTGTTGATTTTCCTACCATGCATTCCTGGATTGAGCTCAGTTTGATTATGATGTGCTACCATGATATAGCATTGGGTTAAATTTGCTAATATTTTATCTAATATTTTTGCTTCCATGTTTATGAGATCGGCCTGTAATTTCCCTTTCTTGTAGAATTCCTATTAGGTTTTGGTATCAAAATTATGCTGTCTTCATAAAACAAGTTGGAAATCCCTCCACCCACCCCCATTTTTTCTAATTTAGTAGAAGAATTTGTGTACAATGGTGCTTATCTCTTCCTTATATGTTTGGGATGATTTGTTAGCAATGCTATCTAGGTTTTTAAGGTTTTTTGTTTGTTGAATGGTTTTAAATTACAGATTCAATTACTTAAATAGCACTATTCCAATTGTCTCTTTCTTCTTGTGTCAGTTTTAGTAAGATGTGTATTTCTAGGTATTTGTCCATTTCACCTAAATTTTTAAAGTTTATTGGCTTAAATTTTTTATTATATCTTCTTATTATCTTTTTGGCATCTATGGAATCTGTACTTATGGTCCTCTTTTATCTCTGATATTGGTAATTTATGTCCTCTCTCTTTTTTTGACTGATTTTCTTAGGGGTTTACCAATTTTATTAGTATTTTATTTATTTATTTATTTATTTTTGGCTGCATTGGGTCTTCATTGCTGCCCGCGGGCTTTCTCTAGTTGCAGTGAGTTGGGGCTACTCTTCATTGCGGTGCGCAGGCTTCTCATTGCGGTGGCTTCTCTTGTTGCGGAGCACGGACTCTAGGCACGCGGGCTTCAGTAACTGTGGCGTGCAGGCTCAATAGTTGTGGCTCACGGGCTCTAGAGCGCAGGCTCATCAGTTGTGGTGCACAGGCTTAGTTGCTCTGTAGCATGTGGAATCTTCCCGGACCAGGGCTCGAACCCATGTCCCCTGAATTGGCAGGCGGATTCTTAACCACTGCACCACCAGGGAAGTCCTATTAGTATTTTTAAAGAATGAATTTTGATGTTGTTCATTTTCTCTATTGCATGTACATTTTTTTTTATTTCCAGAATTTCTACATGTATTATTATTTCTTGCCTTCTAATTTCTAATTAGCTATTCTTTTTCTATTCTCTTGAGTTGGATATTAAATAAATGCTTTTACTTAGATAATTGATATTCAACCTTTATTCTTTTTGACATATGTATTTATGGCTATAAATTTCTTTCTAAGTATGGCTCTAGTTGCATCTCACAAGTTTTGTATGTCATATTTTTATTACCATTTAGGTTAAAACACTTTATTTTCATTGAGATGTCATCATTGACCTGTAGGTTATTGAGAAGTGTTCTGTTTAACTTCCAAACACTGGGGGTTTTCTAGTTCTGTTTTGAAACTAAATTTTAGCATAACTGTTCTGTGGTCAAAGAACATACTTTGATTTTAGTCCTTTGAAATTTTGCAGGACTGCTTAATGGATGCACATATGGTCCATTTTGATTAATGCTTCCTGTAAACTAAAAAGAATATGTATTCTATGATTGCTCAAATATTCTATATCCTTTCTATACCCATATCCTTTCTGATTATTTGTCATTTTAATCCATTAGTTACTAATAGATGTATGTTTTTTAAATCTCCCCATTAATTTCATAAATTTAGCTACTTCTCCCTTTGGTCCTGGCATAAAAACAACTCCTTCTAGAAACCTAATGGTGAATGTGGGGCAGTGGTGGAGGGTAATATAGAATCAAGGATAAAGATGGCAGAAAGCTACTAGAGCATGGTTGCATGCTGATGGAAATAATCCAGTAGAGAAGGGGAAATTGAAACCAAATGATCCAAGTCTTAAGTAGAAGTGAGATGGGGTCCAGAGGAAGAACCTGGCCTCCAAACAGTGGAAAACTTTCCTCTTCCAAGAAAGAAGTGGGTATAGACACAGGATAAGCCATGGGAAGATGAGTGACTTCTGTCTGTACCAAAGCCTTTACCTTTTGATCCAGAATTTCCTGAGGAAATATCTAACAGTTACCCTAAATAATGTTCAAGACTATTCATACAACATAGTTTATAGTAGCAATAAAATGAAATAAACTAAACATCTTGGGTGTAATTATAAAAACAGTAAAGTATACTCATAAAAATTATGGTAAAGCTATGCATCGGAATATTTTGCAGCCATTCAAAATAAAATAGACGTTTATTTCTAGATATAAAAAATGACCACTGATAAAATATAGATATACAGTTGACCCTCGAACTACACGGGTCCATTTATACTCAGATTTTTTTCAGTAAATACATACTACCGTCCTACATGATCATGGTTAGACCATGGACGTGGGACTGTGGATAGAGAGGGCCAATTGTGGGACTTGAGCATCTGTGGATTTTGGTATCCGAAGTGGGTCCTGGAACCAGTCTCTCGTGAATATGGAGGAATGCTGTAAATACAGAAAGAGATAGAGAAGAAGATTAAGAGATACCAAAGTGTTAATAATGGTTGTTCTGGTTATCTAATACTAGATCACAAACTACCCCCAAAACTTGATGGTTTTAAACATTTATTTTGCTCATGAATCTGCAGTATGGCCAAGGTTTGGCAGGGCCAACACGTCCCTGCTCTACTTGACAACAGCTTGGGCAGCTCAAAGGCTGGCATCTATAAATTATCTGAAGCCGCTCACTCACACAACTGGTTCCTGGTTGGGAAGACTCAACTGGGGGCAAGGAGAGCTGGGGTTCCTCAGACACTTCTATCTCCATGCAGCCTGGCCATGTGACCTCTTCAGCATGCAGCCTTAGGGGAGCTAGACTTCTTACACATAGGCACAGGCCTCCAAAGCATGCATCTGGAGGCGACTTACTCTTCCAGGTAGAGGGGTTGGGTAGTTTGCAAGGGCTTCCCAGAGAAGGGGATGCTGAGTTGGGCTGAGTCTTGATACGATAGGTCACCAGGATGAAGAGAGGAAAGTAATTCCAGGCAGAAGGAGCAGCATGTGCAAAGGATTCAAGGCAGGAAAAACCTAATGTTCACGGAATGCTGGTACAGGTGGTAGAGGGAGAGAGAGAAGACCGGAAACAGTCAGAGGTCAGAGGGAAGGAGGTGGGGACCATTCAGGGACTGAGTCAGAGGAGCCGTAGGACCAGCTTTCTGTGGCAGTGAGGAGGATGATCAGAGGGGAGGGAGCCTGGAGCCAGCAGGGCATGACCCAAAGCCCGATGCTCTCCTCCAGGGCCTGGAGGCCAGTCCAGCCAGCAGTGGGAGCAGTGAGGCGAGAGAGGAGACAGAGGCAGGTTCATGAAATACTAAAGAGGTTGCATCAATGTGGGGGAAGGAGTCATGAACACTTCCCCATCTGAGGTTACTGCGGCTGCGTGGATGGCACAGTGTGATGTCGTGGTTAAGAGCCCAGCTCTGAGCCAGACAGCTGGTCCTAATCCTGCTCAACCACTGCCTAGCTGTGTGATCCTGAGCAAATTCCCAGCTTCTCTGTATTAGTTGTCCCACCTGTGAAATGAGGGAAGTGATTGCACCAGCCCACGTGGCTGCTGTATGGATGGAATGTGGTAACACATGTGAAGACGGCAGAGCGGGGCCTGGCCTTAGCCATTATCATCCTTGTCCTTCGTATCATGGAAGTGCTGGTCCCGGGAGAGCCCGCCTGGCATGGAAGGAAGGAGGGAAGGAGGCGGGGGGGTGGGGGTGGGGGTGGGGTGGCATGGGCGGGGCGGGGGCAAAGGGAGGAGGAAGGGAAGGAGGGAAAGGAGGAAGGACACAGGAGCAGACGTGACTCTTTGGCAGGGAGCTGATGCGTTCGTTTGAGGGCCTGGGGCCGGGGTGAGGCATCTACACCTGGCTGTGGGCCAGGGCCAGGGCTGCTCTCGTCACCCCAGCTTTTCACCTTTGAGGGTTTAATTGGAAAAGCGATGTCACCAGGGTGTGAATGCACTACAAAGACAGGTGTGGAGGCAGACTCCTGGGGGAGAGGAAGTGTTGGGCGGAAGGCAAGGGGACAAGGACGGGGTGGCGGAGAGCTTTCACGGGAGGGGACACGAGGAGGGTAGCCTTGCCCTCAGCTTCCAGGCCCTGGGGCCGGGCAACAGGGGACATTTCACTGGGGAAAGAGAAGACTTAGGGAGGAGGCTGCCATTTGCCTGTGTTCCGCAGACTCTGGGACAAGCACCAACTCAAGCCTTGAGGGTTGGAGTGAGGGGTGGCGGTGGGGTGCGAGGGAATCCGAGCCTTCCGTCCTGGCCGCCCTTCTTCACTTACGCTCCAAGTCTCAGTGGACAAGCCAGGGAGGCCGCCAGCCCTGCCTCAGGTCAGAACAACTGTCCCTTCTCAGGGCTCCTTGGGCCCAGCCGGGGCCTCTGCCCGAGGGAGCCCTTCATTCCTGCTATTGTCTGGGTCGCACGGGCCTCAGGCCTGCTCCGCTGGTGCCCCTGGCCGGCAAGGGGACAGCTCCCAAGTCAGTGTATGAGAGGAACTGGTGCTCAGGAGGATCTGCAGAGACAGGGTCGGAGGCAGTGACTGAGGAAGGGAGCCCCTCTGAAGCCTCCGTCTGCAGAAGCTCATGATCCTCTAAAACTCTCTCCAAACCTCCTCTGCAGGATATATGAACCTAAAACTGACAGGCGATCTCCCTCCTCACAATGTGTCTGGATTAGAAATAGCCCAGCACCTGCCCCTTTATGTGTGGGCCTGCTGGGGATGGCGGGGAAAAGCTCACCCCTCCCTGGTTGCAGCAGCCCAGGGACTACGGGCAGCTTTGGGGTGGCTCTGGCCCCCCACGATCCTGACCTGAGTCACTGCAGGCTTCTCGCCTTCCAGGCATCTCCCCTTTCAGAGATAAGAAGAGAGGACACCGAGTGTCCTTCTACGGGGGAGCCTCCTGCCCGGTGCGTTATGGGTGCCAGGGAGAGGGGCTTCCCGGTGAGAGAGTAAAGCAGATGTGGAGCCTGGAGTGGGCGAGGAGGGCGGGAAGCAGGACCCGGGCCCGCCCTGCGCTGCAGAGAGGGGGTCCACGGGAAGCACACAGCAGGGTGGGAAGGTGAGCAGGCTTCGGGCAGGGGCTCTCTGCCCCAGCAGTGGAGGAGGGAAGGGAGGGCAAGCTAGGGAGAGAGCCTGGAGAGGAAAGGACAAGCTGAGGGACCCTGGGAGGGAGCGTCAGAAAAGGGCCATGGCCAGGCCTTGGGGTCTGACTGGATGCCGGGGAGAGAGGGTGGGAGAAGGAAGTCAGGCAGGATTTAGGTATTTAGGCGTGGGGCTGGGGGAGCAGAGCGGCAGGGCTAGAAAGCGGTGTGGGGTCGGGTGAGGAATCGCTAAGACGCAGTGACTTTGAAGCAGCTGCTGTTCAATGTGCCCTTTGCCCAATGCCAGTCCCCCAGTGGGTGCTCACACAGGGCTTACTGGGAGGTGGGAAAAGTGCCGGCTTGGAGGGCCCAGGTTTTGTTCTGTCACTCATTCACTCGATGAATGTTTATTGACCCCTACATGTACCGGGACAGATCCGGTCTGTGCTCCCAAGAGGACTTCAGCTCTAGGGAAACCTATAATAAAGTAGTCCACAAATAATTACAAGCTGTGATAAATACAATTAAGGAAACAGAGTGGGAGAGGGGAGGGGAAAGGCTTCTTAGCAGAAGGAAGAGGATGCAAAGGCCCTGGGGCAGAGAAGAGGTTCTCAGCACTGCTGGAGTGGCAGCAGGGGAGGGGAGCAATCCTTGGGAGGAGGGACATGAGGGGCCAGGCCTTGGAGGCTATGAAGGTCGTCAGATGATGACTTAGATTTTATGCCAAGCGCAGAGGGAAACCATTGCTGGGTTTTAAGCAACAGGATCCAGTAGAACTTCTTGAAAAGACGGCTCTGGCTAATGTCTGGAGAACGAATCAGACAGCAAGCAACCGACAGCCTCTTTTGGGGAGTCAGAACCAATAGGACTTGGAGCAGATGTGCAAGTGAGGCAAAGAGGAGGGGGTTAAAAATGGTTCCAGATTTCTGGCTGCTGGATGTGGGGTGGTGCCGTTCAGTGATCTGGGGAAGACTGAGGGGTAGCTAAGTTTGGAGGTGGAAACAATGAGCTCTGTGACCTTGAGCAAGTTACTTAACCTCTCTGAGTTTCTCTGGGCACCTCCAAAGCCCCTGCTCACAGGGCTTAAGACTCATGAGCAGGTGCAAGAAATCCTAACTACCATTAGATTCTTGTCAATAGAAACGCTAACTACAAATTCCTCCGAGGGGAGCCTGCTGGGGTCTGGGGGGCAGAGGTAGGCTTAGTCTCCAAAAAAGGACCCTGAAGCCTGGAGCACCGCGGAGAAGGTCTCTGGCGCCCCAGATGGCCCAGGGAATGGGGGAGGGTCCCACTGGCCCCCTTTATCCCCTGCAGCACACACTCCTATTCGCAGCCCCTTTCACTGCACACCCCATTCAGCACTGTGGCCAGGCCACGTCAACGGCCTTCAGTTTGACCCCAAGGGCAAAGAGGAATCAATTTGTGCAGAGAATTGGAATGGAAGAGATTTCAATTGACCTTTGAATGGAGTTTTAATTTGCTTTGTTACAGCCAGAGGGGCCTCATGAAGAGACCCTTGAGACTGCTTTTATCTGCTAATGTGTGCACCAGTGCAAAGCCTGGGCCTCCATCTGTATGCCCTGGATGGGGGGGCAGGGGTGTGCAAGGCCAGAGGGGCAGGGAACCAGAGTCCATGCCCCTCCCAGGAACTGGTCCGCAGCCCCCTTAGGGCCCAAAACAGTCAAGAGTGCAGGCAGAGGCAGTGGGAGGGCAGACGACCCGGGTTCCAGCCCCAGCTCTGCTGCCGGATGGCACCTCCCCTCTGGTCCTCAGTCTCCGTATCTGAACGGTGGCCTGGAGGGGGGGTGTGGACGAGATGGCCCCTCAAGCCCTTCCAGGTCTGGTGTTCTATGGTTTTGTTAGGGGAACCACTGACCGAAACCACCTGCCCTGGCCAGGCAAGATAGTAGCCACCTGCATGAGTCGTCTTAGAACAGGAGGTCCTGGTAAGGAACGAGGAACTAACAAGCTACCACCAATGGGAAGAATTCGGGAAAGGTCAAAAGGAGAGGAGAGACACCAGTCCATGTGTCCTGCCAACCTCCCAGAATCCTTCTCGCTGGAATCCATCTTGGCTGAGTGATGCAAGCACCACCAGGAAGGACCCTGAGTCAGAGTGATTGGCCAGAGACAACCCAGAAACTAATCCCATCACCATAAAACCTGGGACTGCGAGCCACGTGGCAGAGCAGTTCTCCTGGGTTCCCTTACCCTGCTGCTCTCCGCCCGGGTGCCCCTTGCCAATAAAGTCTCTTGCTTTGTCATCATGTGTGTCCCCTGGAAGGGGTCCCCCTCCTGCAGCAGTTTTAAGCTCAGATCTAGAGTCAAACTCTTTAGTAGAGAATAACTAGTCTTAGAGAATGTGGCCTAGAGTGGGGAGAGCAGAGCCCGCTGGGCCAAGGAGCTAAGCCCTCTCTGTCCGTCGGTCTCTTGGGCCTCCCTCATGCCCCTCACACGAGCCAGCCAGTTCTCTGTTCTCTCCACTACAAATTCCAAATGAAGCCAGTGGGGTCACTTGACCAATAACCTTCTATTCTACTGGGCAGAGCCCTGAAGACAGCTACGTCGGGGGTCCAGGGAGCCTGCAGGCGGCCAGCCCCAGGCAAAGAGCCCCCTGTGATTGCTTCTCTGCACAGTGCAACACCCCAGGAGAGAGGCCTGTGAGTTTGTGTTTACAGTCCTGTGTTAGAAATGTCAAGCTCTCCTCCCCTGCGCTCTATACATGGGTGCATCGCCACATGGAACCATGTGAGTGTTCTTTCAGAACTACTCCCTTATCCTAATCCCTTTTTTCAAACGGAGGGTTTGTTCCTGTGCAGTCAGGGCAGACTTCTTGGAGGTGGGGTCTTGCTGAAGACGTCGTGGACATTAAGAACACAGCAGACTCTCCAGAGCCCAGGCACCAGCAGCCACCCTCTGATGCTGCGGTGGTCCTAATGGTCCTTTTGTGGGGAAATGCCTTTGTGAGGGCTGCCAGCATAACAGCCACTTTTCCAGAAGAATGCAGAATTCTTCAGCCAAGGGTGGAGGTAGGGAGAGTGACGTGTGGCCAGGAGGGACGCTGATAATGTACATCCATTAGTGCAGCGAGGGAGAGGCATTCAGCAGCCCCAGACTGTCCTCCTTCCTCCAGAGCCAACAATGGCTGCGTGGAGGGGGCTGAAGTGGCCTTTTTACAGGCACTCAGCTCAGGGCCATCTCTGAGCCCCGCCTGCTGGGTGCCTGACTTCCATTTCCATGCCCTCCTCAAAGCAACCAGGACAGCAAACTCAAGCAACCGGCATGAGGCCCAGAGAGCCCACACCACGCCCTCATGTCCCATTGCCCTGGGAGAGTGACGCCAGGCCCGGGCAGAGCTGGTGCACAGTGACCTGTTCTGCAGCAGCTCCAAAGCCCATGACTCTGCATCTACACCCGAACACGCGTGTGCATGTGATGTGAGCTGTGCAAGGACATCTGGAAGGCACTTTGGTTTTTAACAAAATGGCCAACACCTTTATGTCAGACGAAAGTGACTTCCTTCAAAACATCCCCTGGGCAGGTGTCTTTAATGCCAGAGATGGGCCTGGGGCTCAAGCCATTGGTGGACCCTCTGGGGGAGCCACCTCCAGGACCAGTTTCTTTTTTCTTTTTTTTTTTAAATTTTATTTATTTATTTATTTATTTATTTATGGCTGTGTTGGGTCTTCGTTTCTCTGCGAGGGCTTTCTCTAGTTGTGGCAAGCGGGGGCCGCTCTTCATCGCGGTGCGCGGGCCTCTCACTATCGCGGCCTCTCTTGTTGCGGAGCACAGGCTCCAGACGCGCAAGCTCAGTAATTGTGGCTCACAGGCCCAGCTGCTCTGTGGCATGTGGGATCTTCCCAGACCAGGGCTCGAACCCGTGTCCCCTGCATTGGCAGGCATATTCTCAACCACTGCACCACCAGGGAAGCACCCAGGACCACTTTCTAAGTCACCAGAGAAGACCAGTCTTCTGAGTCCTGGGTCACATTTTTTTTTTAATGTATCAATTATGTTCCTTTTATTTCTCCTTTTTATTACAGTTAGGTCTTTATGTTGAAACATTTTCTATTTATGATGGGTGTGGGAAGGTCATCTTATGCATAAATTTCATTTCAAGGTATTAAATAAGACCTTACAGAATATTTGCTTTTTTTTTTTTTTTAATTTATTTTATTTTATTTTTTATTTTATTTTAGTTTTGGCTGTGTTGGGTCTTCATTGCTGCGCGCGGGCTTTCTCTAGTTGCGGTGAGCGGGGGCTACTCTTTGTTACGGTGCGCAGGCTTCTCATTGCGGTGGCTTCTCTTATTGTGGAGCATGGGCTCTAGGGTGCGCGGGCTTCAGTAGTTGTGGCACACGGGCTCAGTAGTTGTGGCTCGCGGGCTCTAGAGCGCAGTCTCAGTAGTTGTGGCGCACGGGCTTAGTTGCTCCGCGGCATGTGGGATCTTCCTGGACCAGGGCTCGAACCCGTGTCCCCTGCGTTGGCAGGTGGATTCGTAACCACTGCGCCACCAGGGAAGGCCAGAATATTTGCTTTTAAAAGGAAGTTTTGTGGCTGGTTGGAATGTAAAATAATGTAGCTGCTTTGGAAAATAGTTTGCAGTTCTTCCAAAAGTTAAACATTGTTAAAAACAAGACAACAGGGACTTCCCTGGTGGTCCAGTGGTTAAGACTCCGTGCTCCCAATGCAGGGGGCCCAGGTTCCATCCCTGGTCAGGGAACTAGATTCCGTGCGCTGCAACTAAGAGCCGGTGCAGCCAGATAGATAGATAAATAAATAAATAAATAAAACAAGACAACAGGCCCGCAATGGAGTTTCTTATGCTAAGCCCCACGTCACCAGACCAAGACTTAATCTCCCGGAAATGGGATCTCAAACCAGTCAATCAGGAATTCAGGAATCACCTGACCTGCACTAGTTAGGTCATCTGCCTGATAGACCCCTGCCATCCCCTAAAGGAAAGTAACTTTGCAATAACCAACGTGCTTTTTGCTAGTGTGATCTCCTTGTTCCCAATCCCTTCTGCCTATAAAAGTCTTTTATTTTGGACAGCTCCTCAGAGCTCCTCTCTATTTGCTAGATTGGATGCTGCCCGATCAAATCAATTTTTGCTCAGGTAAGCTCTTAAAGATTTTAATATGCCTCGGTTTATCTATTATCAACATAGAGTTACCATATGACCCAGCAAGTACCCCCCTAGGTATATACCCCAAAACTTATACATGAATGTCCATAGCAGCGTTATTCATAGTATCCAAAAGTGGAAGCAACCCAAATGTCCATCAACTGATGAATAAATAAGCAAAATGTGGTATACCCATACAATGGAATATTATTCAGCAATAAAAAGAAATGAAGTATGGATAGATGTTACAACATGGATGAATATTAAAAAGACTTTGCTAACTGGAAGAAGCCAGACATGAAAACCTACATACTGTCTGATCCAATTTATATGAAATGCCCAGAAGAGGCAAATCCATAGAGACAGAAAGTAGATTCGTGGTTGCCAAGGGCTGGGGGTGTTGGGAAGAATAGGGAGTGATTGCTAATGGGTATGAGGTTTCTTTTTAAAGTGACGAAGATGTTCTAAAATTGATTGTGGTGATGGTTGCACAGCTCTGAATATTATAAATGTCATTTTATTGTACACTTTAAGTGCATGAATTGTATGGGAAGTGAATAATATCTCAATGTAACTGTTATTTAAAAAGGGGGTGATTTTTTGAGAGACAGAAAAGTGACTACTTCCCTGAGAAAGCCATGCATTGTCTTTCAACATAGCAGAAGAGGAGAGAATCCTCCAGATACAAAGATGTGACATTTTACCCCTTTGTGCAAGAAAAATCACCCACTTTTCCCCTCCTCTTTCTTTTCTGTGTGTTTCCTTTTATTACTCACACTGAACACTTCACTTCTGACACTTCTGGTCACCGAATATGTGGGGGGATTTTCCTCACATCAAGCAATTCTCTACACCACCAGCCGGGCGTCCTACAATTTCACTCAATTCTGATACTCTCTACCTGGATATAGTGTCAGATCCCGCAGGTTAAGGGCTCAGTCCCACAAGACTGCTGCCACCCCACTTCAGATGCCAATCGCAAGTAGTGGGTCCCCAGGTTTCCCACAACTTCTGTCAAATTTGGCTAAAAAACGGAGGTTCCTGTGACCTCCTCCTCAGGTTTAATTTGCTAGAGCCGCTCACAGAGCTCAGGGAAACATTTACATTCACCAGTTTATTAAAAGATATGATAAGGTACACAGATGAACAGCCAAATGAAGGGATACACAGGGCGAGGTCTGGAAGGGTTCCAGGCGCAGGAGCTTCTGTCCCCATGGAACTGGAGTGCAGTGGCCTCCCAGTGTGGATGTGTTCACCCACCTGGAAGCTTCCAGAACACTGCACTATTGGGATTTTATGGAGGTTTCTTCACGTAGGCAGGAAACTCCATTTCCAGCCCCTCTCCCTTCTCTAAAGGATGAAGACGGGGGATGACATTTCCAAGCTTCTGATCATGGCTTGGTCTTTCTGGTGACCAGTCCCCATCCAGGAATCATCCAGGAGCCCACCCAGAATCGCCTCAGTAGAACAAGAGATGCTCCTAGTGTTCTTATCACTAAGGAAAATACAAGGGTTTTAGGAGCTCTGGCCAGGTACTGGGGGCAGAGGCCAGTATATATATATATATGCAGAGGCCAGTATATATATATATATATATATATATATATTTCTATTATCTCACACCCTTCCATGGGAACCTCCTATAGTAGCCTAAGAAAACCCATCCCATCTAAATGGGCAAAAGGAGAATTCCCTTGCGGTCCAGTGGTTAGGACTCTTCTCTCTCACTGCCGAGGGCTCAGGTTCAATCCCTGGTTGGGGAACTAAGATCCCACAAGCCGAGCAGTGTGGCCAAAAAAATTAAAAATAAATAAATAAATAAATAAACAGGCAAAAGAAAATGAGGATATGGTCTAACACCTTAAAGAGTTATTTCAAGGGGGTGGAGCAGTAAGGACAGAAAGATGTGAAAGAATTCTTATTGAATTTTAAAATGTATTAGGAAAAAATGGTGTTTCAGAGATAAAGATTAAGCTAGAAGAAATACACGAACAAATAAACACAAACACGCGAGGAAATAAACATAATTAAAAGCACAGAAAAGGAATAAAGTATTAAAAGACATAATTAAAAGAAAAGTCATATAAAAAAAGAGAAATAAGAGGGTTCTAGAGAAAATGATACATAATGAAGCTAGACAAGGGAGATCTGATACACATTTTATTGGAATCCCCAGAAAAGAATACCAAAGAACAAACTAATATTTAAAATGATAATTCAAGGGAGTCCCCTGGTAGCCTAGAGGTTAGGATTCCGGGCTTTCACTGCCACGGCCTGGGTTCAATCCCTGGTCCGGGAACTGAGATCCCAAAAGCCACGCAGCATGGCCTAAATAAATAAATAAATAAATAAATAAATAAAATTCAAGGAAACATTGCTATAATAAAAGATTTAAAAATACAGATACACATATATTGTAATGCTTATATTAAAAGGGCATTTCATAACTTGAAAAGTTGACTCAAAATGTTCAACACTGACATAATTTCAATACAATCATTGGGCTTGAATATTAAGGAAAATATTCTTTGATCATAATGCAAAAAATCCAAATCCAGTATGAATCAAAGAAAAGCAAAAGAAAATCAGACTGGCTTCGGACTTCTTGGCAGTAATATTTCAATGGAAACAGCATTCTCACTGAAACGTGTGAACCGAGGATTTAATATTTAGTTAAACTACTCTTCAAGTATAAAGGCCGCAAACAACCGGGTATGAACATGCAGGAACCTACCGCAGGCCAAATTTAAGGAAACTGTGAAATTGTTCTGAAGCTTCAGCGTAAGTCTTGGTGGGGTGGGGTGGGGTGATGTTAAATGTGACTGAAGAACTGAAACTAAAAGAGCAAAAAGAGACGAAGCTACGGGCAAGTGTCAGATGCTCTGACACGGCAGGAATAATTCAACTGACTGAAAATGGGAACCAGAAGGGCGATAAGTACAAACTAGAATAAGGCCTCTGACTGCCCCTGGTTATTAGGGGAGAATAAAACAATGTCCTTTGAAGTTGAAAAAATCGAATGATACTTATTTCACATTACAGAGATATAACCCTGAGCAACAAATTAGTTGACAAAGGAGAGAGAGAGAGGAGAAGTAATTCATAACTAATGTCACTATGGATCATTAGGAAATCAAGAGACAATATTTAAATATCTAAATAAAGAGATAACCGGGACTTCCCTGGTGGCACAGTGGATAAGACTCCACGTTCCCAATGCAAGGGGCCTGGGTTCGATCCCTGGACTAAGATCCCACAAGCCGTGCGACATGGCCAAGAAGAAAACAAAAGAAATACACATCAAAAAAAACAAAAAAAGGAGGGGGTGATTTGGGAGGGAAACTGATGAAAACTTGTGGTGTATTCATAGAATGGAATACTACTCAGCAATGAAAAGGGAACAAACTACTGATAAATGCAACAACATGGATGAATCTCAGAAACATGATACTGAGTGAAAGAAGTCAGAAGAGTTTACACAGTCTGTGTGGGTCCATTTATACCGAGTCCTCGGACTTGCAAAGTTCATCTACTGTGAGAGAAGTTGGATGAGTGGTTGGCCCTGGCGGGGAGGGCTGGGAGTGGTGGTGAGGGGGTTGACTGGGAAGACATATGAGAGAACTTTCAGGGGTCAGGAAAATGCTCTATATTTTGATGGGTGTGGGTCACACAGGTGTATCAATAGAGAACAAAAGTTATAGTCACCATGTGCACAGTTCTCTCTAGGTAAATTATACCCCAGTTTAAAAGAGAAGAGAATGGTGGCTATGTTTGCCCTCAAAGAGTCTCTGAAATCTTCGCCAGCCCTGGCAGAACAGGGCAGCTTTCCCTGCACATCCAGCCACGTACCCCCCACTTCCCGTCTGTGGTGACTGCGCCCCAGGGCTGCTGGTGGCCTGGCCTTGAGAACACTGGCCCCGGGGACCGTCATTGAGAGGAAACAAATGTCGTCAAGGGGCCCTGGCTTTTCAGCTGAAGCCACTGGGAGAAAGAGTGTCCGCCAGGCCCTGTCTTCCCCTAACAAAGTCGTGGCGTCTCATTGGGCAGCCGCTCGCTCGCTCGCTCGCTGCCTCCATTTCACAGGCCTAGGTGGGGAGGGGGGAGGGGGGAGGGAGCGGGGAGACAAAAACAGTAGTCGAGTCTCATCTTCTCCTGCTTTTAAAAAGCTCAGGAGCTGAGAGCAGAAGTGGTTTGCTGGGCAGAGAGTTGAAGAGGTAGATTTCCCAGATGGAGCTGGAAGGGAGATGAGCTCGGGGAGGGGAGATGAGCTCGGGGAAGGGAGAGGCTTTCAGGGGAGCCCGAGGGGCTGCATCAGCACAGGCAGGGGAGCCATTTGCCATTGTGCCCGCGGCCTTCAGCCCACTGTACTCCACTCAAGTGGGTGGATGACAAAGGCCCCAGAGCCCAGTGACTCTCGGCCCCCCAAATGTTTTAGACGCTAATGATGGCCAGACCAGGGTAATGGGATGTGAAGAGCAGGCGGGTGGGGGCAGGGGTGGAGGAAGGGAGGAGGGAGGCTGGGGTGCGGGTGCCTCTCAGAAGCTCTCGGGGACCCTGAGGTCTCTGCTCCACAGACCACCTCACTTGCTGCCTACTCGGGGGTCTGCTTGGCCATCTGAAACAACAGACTTAAAACCTCAAGGCTTATACTCGGGAGGGGAGGGAAAAGGATGCGCGCCATCCCCCTGTCCTGGACTGGCCAGAGCATGGGGCCCAGAGGGGTCGGGGGGCACGAGGGCCCAGAGCGGGGGTCTCCTCTGTACCACCCCCAGAGGGCAAGGCAGGGCCAGCGTCCCGCGTGGATGAGAAGGTTGCTGCCGACCTGAGCACCCAGAAGTCTCTCCCGCAGTAGAAGAACGTGTAATCACGTGGAAACACATTCATGCTGTTATTAAGTGATAAACAGCAAGTGGTAAATCAATATCTATGGTGTGATCCCATTTTTGCTGTTTTAACAGAGTATATAGAAGAGAATTCCTCCGGAAACCGCGCACCACATGATAACAGCGCTTATCCAGGGATTACTGGGGATTTCTGTTTTCTTCTTTTCATTTGTCTCTAAATTTTCCAAATTCTCTAAAATAAACATATAGTCCTTTTGTAAGAAAGCATTTTTATTAATAATAAATTTTAAATGAATGACACAAAAATAAATATAAAGCTCTCTCTTTCACATCCTGCCGCAGTATCTGATACCCCCAGATCCCATAACAATCCTTCAGGTCAAGGTCTTGCCTTAAGGAGTAAAGGACGGGGCCTTGAGGAAAATGTGTCGGTGCAGTTGAGTCCCATTTCATCATACTTTGGGACTTTGAGGTGTGGCTTCTCCACCAAAGGTGACTCAGTGAAGATGTGTCGCCATCTGGGGGGCAGTGTGTGGCCACGGACAGGACCCTGGCATGACAGCAAGATGGGCTTGGCCTCAATGGTCGGGCTCCGGGCTCTGTGCAAGGACTGGTCTTTGGAAAGACTCTCATCCATGACCTTGAAGAGAGGGCGCCAAATGACATCAGCCCTTCAAGGCTACAGGTGACATGACGCCCTACCGGAGAGTGAAACTCTGAGTTGCTCCCTGGTCCGGGAGGATCCCACGTGCTGCGCAGCAACTAAGCCCATGCGCCACAACTACTGAGCCTGTGCTCTAGAGCCTGCGAGCCACAGCTGCCGAGCCCGTGTGCCACAAGTGCTGGGGCCTGCGCACCTAGAGCCTGTGCTCTGCAAAGAGAGGGGCTACTGTGGTTAGAGACCCGTGCACCGCAGCGAGGAATGGCCCCCGCTCGCCGCAAGGAGAGAGGGCCCACACACAGCAAGGAGGACCCAATGCAGCCAAAAATAAATAAATAAAATACAAATTAAAAAAAAAAAATCAACTTAAAAAAAAACCCCACTATACACCTAACACATAGGACGGTGTCTGGTACATGGCAGGCATTTGTTCAATGAAGGAAAGAACAAATGAACAAACATAATATGATGTTATAAAGCCTTTTGGAGGAAAAAGGCTGAGGTTGGTATCACTAATATAGAGAGACCGCCACAATGTGTTGGTGGGTAGAAAATACAGATCACAACCCAGCACGATGTATTTATATATACATTTGTTTAAGCCTGGAAGGATTTACAAGAAAACAAAACACAAAGGGTCTGGAAAGGACATGCTGGAGATATTAACAGTGCTTATTGCTAGACGAGTTACGTTACAAAGTCTTTTCTATTTGATCTTTTGTTTATATTTTCTGACTTTTCTGTAATAACTATGTTTCAATCTTATAAGACAAAACACAAGTTATTTTTTTTTTAAGTTACCATTTGACCATTTTTAAAATTTTATTTATTTATATTGGCCACATTGGGTCTTTGTTGCTGCGTGCAGTCTTTCTCTAGTTGCAGCGAGCAGGGGCTACTCTTCGCTGCGGTGCGCGGGCTTCTCATTGTGGTGGCTTCTTTTGTTGTGGAGCACGGGCTCTAGGCACGCGGGCTCAGTTGTGGCTCACAGGCTCTGGAGCGCAGGCTCAGTAGTTGTGGCGCACGGGCTTAGTTGCTCTGCGGCATGTGGGATCTTCTTGGGCCAGGGATCGAACCCGTGTCCCCTGCAATGGCAGGCGGGTTCTTAACCACTGCGCCACCATGGAAGTCCCTATGTTAAGTTTTAAAAACAAATGTGGAGGTCAAGTCCTGACCCACAGAATCCTTGAGCATAATATAGGGATTACTTTGAAGCTGCAAAATTTGGGGGATTTAGCAGTGATAAGAACCAAAACAGTGATGATACAGAAGAGTATTCAGCCTTCATAGCTCATTGTTTCCAAATGCTGAATACTGTTCCATTATAGAGATATTCTACAATTTGCTGAACCAACCAGCCACTGATGGCCATATATGTTGCCTGTTTTTGCTGTTCATTTATTCATTAAATATGTATTGAGGATCTATGAGTGCCGGGTGCTGGAAATGCTCTGGTAAACGAAGCAGGCTTTGTTCTAGAAGCTTCTGTTCCAACGAGAAACATTTAAGAAAGTAAACAATCAAGTAAATGCATAATTACAAATTGTGATAAGCACCATGGAGGAAAAAAAATGCTAAGACTCTCTAATATGGTGCAACATTCAAAAATGATCAGGGTTGGGGCTTCCCTGGTGGTGCAGTGGTTAAGAATCTGCCTGCCAATGCAGGGGTCACGGGTTTGAACCCTGGTCCAGGAAGATCCCACATGCCGCGGAGCAACTAAGCCCGTGTGTCACAACTACCGAGCCTGCGCTCCAGAGCCCGCGAGCCACAACTACTGAGCCTGCGTGCTACAACTGCTGAGGCCCGCGCTCCTAGAGACCGTGCTCCGCCGCAAGACAAGCCACCCCAATGAGAAGCCGACGCACCACAACAAAGAGTAGCCCCTGCTCACCGCAACTAGAAAAAGCCCGTGTGCAGCAACGAAGACCCAATGCAGCCAAAAGTAAAATAAAATAAAATTTTAAAAAATGATCAGGGTTATGATGATAATAATAATAAACATTGCAGGGGATGACACAGGCAATTAGACGCTCTAGGAAAAGCAAAAATGTGTTTAAGGAAGGAAATATAAGGAGAGTGCAAATTTGTCTTTGCGGCGAACGATACTTCCATAGTCCTAATGATTTAACTAAATGTAAAACGTCAGTTTGGGGATAATGGAAAAGAGGTAGCAGGGTCAGAGGAAGTTGATAGATGTTTAAAACGGATAAATCAAAAAAAGCAGCAGCGGCATGTTATTTAGAGAAACTGAGTTAACTACCTGGGAAACAATGGTGAGTGGTTACCCCTGAGTTAGTTAGAGAACTAGAGGAGGGGAAAGAGATGAGAAGCAGAACAGTTGTTTTTCCTTCATTCATTTATTCATTCGACACATATCTACTGAGCTACTTTGGTGCCAGGCCTTGTTCAAGGCACTAGGAATACAGAAATAAACAAAACAGCCAAAAAATGGAGTTTATATTCTATTGATAGAAAGGGAGACAATCAATCAAAAAGTAAAATCCAAAGTAGGATACAGAGTGGTAAGTGCCATGGGGGTGATGTAGGGAGGGGTGAGGAAGCAGGAGAGAAGGGTGGGATGGGGAAGAAGGGTTACAACTTTAGAGAGATGGGCCAGAACTGAAAACATATGCACGCAAATACTTGTACACAAATGTTCACAGCAACGTTATTCATAACAGCCAAAAAATGAAAGTGATCCAAATATCTATCCATTGATGAATGGGTAAACAAAATATGGCTTACATCTATGGTATACAATGAAACTCTCATTTGGACACAAAAAGGAATGAAGTACCGATACACGCTACAACATGGGTGAACCTCAAAAACATTACGCTACGTGAAAGAATGTCAGACACAAAGGCAATCTATTGCATGGTTCCATTTACAGGAAGTGTACAGAATAGGCAAATCCATGGAGACAGAAAATAGATTAGCGGCTGCCTAGGGCTGACGGGAGAGGGTAACGGGGAGTGGCTGCTCGTGGAGGCAGGGCTCCTTTCGGGGGTGATGAAAATGTTCTGGAATTATACAGTGGTGATAGCTGCACAACCTGGTGAATATACTAAAAACCACTGAAACACACACTTCAGAATGGCAAATTTTATGGTACATGAATTACATCTCAAAAATAAAAAGGCAGTTGGCTGAATGAGACTGGAGCCACTGAGATGTCTTAACCAAGGGAGAATCAGCGTAGAGACGGCATTTAAAACCAAGGGAACGGAGAGTCACACCCAGAGAGCACACAGAGGGGGAGAGCCCTCAAAGGCCTAGTGCCTGCAGAAACAGCCACGTCTAGAGCTTGGGTGGCAGAGGGAAAGGCCAGAGAGGAGGCCACCAGGAGAGTGTAGAGTCACAGGGTGCAAGGGTTACTTTGGATGGGGCTATTTCACAATACTCTGCCCTCAGCAGTGATTCCTGGGCATGAATCTATGTGTGTTTCCATAGGATAAACCCTGGAGGTGGAATTCTAGGTCTAAGGACATGGCACTTATAATTTTGATAGATACTGCAAATTCTCCCTCTCACCAACATTGCATGAAAGCGTCAGTCACAGATCAAATTTATTTCTGTTCTGGATTCGGAGTGAGAGAACCAGGGAGCCTGCCAAGTGGAAAGAGGGCCAGAGCCGGCTCAGGGTCCTGGGAGAACATAGCAAGGCTGGGGCTGCTGGGTGCAACCTGGCTGAGCTGGCGAGCAGCCAGAGCCACGAGCGGACCACAGCAGAACCCCAGGCGAGAGGCGATTCATACTGTGGGAACAGAGAAGGGCCTGTGTGAGAGCCTGGGAAAAGGAACAAAGCAGCAAGAGAAACACAGTGCAGGGCAAGAGTCCTCATTCCAGCCTCCCAGGTGACCACTAAGCTGCTGTGTGACCTTGGATGAGTCACCTCACCACCCTGGGCTTCAGATAGCTCTTCTGCCAAATTTGAGGCCTGGCCAGGCATTTCTGGCCAGGAGCCTTTCCCCTTCAGAATTCTGTTTCCTGATGGAGAATAGGGAAAAAATCTTCCTTTTTATCCCACCAAAATCGGGGCAGTTTTTCCTTTGGAGGTTTTGTTCCTGTGGTGCTTTTTCCGTTCTCTGTAGCCGGTCAGGAAGTCATGATTTCAAGCAAGCTCTGACAAGAATAGCTTAGTTCGATTCAGCAAGCGTTTACTGAGGGTCCCAGGTGTAAGGCCACCATCAACTCACCCGGATGACCAGTCTCCCTGCTGCCACCTTGCGCCTCTGCAGACTATTCTCAGTGCAGCAGCTCAGAGCAAAAGGCAAAGTCTACAGCAGCCCACAGGGTCTGTGGGATCTCGCACCTCTCCAGAACCTGCACCCGCCCCCCCCCCGCCCCACACACACACACACACACATTCCCACCCGAGCACACTCCTGCCTCAGGGCCTTTGCACATCCTGTCCCTTCTGCTTTCTCCCAGAGGTACACTAGTTCTGCTCCTTCACTTTACTAAGGTCTCTGCTCAAAATTAACCTCATCAGAGATTTCCCTGACTTCTTTATACAAACAGCGTCACCAGCCCATCACTCTCAACCCCCTTATCCTGCCTGTTTTCCTTCATAGCCCTCATCACCACCTTCACACTCTGTATTTATTTGTCCGTACCCCCATCACCACCACCACCAAACTGTAAGCTTCACGAGGGTAGGTCTGCTGCTTCCCCAGTGCCTGGAGCAGTGTCTGTGCAGAAGAGGGACCTGGTGCATATTTGGGGAGAATGAATGAATCCTCCCACAAGCCCCAGCCACACGCACCAGTACCACTCCCTTTTTGAATGGCCACAAAAATAAATAAGACAGGTTGCTAAATTAAGCTCTAGACTTTTTTTTTTTTTTTGCCAAGCTTGGCATCTTTCCAGGCCTGAGTTCCCCTGTGTGCGTATGAAGGTTAGCAGGCCTGGGACAAGCTTTGTGAGTGTAGGAACCAAGCCTTCTTCACTGCTGATCCCAGAGAAGGCACTCAGGAGGGGCTCAGCACTCAATAAATTAAAAGCTGGTTCAGAGAAGGTGCAGGGCCCAATGGGACAGGTTGTGTTCTTCACACAAAAGCTTTTGCCTCCAATCTGGGCAGCTGAGATCTGGGTGAGGGAGAAATAGGATTGAATCCTGTCACCGGGAAGGTCCCCAGGTGTGTAACTAAACCTCCACACGACTTAAGGGTTTTAGAAGAAACTTGGTTTGGTGGCTACAGTCCCCGACAGTAGGGCAACCCTGCCCTCTGGTGGCCACCTAGTGCGGTGCCATCTCTGAAAAGCTTTGACCAAAAAACTTAAGAAAAATATTTTGCATTCGACAAGTTGCCTAACTCCGTTATAGACAACGGGGAAGACATCAAATAAGAGAATAAAAAGTAATCACATCACCTTAATACCCTTGATGCTACTGGAACTTCCAATCTTACGCCAATTTTACGTCTAGTTCATTCATTCGATCAAGTATCTACGGAGAGCCCACCATGCCCCAGGCACTGTTCCAGGCAATGGCTGTGAACAAAACAAGTAAAAATAATCAGTCACTGTATTTGTGCTGCTTACATCCTGGCTGTAATCAGTCTGTATTTTTTATCCTGATATCTTCACTTCTATCATAGCTTATGTTGCCACACACGCTTCATAAAAATCTCTGCCAGCCCACTGAGTTAATGTCCTCAGCCATTTGTCCAGTATATGGGCACCTTCTTCTTGAAATTAGAATGAGACAGATAAGTCTCCCTTTTTGCAAGAGTGAGGTGCAGCTGGCTGAACTGCTGCCACATGCCACCCGTGTGGGTTTCTTACTGTCTGCAAGTCCTCAGTCCTGGACGTCGGAGTGCTCCAGACCCGAAGTCAGGGCACACGACTTCTATCTAAGTACCACCTGCTGGCATTATTCTAGGGGCTGGGGATGCAGTCATGAAAAAGGCAGGCAGGACCCTGAGGGAAAGCAGCATGAAACACATCATCATAAGAACAATTTTAATTCCATTGTCATACATGAAAGTAAAAAACAGGTGCCCCAACTTAATCTGACTTAATCTGAGGGAGGAAGGAGGGAAGGGGAATGGCCGGCCAGAGCCCTCGGGGCTTTGTAGGCCAGTTAGGAAGTGTGGGGTTTATCCTCAGGGCAATAGCAATCCACTGCAGGGTTTTTGAGCAATTTGAGCAAGACTGGCCTTTTAGAAAGAGTCCCTGTAACAAACATAACCAGTTAGAAAATACACTGGATGAAGAGTCCATTCATAAGTGTAACACAAGAACAAACTATTCAGAAAGTCACTTACCCAGAAGTAGGTAATACGTAGCTAAAGAAAAGCTGTAAACTTCACTGACGGGCAAAAAAGAAGACTCGAATAAATGGAAAGACACGTTTTGTCTTGAACAAAAAGACAGTATTGTGAAAGTGTGAAGTTTCCTTAAATTTATCTATACATTTGCCACATACATATAATATAACCTTCTGAATTATAGGGCCAGTATATTACACTTCCCCAACTCCTAGTACCTTCCCTCCACACCACATACCACAGTGTGATTAAATTACTTTGTAATTACACATTTCAGGCTGCCTACCCACTACACTGATAAAATAACACTAAAATTCATCTGGAAAAAAACGAGCGCAAATGGCCAGTAAATTTCTAAAAAAGAACCTCACTAGGTAAAAACATATACATGATAAAGCTGGAGTAAATAAAGCAATTTGGCACACATACAAGAATAGGCAGAAAGATCAATAGAACACAATACAGAGTCTAGAAATAGACCCAAATATACATGGAAATTTAGAATATGATAAAGCTGGAACTACATGGGGGGAATGGATTACTCAGTAAATAGTACTGGGAAAATGGCTAGCCATTTGGAAAACGATTAAATGTGGATCTATACCTCTCTCCTTCACACCAAAATAAATTGCAGATGGGTCAAAGATTTAAATGTAAAAATCGAACCATGAAAGCATGAGAAGAAAGCATGAATAGATTTCTTCTGTAGCAGCAGAGTAGAAAATCATGGTACTAATTCCATAAACCTAGAAGGAAAGGATTAATTAATTTGATTCTAAAAAGCATAAAACTCTTTCATGGCAAAAATAAAGTCAAAAGACCATTGGATATTAAAAAAAAAAAAAAAAAAAAAGACCATTGGAAAATTGGGAGAAATATTTGCAACAATATGAGAGACAATGTGCCTATTTCCTTAACTACAAAGAATGCTTGGAACTCAAAAGCCAAAGATAAAGAGCCCAGCAGAAAGAACAGGCAAGGCAACTCAGCAGAGAAAGAGATTCATGTGGATAACAGATATGTTGGAAGCTCAGCCTAACTCGTAATTTTAAAAATACAATTTAAAAGAAGTTGCCAATTTTTACCTATCCGAGTGACAAAGATATGGGGAAGTGTTGGTGAGGGTGAGGAGAAATCGCACTCTGTGGAAATGGAAATCAGAAGGCCATTCTGAGAGGCACTGGACAATAGCTATCAACATTTTAATTGCACGTCCCCATTAAGCCAGCACTTCCACTTCTAGGAATTGATTGCACTGCAGCGTTATTTATAAGAGCAAATCACTGGGAACAACAGGGCAGCAGTCCTTGGATATGGCAGTAGGAAAAGAGCTCTGGCACGTACTTGCAAGTGAAAAGTGCAAGGTGCAGGAGTCTGCATTGTTTGCTTTTTAAGGTTGCATACATACACACCTGTATACATATATATGCAATTATGTGCACACACATATAGAAAAGCATCTATATGCCTTGAAAAAAATTGGAAGTACACAGGAGAAACCGGTTGCCTCTGGGAAGTAGGCCTGGAGGTTGCAGATGAGGGAGAGAGGGTTCTAGTTTGGACATTTCACCATATATCCTTTACTATTTGAATTTTTACCATAAGTGTGTATTAGCTTTTGTAATAGTACCAAATTGTTTCATTGCTGTTGTTGTTGTTTTAAGATCACTCAGGCTGCCATGGAGTGAACTGACCAAAGTCACAAGTCATGGCTTGTGGAGAGACATCTGGCCATCCAGATATGACATGATGGTGGCCGGGATGGCGACGGTGCAGCTGAAAAGAAATAAATGGATTCCAGATTTACTTAAAAGGCAATGCCGACCGGAGGAAGGTGAGAAAGGAACCCCTTTGCGCTCCCACAGCAACTCTCCTGCCCCACCTTTCTGCCCTACAGCCACTAGACTATCAGCTCTGGGAGGACAGAGCCTGGAGGAACCCAGGAAGCTGGTGTGCCAGCACTGGCTCTAGGAACTCAGAGCCTCCAAGTGGGAGACGCCCCATGGAGCTAGTGCAGGGAAAGGCACAGACCATGGGGGAACCTCGGGGAAGACGGCAGGGTCTGAGCCGGCTCTGCCCATCGACCCCCATCACACATCCTCACAAGTACAAGCTTCGGCCCCTGCTGAACAAGTATTTGCATGGGTACCATCTACCCTAGATTCAGAAGGGTGTGTAAGCAGGGGCCATTCCTGACAGGTACACCACCTGCCTCCTCCACCATTCACTCCCCACAGCCCGAACCCTGGTTCCTGCCCGGCAGGAAGCATGACTCTATTGGCTGGGTGGACTTGGTCCAGGAGGAAGGCTACTCAGCCTTCCCCACCACATCCCTGAGCCCCGGTCCCCACACTCCCTGCCCTCGGCACCTGCTGTTTAAAGGAAGTGATCCTCTGGCCTACCCTGCTGCCCTTCCCACTAGGCCTCCCTCTAACCTTCAACACCTGCAGGCCCCAAATCCACTGAGCAGGGAGTTGAAACTCTGCCCTACAACCACCAGGAAAATCAGGATGACTTCTCAGAGGAGGCAACATCTGAGCTGGGCTTTGAAGCATGAAGAGGAATGAGCTTCTGGCAGATAAAAAAGGAGAAAAGAGGAATGAGCTTCTGGCAGATAAAAAAGGACAAAAAAGTGTGCACGGGGTATTCCAGACCCAGCAGGCTTCTTGTAGGGTGGGACTGAGAGCTTCATGGGCTGGGTTAGAGGCAGCCGGATTGTGAAATGCTTTAGGGAGTTACAGTCACAATAGCAACCTCATACCTCGCTGGACCCCCATGCCCTGGTGCGCTCCCTTCAGAGGGTGCTTCTCACACAGGTACATGTGTGATCCATCTTCTCTACCAGACTCTGAGTTCCTCCAGAAAGCACTGTCATCTCTGTCCAGAGTACCTCGCACGCCCTAGGGCATAGATGCACAACAAATGTTTGATGACCTAAAACAAAGGGATATTTGCAATTGTGGTGATCACACAACTATAAACATAGGTCAAAACTCAGCGGACTGTATGCCTAAAATTGGTGAATGTTACTGTTTGTGAATTACATCACAGTAAAGCGGACAGGAGAAAGTATAAGCGAACAGCACAGTACCTGTGCTTTGCAGGTTCACCGGGCACTTTCCCATCACTCATTTCGTGTAATCCTGGCCATAGCCCCATTTCACAGATGGAGAAACCGAGGTGTCTGTCTCTTGCCCAGATCCCACAGTCACCAACCTGGGCCCGACCCTCAGAGCTTGAGGCTCACAGGAGATGAGCCTGAGGGACATTTTCAGAGGCTGTGTTTGGGAAAATCCAATGTACTCCCTCTGCAGTGCCACTTAGTCCCCTTCTAAAATCTGAGGGGGGGACTTCCCTGGTGGTGCAGTGGTTACGTGTCCACCTGCCAATGCAGGGGACGCAGGTTTGAGCCCTGGTCTGGGAGGATCCCACATGCCGCGGAGCAACTGGGCCCGTGAGCCACAACTGCTGAGCCTGTGCTCTGGAGCCCGCAAGCCACAACTACTGAAGCCTGCATGTCACAACTACTGAAGCCCGCGCGCCTAGAGCCCATGCTCCACAACAAGAAAAGCCACCGCAGTGAGAAGCCCGTGCACCGCAGTGAAGAGTAGCCTCTGCTCGCTGCAATTAGAGAAAGCCCACACGCAGCAACGAAGACCCAACACAGCCAAAAATAAATTAATTAATTAAAAAATAATAAAATAAAATCTGAGGGGACAGAAACAGTGACCGCAGAGGCTGGTACTGGGTTCCTGCTGTGATTCCTGCTATCTTGCTTTCCGGCCCCTACAGAGAGCTTGGGTACCTCAGTTCTGTCCAGTGGGGCTCCTCAGGCCGGCCACAGAGGCTCTGGGTGACACACACTCCTGCCTCCTGCCCACCCCAAGTTCACACGAACTGTGTCACTTTCTCTATGTGAGTTATTGGGGCTCTCAGTCAGATTCCCTCCAAAGAAAGGCGTTCTACTGCAAATAGGGTTGCCAGATTTAAATAAAAATACAAGACAGAATATTTGGGACATACATATACTAAACAAGGCATACTAAACAGGATATACTGACACTGAAAAACTATCTGTTGCTTATCTGAAATTCAAATTTAACTGGGCATCCTGTATTTTATCTGGCCATCTTAACTGCCCCCCAATCAAATTAAATTAAGAAAACTTAAAATTAAATTAAGAATAAAATAAAACAAAACAAATAATAATAAAGTACAATATAAAAAAGAAAGTGAAATGATAAAATTATTTTTAAAATAACATAAAATATAATACAAAAATTTTTAAGTAAATATAAAATGACAAATTTTTGAATAATAAAATAAATTAATAAAATAAGATAAAGATAAAACAATATAAAATATAAAATAGCACACCCCCAGCGGGCGAAGGTTGGCCCCTGGCGCCCCGCAGGCTGTCTAGCCGGTGGCCTTGGCGTCTCCTGGGCCGCCTGCCCCGCCCTGGAAGCGCTCACCTGCGGCCCCCCCGCGGCGGCGGCTCACTCCGGAGGGTGACGCAGGGCCCGCAGAAAGCTCTGGAAGAGCCGCTGCCCGGGGCTTGCCCTGCTGCGCCTCCCAGGCGGCGATCGCCCCGGAGAAGTGGGGGCCTGTCACTCAGGACCCCCCCCTACCCGGCATCCGTAGGACGCGGCGGTTTCTCAACCGCTTTTTAACCTAATCGAGTGTGTTCTAGAAATGGCTTTCTGCCGCTCAGAAAGAAGCGCCCAAAGAGGGAGCAAATGCCGCTCCTTTTTCCGGAAAGTCGCAGGCTCCGCCTCGCCTCTGCTGCTTTGTCTCGCTGGGGAGAAGGTGGTGGGCGCCAGCCGGGTTGGCGAGGTCCTAGGACGCCCGCCAAGGCCCCGTGGGAGGCGACGCCGGTGACAGCTCCTCTCGCTGAACTTTGCTGACCCTGCATTCTGCCACTGACATCCCAGGTGAAGTTGTGTAGGTAGAAAAAGGTGGAGGTGTCCTTGGTATTTTCCTACGAATCTGAATGCCGAAAGGCACAGCAGAGAATTTTCACTCACTTGGGAGAAAGCCAATCTGTAGGTTGGAAAAGACAGTAATAAAGGTATCATAACATTAAATTAATAAAACACAATACAGCCACAAAGCTCCAACCTTCCTTATACTCAGTGCTCCCACTCCCTGGGAACTTATTCTAATGAAACAGTTCAAAAGAATAAAAGTGCTATATGCATAGCAATGTTCATTACGGCATTATTGACAGTGCCTAAAAATTGGAAACAACTTAAGATCTCGTAAGAAGAATGGTTAAGAAAACGATTTTACACCCTCAAGATGACATAGCTAGTAGGTGATTATTGCCAGGGTTGTAGAAACACAGGAAATGTTTACAATATCATCTTAGTGTAAAACAGTGTAACATGAAATGCTACATACTCATGGATCTCAGCTCCTTAGAAGTACTTTGTTTTTAATTGACGTTTTAGTTGGATAATTGTAGATTCACTTGCAGCTGTAAGAAATAATACAAAAAGCTCCCACTTTTACAGTTTCCCCCATTGGTAACATCTTGCAAAACAAGGATATTGACAGTGATATAATCCACTGACCTCATGCAGATTTCCCCAATTTTATTATACCCCTGTCTGTGTGTGTGTATTCTGTACAATTTTAGCACATCGGAATGGTTTTTTTAAAGAACGTGTCCATGTGTAGAACTGTGTGAAGGTGGTGGGATTTGAGAGATTTTCTTTTCAACGTTTCTCACTAATGTTGCTATGTTATCAATTAAAAGAAGAGGAAGGCATGGACAGCAAAGGCAGCTCGAGAGAGGAGGGGGGGCCTGGGCCAGGGCTGCAGGAGGCTGAGATGCCCGCCTGGCCAGGCCTGGCCTAGCTCTGTGATCTTGGGCAAATCAAGCAACACCCCTGGAGCTGCAGTTGTCAGCAGCCGAGTGGGGCACATTCCCCGGGCCCTCGCTCTCTAACAGGGCGGCTGTGAGGTTGTTTTTGCCGAACTCAGGCAATGTCATCCAGGCCCTGAGCACAGTCAGTTCGCCAGCCCGGCCAGAAGATGAGCCTGGGACGGGGTGGCAAGGGCAGCTCCCGCAGGCTTCTTACCACTCACAGCCCAGCTGCTACCAAAAAGGGAGATCTCGCCACCTTCCATCTCTCCAGCAGGCAGACGACGTGCTGAAGGGCTTCCCAAATATTTGCCGCTGAAGAGGCCCTGTCTGTAGAATTGGACTGTCAGGCTCAAGAGCAACTCCCGTGGGGCAGCTGGAGGAAGACGGGGCCTGATAGGAAAGGAGCTCATGAAACAGTGCCCGCTGGCCTCCTCCGATGCTCCCGAGAAAGTCGCCTGACTTGGGCTTTCTCCCCAGTGGGGTCCCTAAGGCGTCCAGACGTGCCCTGTGCTGCTTTGTGCTGAAGGGGTCCCACACCCTCTCCACTGGGGAGAAGAACCGAAGGCGTGTTTCTGAAGGTGTTTCAAAAGGAGATGCTTTGTGTTTTAACTCCAGCTCCTTCAAATGCCTTTTCTGCGGCAGCTCCAGGCTCACAGCTCCTCAGACATCCTGACTTTCATCGCGGCTAGCCTTCCTGTCCCCTCAGCCCAGGACGCCCCACAGCCCTGGCCTTCTCCTCCTGTGGATTCCCCCCACCCCTGATCCTTTAAGGAGGGGACAGCAAATATCTTCTGTAAAGGATCAGATAGTAAGTACTCCACACTTCGCATGTGGTCTCTGTCACCGCTAGCCACATTTATTTATGGACACTTGTTATGGGTTGAACTGTGTCCCCCAAAAGATAGGTTGAAGTCCTAACTCCCCAGTACCTGTGAGTATGACCTTATTTAGAGATAGGGTCTTTGCAGATATCATCAAGTTAAGATGAGGTCATTAGGGTGGGCCCTAATCCAGTGTGACTGGTGTCCTTATAAGAAGAGGGACGTTTTTGATACGGACACACCCACAGAGAACACCATTTGAAGACACAGAGAGAAGATGGCCATGTAAAGATGGAGTGATGCTATCACAAGCTAAGGAACACCTGGGGCTACCAGAAGCTCAAGAGGCAAGGAAGGATGCTCCCTAAGGCTTCAGAGGGAGACTGGCACTGCCAACACCTTGATTTTGGACTTCTAAGCCTCCAGAACTGTGGGACAGTAAGTTTCTGTTGTTTTAAGCCATGCAGTTTCTGGTACTGTATTATGGCAGGCCTAGGAAACTCATAGAGAGCTGAAATTTGAATTTCACATAGTGTTCACGTGTCACCAAATACTTCTTCTCCAGGTATCATTAGTCAAGCTAGAACAGAAGGCAGCCTCGGGATCTGGCACAGACATAAGCAGGCAGGTAAGAGCCTGGGACGAGGGCTGTCTGGCCTTTCCCCCAAAGACCATGCCTCTCCACTGAGCCCTCTCTCAGGTCCTCTGAGACAGCCAGCCACACCCCTTGCTAAAACAAAGAAAGGCTTCAGCACCACACGATCCGTTCTCCATCCCAGCTTATTGGATTAGCCGTGACCCCCCATCCAAGCCGGGGCGATCAGATTCTGTCCCAGAAACCTGGTGTGTAGTGAGAGACTGGGTCAACCAGGCATGGTGCCTGGATGGAAGATTAGGAAGGCTGGGACACCAGCCCTTTAGAGGGGCCACGGCAGAGGCAAGGGAAGGAAACAGACAAGGAAGGGCCACAGGCAGCGTGCACATGGCCCCAGGGAAGGAATGCTGGAGAGGGCCACTGTCTGGGTGTCCCTCCTTACTCTGCTTCCTGCAGCTGGGTGTCCTGAAGTGCCTGACTGCTGATCCCAGGCCCCCCTTGATGTTAAGTAGCTTAGGGGGCTTGCAGCTAGCCAAACTGGCTGCCCTGCGGCAGGCTCACAGGGAAGGCGGGACGGAACAGCCCAGAGCAGGTCCTCAGAGCACCTGCCCCCATCCAAGGAGGTCCCACCTGTCTTCTAGGGCTGGGATGCCTTACTTTTGCCCAAGGAAGGCATCTGGGGTGACTTCTGGGAAGCAAGGATCCCCCAGAAAAGAGGGAGGGAGCTGGGATTCCAGCAATTTCACTGGTGGCAGCATAGGTCAAAGACTAATACCATAATGTTAGATCTCGTTGACTGAGTACGCATACACGTGCTCTGTTGAACACCTGACGTACACGTCTTAATCCTCACAACAGCCCTGGGAAGGAGGCTATCAATTGTTCCCATGTTACAGGTGAGGAAATGGAGTCTTTGAAGAGGTTGAGCTGATTGTCGCACAGCTGGTAAAGAGCTGGGATTCTGACTCTGGTCTGTCTGCCTTTGCTGCTTTGCTGCACTGAATCCTTACCATTTTTAAGATCCATAGTTCTAGATTTGATTCCTCAAGCTTCTATGGCCTTGGAAATGTGAGTCAGTCAGTTGCAGGATAGGGGTGTCAGTGTTTCTATTCTAATTTTTCCAGAAGCTGAGCAGTCTCCCAGTGGTCTGAGGGCAACCAGTCATGAGTATCTTTTACTGACCTCCCTTGCCTTCCCGTACCCCTGAGTAGACTGTGTGTTCTGTGATGTAGACCCTCTGCCTTCTTCATCCTGGAAACCATGTGTGATGGCCTCTGGTTGCTATTGTTTTGGGTTGATCAGCCCCTTTCAACTCCATGTCCTTCTGGAAGCAGGGGGGCTACCTCCCCCGCCCCACTACCCTTCAGCCATATCACTCTGACTTGGCCAATCAAGGTACCCAGCTTCCTTGGACACAGTGACTGAACCCAGTAATGAGATGGTACAGGATTAAGCAGAACCAATCAGAATTCTTCCCTGAGCTAGATAGAAGGCTACCAGAAGAATACCACTGGGGCTGTCAGCTAAGAGCATGTAAATTTAGGGCTGTCAGTGGCCATCTTTCCCCCATCTGGAATCTGTTTACAGAGGGAAGCCAGACAGAGCCAAACAAAAACAAATGATAGAAGTGGAGAGAGCTCGAGAGAGCTGGGAGAGAGAAAGCAAAAGAGAGAGACAAAAAGAGAGAGCAGAGGCACCAAGCCTTGGGGCCAGGTCTTGAGGCCTGTTCAACGCTGTGAATAATCAACCCCGCATCCTTCCCAACTGAAAGGGTCTGTTTCCTTTTTGTTAAGCACATGGTTCTGTAATATGTCACCATGATGAAGGCAGTATGATCCATCACATGAAGTTCAAGGGGTGGAGGATGAGCTGATCAGAAAGTTTCTCTCATGGAGACAGCCGGCCACATCTTCCTGTTGGAAATAAAGACAGCCCCTGTAGCTCTGCCCCACTGTTTGATCTGTCCACTCTCTCTGCCCTTTGGACTAGCTGGTGTGTTCTACACAGCCAGACCTGGAGATCCAGAACACCTATCAGACCTTCCCATTGTGGGCTCCAGCCATACAGAAATCTGGATAGCAGTTCTTGGGGCCCTGCCTCTCTCCTAAACCCCACGTCAGTCCATGCATTTCGCCTCCCAACCCTCCACCCTTCACACCTAGTCCAAGCTCTGCCAAGCCCCCTTCTGTCAGTCAGACAGGATTCTGTTTCTCTTTGTGACCTAGCCTACCCCATTGCCATCCCTTACCCTCTCAAGTGGGCCTCCCTCCCTGCCCAGGCCATCCCCAAGTTCCTGGACGTTCTCACTTCAAAGTCCTCTGGTCAGTGTTGCCTCCTTCCCTAGGCTCATACACAGGCCTGGTACCTTGTCTGCCCGGGGTTCACAGGGCCTGAGAGGCCCTTCTGGAAACACGGATGAGAGAGGCCTGGGAGTGCTGGTCTCGGGCTCCCCACCCCGGGTGACTGCTTCAGGTGGCACCGTGGCCTGGATGGGGGCCCAGCATGCACAGCCCAGTTCCAGGGAGTGGGCAAGACCTCCTGAAGGTGGAGAGCACCAGCCGCCGGCCACCTGCACGGAAAGCCTTTCTTCACGAAGGGCACACACGTCATGGTCCATTTTTATTTAAAAGACAAATATATATACATATATATATATATACACACACACACATACATTTAGAATTTGAGGGTTGTTTAGAGTTTATGTACATAGGTTTATACATATACACACATTTACATATGTATATACAATAGAATATATATTATATATAAATAAAAATCTAGAAGTAAATATACTAAAATGTCAATAATGGTGGGAGTCTTAAAAATAAAAACTTTATTGAGGTATAATTTACATACAATAAACTGCACTGTATTTAAGAGTACAGCTAAATGAGTTTTGACAAAAATATACACCCATGTAACTACCACATGATATTTTTATTTTCTCCTTTGTGCCTTTCTTTAATTTCTAATGTTTTTAATTCAGTGGACAAGTATGACTTGAGTAATTGGATAAAAACATGTACTGTGAGAGAGGGAGAGAGAGAGATGGAGAGAGATAGGTCCCAGGTGTCCAGCCTTGCGCTCTAGGGGAAGCCAGCCCTTAGGTGGGGCAGGTTGACTGGGGGTCTCAATAACCATCGCCCCCGAGGGCTCTCCACAGCCACTCTCTGAGGACCTGGTTAAAGCAGAACATTAACCCATTTTTTGGATGAATAAACCACAGCTCAGGTCAGTGGCTCTGCCCACTATGTGGAGAGTCAGAACCAATAAGGGATGGTCTTGGGCCCCGAGTCCAGCCCTCTTTCCATAGGCCTTACGCAACTAGGTGTGTGGAGGCTGACTGGACTGTCTCCAGGCGCGTTCAGGGGTCCCTGGCTCCCCAGAGCTGCAGGGAGTGAGGCCATCGGCCTGTCTAGGCACAGCAGCCTCAAAGCCCAGCCCTCAAGGACAACGACCCCCTCTCTTTAGTCACCAATTTGATTCAGGTGGGGGATGGTGAAAGCTGGCCCATATCAGGAGACCTGCTCCTTCTGGGAACCTAGTGACACCTCATCCACACTCAAAACAGGTGAGCACCTGCCAGTAGGACCCACCTCCTGCCCCGGTCCCCAGCACGGTCAGAACTCTGCTCCATGGCAGCTAGGACAGGGAGAGCGGCACCCCCTAACCCCCGCACCCCAACATACACGTCCTCTCCACTTCCAGGGAGAGATCCCACCACAGCTGATTCCCCTCGGGCTGCACACCCAGGAGTCATCAAGGCCCCCTCCTCTGACTCAGTTAACCTAGAAACCCAAGCGCGGAGGACTAACATGGGGGAAAGTGCACTGCAATCTAAGGACTCACAGCCTCAGTCTTCTGGGAGGAGGCTGCGGACCAGGGCAACCTGTGCACATCCCAAACTGTGTCCATTCCTGGACCCTCCCCCTTCACACACACACACACACACACACACACACACATACACAGACACGACTCATATATACAGCATTTACTGTGCTCCTGTATAGGCCAGCCCAGCCCTGTGCTGAGCATTTACACAACAGTATCACCTGTAATTTTCACAATAACCCCGTGATTGCCCCTATTTTCCTAAGTGGCCGAGGCTCAGAGCATGAAATAACCTTCCTAGGGCCAGGGTTGCAACCCAGATCCTCCAGGGGCCCTAACCACCACGCTCCTGTCACTGGCCACCACCCGAGTCCCCGTCCCCATCACCACACGCGGCGGCATCCAAGAGTGCTTCCTCGGAGAACTGCGTGGAGACAGCCCCAAGCCCCCCCAGGAAAGGTGAGCCCCTAACGCCTCTGCCCTTTCTCCAGCTGCTGCTGCACCTGTCACACAAACTCAGAGGGCCGGCCCTCGCGCACCCTCACTCACTGCAGATGGGAGCGCGCGATCTTTCTGGGGCCAGTTTACTGACATAGCACGCGAGCCCTTTCAGCTGAAATTGCACTTCAAACTGTTTAATGCTAGAGGGACCTCCCTGGCGGTCCAGTGGTTAACATTGCACGCTCCCAATGCAGGGGGCGCAGGTTCCATCCCTGGTCAGGGAACTAAGATCCCACATGCGGGGGACTGGGGGTGGGCAAAAAAACAAAAAAACGTTTATGCTAGAAAATGGCCAGCTATGGGCACAAGGCTGAACATGACCCCACTAGACTGCGTGCCCCTTGCAGACAGGAATTTGTCTCGGTCATAGGGGGGCCTGGGGCATCCCAGCAGGTGAAGAGGCCCACCTCCACTACCTCCCCCACTTCCCCGCACCCCGGGGCGCAAGCCCCACCCAGGTAGGGAGGGAACTCCCTGCTCTCAAGGAAGCCGCAGCGAGGAAAGTAGGACGGCCAGCAGGCATGGAAGGCAGTGCGCGCATGCGTGTGGGGCAGAGGCCCACCCCCTCCCCGAAGTACCCAGGCTGTGCGGGGAGGCGTCCGGGACCTGCTAGAAGAAAAGCTGCCAGTTGTGTCCGGTTCGTCAGGCAACACCGGGGACCTCCAACCCCGACCCAGCCAAGCTGCGGATACCCGAGCGCACCGCACCCCTCCCATCACACTCTGCTGCTTTTCTCCTAACTATGCTGTGTTTTTTGTTTTACAAAAATATATGTAAAAGTATGGTGATTAGTGAAGGAACACGATAGAATGCTCACTCCAACATAGTTTGATAATATTTAGCACCCTCCAAATAAAAGACAAGAAAACAATCTAAATGCCCAAACAGAGGATGGATTAAATAAATTATGGTACATCTAGCAGGTGGAATAGTATGCAGCCTTTAAAAATGACGTTTTCAAATAATATTTAGTGATGTGGGGAAATGTTCACAATAAAATGTTGACAGAAAAATAATATCTGGCAGTGAACTCTCAAAAAATGCTAGTAATTATTACAAAACAGTATGTTAATGAGTAATACATTTTAAATTAGTAAACTGTGTATCTAATGCAAAAGAAAAATAGTGAAACAAATTCCAACAGCAATTATCTCTGGGATGTAAGATGATGAGTGATTTTTTTGCTTTTTCCCTTTTTTGGTTATTTAAAAATTTGGTGCAATTAGTATAATTTTAGGCTGCAGAAGAAAAAGGGTCACGTTATATTAATTTTTAAAAAAAACCCATGGTCCACTCTCTAGGGCAGGAGTCCCCCAACCCCCTGGGATCTAATGCCTGACGATCTGAGGTGGAGCTGATGTAATAATAATAGAAATAAAGTGCACAATAAATGTAATGCGCTTGAGTCATACGGAAACCATCCCCCCCTCCCCGGTCCTTGGAAAAATTGTCTTCCACGAAAACAGTCCCTGGTGCCAAAAATGTTGGGGACCGCTGCAGTAGAGGACAAGACAGAGTCTGTTTCTGCCCTCCTGGATTTCCATTTTAGTGAGGGAGACACAATAAATGAGTAAATAAAACGATTACCAATTGTGATAAGAACCACAATGGAAATAAGGGGCTGAAACAGAAAATTAGGGAGGGGGGCGTCCAAATCTGAGCCAGGGTAGCCTCTCTTGGGGAGGAGGTACCAGTGGGAGTGTCTGCGCACAGTTGGAACTATAAAGTAGGAGATCTCTCACTGAGGTACCCCTATGCCCTGGCTTCCAGCTCCTGCATGCCCCCGACTCCAAAGAGGCAGTCCCCTGGGGTGGTGGGTGGAGAAGGAGCCAGGACTAAGCAGGGAAGGGTGAGGGGCTGCACACCCAGACCCTTGAGGAGGGAGTGGGGAGCTGCCACAGAGACCCTAGGGGACCAGCCCAAGACATGTGAGAGGCAAAGTGGGGGCAGGTAACTCAGGCTGCAACCTGCAGCCTTGAGTGTGCAGACAGTTTTTGAAATTCGGATGTTGCCACTATGCGCCCTGTGACCATGACAGAGTATGTATCCCATCTGTAAAATGGGATAATAGTACCTGGCACAGAGGGTTGTGGAGATGTTAGTACAGAATGATTTCTGGTACATACTGAGCACTCAACACATGTTAGTGATAATAGTGATTATAATAACTACAGAACGTTTATGTACCAGACCTGGTCTGGGCCGCGGGGATCCTGCAGAAACAGGGAAAAGTCCCTGCTCTTGCGGAGCTTTCATTTTAGCAGGGAAGATAAACAATAAACAGGTAAGCCAAAATAATGAGTCAGAATTTCAGAGGGTGATAGCTACAAAGATAAGGAATAAAATAGGAAGGAGTAGAAACAAGATTTCCTGAGACAGAGAGTAGTCAGGGAGTGCTTCTCTGCCCTGAGAGCTGAATAAGGGGAAACAGGCAGAGGAGGGAGACGAACAAGCTTTCCAGGTAGAGGGTGCGGCTTGTGCAAAGGCCCTGTGGCAGGAAAGAGCTTGGTGTGTTCGCGGGAAAGCCAGTGTGACTGGTGTGCTGTCTGATACTGGTGGGGCTTTGGAGGCCAGGGTGAGAAGGTTTATTCTTGCTGCAATAGCACACAACTGATGGGATTTTTTGAGGATTTGATTTTTAATGAGATTATTCTGTGTATGAAATGTACTGGAAGGGACAGGAAGAGAAGCAAAGAGACCTGTTGTGGTTTGATGGGGCCAGAGACCAGTTAGGAGACAGGTGATGGGGACCTGGGCTAAAGCTGCAGAAGCACGATAGTGAAAGATGGCCGAATGGAGGATATATTTAGAGGTGAGGACGGTTAGAACAAGCTGGTGAACCAGATATAGGAAGTGACAGAAAGGGGGGAATCAAGGATGAGCCCCAGGGTTTTGATGCCAGTTAAGCGCCAGTTACTAAGACGTAGAAGACTAGGAGCCAGTTGGGAGGAGACCAAGAATTCAGGTTTTCAGGTCACAGTTTGGATTTTCAGGTCACATTTAAGGTGCCTATTTAACCTCCAAGAGTGGGGGGAGCCTATCACAGCTGGATATATGAACCTGGGTCTCTGAGGGAAGTCAGGGCTGGGGCGGGTGTGGGAGTCCTGGACCCTCCCACATGCAGAGAACAGGAGGAGGAAGGGAGCCGGGGGCATAAGAAGATGTGGGGTGTGATGTCAGGAGCCCAGGTAGAAGGTTTCAGGGAGGAGGGGAGTCGCCGGTCCAGCTCCTGAGAGGTCACGGGGATGGGGGTGAAGGCCCTGCCGGGGCGGTTGGAGGGGAACCAGAAGTGAGCAAGCAGAGCCGGCAAGGGCTGGGAGTGCTTTCAAGTTTTGCTGTAAAGTAGAGCAGAGACACAGAGCATCTGGATGGGGGTCAAGGGACAGTATGCGTGCGTGAGATGATGGGTGGCATTAAGGAGATGCCTGGGGAAAAACGGAGAAGACACAGGGAGCTATGGCCCGAGCAGGAGGGCAGAGTGGGATTCAGAGCCGGGTGGAGGGAGGCGGAGGAGCAGGGCAGGGCAGCTCCCTCTGGAGACAGGCAAGAGGGGTGGGCTGGGGGAGGAAGGACAGGGAGATAACAGAAGTCCTCACACTGGGCCAGGCAGGACCTCAGTGATGGATTAAGGCTCACGTCGCTATTACACGAGCCAAGTCAGGGCCAGGCAAGGGATGGACGCCTCGTGAGAGATGGGGGTATATTTCTCTATGCTGGTATCTTTCCTTCCTCCAATGGAGTGGGGGCCTTGTGATTCCATCAGAGGCGAAGCTTCTCAGAGGCTCCGGGTTCCCTCCCTCCAGACAAGTGCACTGACTTTGGCTAAAGCCCTGGGCTCACGGGGCCTGTGCGGTGGCACGTCCCAAAGGCAGGGCCCCTCCCCACCCAGCGCCCGTGCTGTCCCCACGCTGGGGTTGGGGGTAGGGCACCGGAGGCCACATGCTTGACCACAAGACAAAACCCGGGTTTCCAAAGAGAAGACCCAGGCTCAGGATGGGTAGCTGACCTGCCCGAGGCCACACAGGATCCAGATCCGTGGGTTCTGAATGGTGGTCTTTCTTCTGAGACAGTTCAGGGCACCGGGGGCTTCGGGGTCGAGTGAGGGGTTGGCAGTGTCGCTCTCTGAGGTTTGAATCCATCTCTGGAAACTGCTGTGAGCCGTCCACCTCTCAGAGGCCTTCGCCCCCAAGCCCCCAGGCACTTCCAACCCAGCCGCACCCCCTCCTAGGATCCTAGCTGAGGGGAGGAAAAGGTACACTGAGGTGAGTGGGCCATGGCCTTTTAAAGTGTGTTGGAACTTAAGAGAAAGGGAGCTTTGGGCTGATGCCAGGAGACTGTCCAAGGGGAGCCCCGTGCCCCTTGCACGTGACTTCCCCGCGTCCCCATCTCCAACACACACCTTCTTCCCCTCACTGCAGCCCCTCCTCCAACACCCACATCCCCCAGGAATTACACCCAGTGCCCAGACCTGCACCTCTGGCCCTGCTACTTATGGCTTTGGCTCCCCCAACCAGCCAGCGCCCCCAGGCAGCCTCTTCTCTCCCTCCTTCCTCTATTCCACTCCAGATCCACTGAGTCAAACTTGGTGAGCCCAGGGAAGGTTCTCTTGAACCAGCCAGCCTGGGCCTGGTGGTGTGTGGCATTTCCTCCCCACCCGGGGCAGACCCACCTGGGCAGTCGACCCTGTCACTCCCCATCTATCTTGACTCCTGCCCAGCCCTGACCCTTCCCTGTCTTTCCCAACCCCTCAACCATCAAGTGACACCTCATTTAAACCCAGGAACTTCACAGGACGGTTTTTATTAATGAAGTGGCCCCAGCAGCTCCCTCCCATAAGCTCTAGCCAGACCTCCCACCCTCAGCTCTGATGACACTGGGGTGCTCAGCCTTGGCTTTCAGAGCCAGAGGGCACCAAAGACACCCTCCCATTTCTCCTTAGGCCTGGAGCTAGAGTCTCAGGGATTCAGTCCGAATTCCACCCTCCACCATGCTGCCTCCAGGCCGGCACTCCAGGTGAGCTAATTTTCAAAACTTAGTGACCAAATAGTGTTGCTTCCACCTCTGGCTTCTCGCTACAGATTTTTAGCTTCTCACACACACAAAGTGTCTTGAGTCTTTACTTTCCCACTGAGATTAACACATTTCTGAATTGGTCAAGCTAAAGACTACATTTGTTTCTTTCTGAACTGAGAGTCTCAGAGCTGAAGATACACTGTTGGCTGACCTTTGGGAGGAAATCAGGCAAATATGTCAGGAGCCAACCAAAATGTTCATCTACTTTGCCCCAGTAAGTCTCATTTCTGGTAATGTTATCTTAAAGAAAAAAATACAAAATATAGGGGGGAAAAGCCAACACATAAAGATATTTATTGCAGCTCTATTTATAGCTAAAATAAAATGCATATATATAGAAACAAACATCCAACAAGAAAATGCCATGCAGCCATTTTTTAAAAAAGAATTCTACATCAACATTGAAAAATATTGAGAAAAAAGTAGGATAACAGTTAAATATACATTTACAATTTTGTAAAGAAAATAAAAAGTGCCCATGAAAAAAAAGCCTGTTATTTTCCCCTTTTTCTCAAATTTCCCCCTTATAATTTCTTTCAAAGCTGCCAGCAAAGTGGTGCAGTCCTAAACCTCCCCCGAAATCTGCTGTAGGAAAGAAACCTTGAATAACCCTCCCTGAAGAGAAGAAATCATTGGCGGGATCTGCTTGGCACTTAGGAAATGGAAATGCAGCATGGAATGCCAGGGGTCTTAGAGAGGAGATGTGATGGGAAAAGCCCAGTTCTTCTATGTGTTCAGATCAGTCTCTTAGATGGGACAACAGGGAACTAGTAACTGCCAGGCAAAGAGTCACGAGGACAAAGGGGACATCATGTGTGAACGGGCTCTTCCAACCGCAAGGCACCGTCCACTTGCAAGATAGTGCTGAGGAGGGGTGGGTCAGCCAGAAGAACCCAGACTTGGGGTCTCAAGGAAAGTCAGCAGGAGCCCCAGTGGCTGTCCAGCGCCTCTTAACTGACCAGGGCTTCACTGTACTCAGGGCGGCCCTTGTACTGCTGGCCAGTAGTGAAAAAGGATCTTCTTATGCTGAGCTGAAATAGACCGACTTCAGCCAACTGGCCCCACTTCCGCCTGCCACGTGGAACTGCCCAGAATCATCCCAGCCCCTTGGGCTCTCCCTGTCATTGTCTGCACCCTTCTCTAAATTCTCCCTTTTTTGGGGCCAAACACCTGTGTCTCCCAGGGTCCCTTGCACAGTCTAGACTGTCCACCACCCGGCTGCTCTCCTCTGGATGCCCTTGTGTTTTGGAGAAACCCCACACAGAGAGCAACGGTGCCCATAACCAAAGCCCTCCAGCTTGTCTGACACAGGCACAAGGCCCACTCCTCTCCCGGCTCTAGTCTGAAAATTTCTATAGCTCAGCCTTGGACAGAATCTGCTCTTCCTGCAACCTTGCCTCACTCTAACTTATCTTTGAGCTTCCAGTCAACCAAACCACCCTTTTTTGCACCCAGTTTACAGTCCCTATTGAATGTTCATGCAGGTGATGTTTTTAAAGGGAGGAACTGCACTGTCTAGACCCAATGCTAGGACCTCCCGGTTTGGGCACTTAACCCCTCTGAAGAAGGTTGCCAACAGTCATGTCAGGGGAAAGGAGACGCAAGACAAAAGGACATTATTACGGTGCTTTTTCCGTTTTTCTTTTTTGCACAAAAACAGTCCATTTATTCAAGTGTTCTCCAGCACAAGTACATTAGAAAGGAGCTTTATTATATTCTTCTGGGCACAAAAAAAAAAAAAAAAAAAAAAAAAAAAAAGTGATGAAGGCGGAACTGACAGACTTTCTACATCTGCTGTACGCACTGACCTCTTTATAATTATTTCATAACAGCTATGTCACGAGCATCACTTACACAGAGATACAACAGAACACCAGGGCATGGGGGTGGGGACCCGTGCAGGGCCCTTTCACACTTGCCCCTCCCCGATGTCCCAGAACCAGACTGTGAAATGTACATTATTATTGTCAATAAATAGAGAAGCAACCCTAAAAAAAATACAGTGGTGAAAGGATGCTGGAACCAGGGAGAAAAAAAAACAACAACAACAAAGAGTCAGAAGAGGAACTGAAGAGAAAGGAAAGAGGGCTGGGAAGGGAAGGGTCTGGGGAGTTAAGTCCTGCATTTAGCTGCGTGGAATGTGCAGTAAAAGTGCTCTCCCGCCGGGGTCAAAGCGAAATCGTCTGTAACAGTAAAAGTTATTACCAAATCAGCTACGGAGTTTATTCTTCAGTATGAATACATGATTTCCCACAAATAAGTAAGCACCCGCTACTTCAATGCCTCAGCTAAAACACATGAAATCGCTCATTTAGTTTTCAAGTACAAAGTTAAAATGCCTTTTTAATAATAATATATCAGAGTAAAATAATAGTCTCTTTTAAACTCCACTACAAGAAAACAAAACAAACAGTCATTGTCCAGACAGCAGACTTAATTTAACAATATATATTTTTAATAAAATGTTTTAGCACCTTGTTGAGTCACCTCCTCCCTCTGCGTATTCTAAGGAATTTCGGCATTTTTGTGGTTGGTTGGATTCTAGGGCTGTGCAACCAAATCAGTCTGTGAAGTGAAATGGGACTCAGGTGATGCTTTCGGATCCCTGCTCATGTCCTCAGGCCCAGGGCTGGAGGCCGTGAGACTGGAGGTTGAGAAAGCCGCCCTCCCATGCCCCTGGGGGGAGTTTTCCAGTTACTGGAGTTACAGGAATCTGCGGGCCTCCGTTCGGGCAATTCAGCCAGTCACGACTAGCAAAGGACCTTCCATCCTTGTCCTCACTGCTTCTGACCTGCTTGTTTCTCCCTCTCCCCAGACTCCACTGCTGAGGATCAGCGATAAACAACCAAAGGCCCACTCAGCCGGGTCTCTGGAACACACCGGTGCAAGAGGGGCTACCTCGCTTCCTAAAGACCCCAGCCTTCCTTTACCAAAATGTAAAGATTCGAGAGCTTCTGCTAGAACAGTGGAGTCCATCCTTGATATAAATCGATTCTCTTTCCTCTTAGATCCTCCAAACACTTGTGGTTAATCCCTGCCTCAGCAAGGAATGGCCGGGAGAGCCATTCCAGCTCCACGCCATCCCTCCAGAGGTGGAGGAAAAGAGGGCAGGACAACTCCAGTGTCATCTCTAATCACAAGCGCCGGGAGGGTCCAGACTAGACCACGCCCGATGACAAATTCAGATTCCTCATCTCCTGGGATCAAAACGGGGCCTGGCTAGAAACCCAGTTCTCACCAGCATCTTGGCTCTGCTGCTACCCTGACCACAGGCAACGACCAGCCCTCATCAGATCACAGTGCAAGGCAGGACCCACGACCCTAACCCTGCAAGTTTCCTGAAAACGACACCTGTGAAAAATACCAGTGCCACAGCCTCTCTGCCCCAAGCAGAACAGCGACAGGAATTCAAAACCACCTCCAAGATCCACTTTATGTATATACTGATGTCATCAGAGAGATGAAGACTAAGAACATTCCCCAGATGGCTCTGCTGAAACAGTCCTTCCCTTGCTCCTGTTACAGACCTTCCTGTGCTGGAGACGGTGGGCTATTCCCATCTAATTCCCGTCCCATCAATTCAGGCTTCCCCAGAATTGCCAGCTACGCGTGAAGTAAGGGGAGCCGGCCCTCATTAGACCGGTTCAATGTCCACCACCAGCCTTTCTACCTGCTGGGTCTGCCTGTCACAGTCTGCACTCTAGCGACTCACCAAAACCCACAGGCATCTTCGCCAGCCGACCACTCCCAGGCCCGTCTCAAAAGCAAAGTGGTCCTGCGTGCTCTTTTGGGAAGTTTGCTTTCTAGAATGTTCAATAGCAGGAAGGTTCTGGGGTCTAGAAAGAAAAACAGACAGTGGCACACCTGGGTTGCCATCACTGACTGCAAGACCCCACGGGTCCTGTGCTCCTCGGTCGGCTCCCGGGAAAGGCAGGCAGCACCAGCCAGCTTGAGGCCCACGGGGCTCAGCGGCGCTGGCTGGAGACGAGCTTCCTCCTCGGGCAGGCGACCCAGGGCCCTGCGCCCCGCCGAGCCCCAGCTACCCACCCCGGCAAGAGGCACAGGTCCCTCTGGCACCTGCAGCAAGTAGGGGGGCATCATCCTCAGTCCCTAGAAACCCTCATTTCCAGGAATTTGTAAATCGGCCTGCTCTCCAAAAAGAACACCCCACTGGGAACATATTCCAGAATCTTCCCTAGGCCTTCTTGGTTTCTCCCGCTGCACTGCCTCTACCCTGAGCCTCACGCACGGCAAGTGCCACAATCCCCCACCTGCAACCCCGCGCGACCTCACCTCAGCCTGTCCAAGCACAGCTCCCCTTTAGAAGGTGACCTGATCCCTGTCCCCAGGAGCACCCCCAGAGTCGGGAGTCAACTGTGGACAGCACCCTGGTGTGGCCAAGTTGGCACATCCCAAGGTCCCCTGCACCCTACCAAGTTCTACTGTGGGACCAAGCCCACGGGTGTGGCTGGAAGAAAAGCTGGTGATCGTTAACTCTCATCCCTGCGAGGGTGCATCCGGCCCCTTCTGGGGCCTAGTCAGGTTGCCAGACTGTGCGGAACAGGTCATCAGCCACAGCAAGCAAGCTGGCCAGCCCACGCTGACCCCTCAGGCTCGCCACATCCTTGGCTACCAAGTTTCTTCCCCACACCAAGCCCCTGGCTGGAGCTTGGGCCACTGGGAAAAGCAAACTCCTGCACAAGCAGTGGACAAAAGGCCTCGGAGAGCCAGGAAGTCTGTCTGCAGAGGAAGAGACTCTGCCCTGACACTGGGGCTGGGAAGACCTTAGCGTTGGCCGCCAGGGGAGGGAGCACCTTGGACTGCCTGCGGCAGCCCTCCTCCCCCAGCCCTCCGGAGCAGTGCTGGTGGGCTCTGGGCCGGGAAGATGGAGCCTGGCTGGAGGGGGTGGGGTGAGCACCACAGTTCGGTACAGACTCCAACGGGGGAAGGGCCGAGGGGTTCCCCCACAGCTGCTCCAGCCCCGTGGGAGCCCACCATCACCACCTGGCATCACGGCACAGAGCTGGCAGGAAGCAACTGGGTATCACCTTAAAAACCAATCTGACAAGGAAATGAGTAGCCTGGGGTGCGGGACTAAGCTCCGCTAAAAGGAGTGGGAGACTGCGGCCACCAGCTGTGAGCTTACTCCTGAGCAATGAGCACGGGATTCAAAGCCTGGTTTAGTTTTGTCACCAATTACTAATTTGCTTTATTCAAAAGATGAGGTTCACTGTCCCATTTTTTCCCAATGGAAGCCCCCTGGCCAAGACAGCCCTGGATGTCAGTTTCGTTTTGGTCGGGGCAGAATAGGTAGGGGGAGCTGAGGGCTGACTGGACTGGTGCCTAGGGTTGCAGGTCAGTGTCACAGGTTGCTAACAGAAGAGTCTTTTGACATCACCAGGGGCAAAAGAGATAGAACGCTACCTGCTAGAGGAGAGCACCTGCTAAAAGAAAACCTCCTCCTTTTCCTGCCTTCAGCACCTAGCAACTTCTGGGATTGACAATCTACCTGCAATCAGGGCAACAGAGGTAAAGAGCTGCAGGGCCGACTCTGCAAAGTCCTGAATCCTGGGGAGAAGAGCGCTGGGAGCTCCCTGGTTTTGTGTGTGTGTGTGTGTGTGTGTGTGTGTGTGCGTGCATGCGTGCGTGCGTCTGTGTGTGTGCGTGTGCGTGCACGCGCGTTCGTTATGCATCGGTATAGAAACATGTTCCTGTGTGTGCGTGTGGGATTGACTGACTGGTGTGGGGCCTGTCTGCAGTGGGGCCCGAGACTCAGCATTCTGAGCCTCCTTCCCCCGCTCCCCACTACATAATATTTCTTATACATGACCCTATCTATGTATTTATATAGCGCCTATCACCGTAGGCCCTATCTTTCTAGGGATGCGAACGTGGGACCATGTGCTTGACAGCACACCTCCCAGCCCTGCCAGTCCCAGGAGGTGCCATTCCCCCCTCCCATTATAAAATATATATCTCTATATGCCACATTATCTACACCCCATCTACCCAGGCAGGCATCTGCCCATTGGGCCCTCACCCTGGAGCCACACATGCCGTCCCTGCCTACAGCCAACACCAGGCTGCCTGCCTCGCCGGGAAGCGGAACCAAGTGTCGGGCACTTGGGGCTCCAGGTGCTGCTGACTCGAGGTAAGAGCACAGCTATCATCAGACCAAGTACTAGAAAAGAAATACACACCACTCCAATCACACACGCGAGGAGAGAGATGCCTGGTCCTCCCTCCAGCCCTGACACACGTGACTCGAGAGGAGGGAAGCAGAAGAGAAGAGGGACGCGCCCGGAAGGCCGGCCTCGGGGACCCCCTGGCCGACGCCCAGCTGTCGCAGCGCCCGGTGGCCCACCTGGCCCGAGGGGTGGGGAGCCAGGGCACCAGGGCCACCACTAACTTAGAAGCACCCTGCTCCCCGCACCTTGGTTTGAAACCTAAAGGGAGGGGGGGTTGGGTTTTTGTTTTCTTAAAGAAAATCTGAAAACAAACATAATTATAACCAGAACCATAAGAATAATTATAACAAAAGGTGTCATCAGCCTCCCAGTATAAAACTGCAGCCTTTGGAGATGACCAAAAACATCACATTCCAGGGGCCGGAAGCCGCCTTGTGCACAGAGGGTGGATGGTGGGGGCCTCATAAAAGAACACACAAAAAGCGACTTAGACAGGAAAGCACCAGTACGTTTTGTATGTTTTTTTATTTGCTCCAGGTGGGGTCTGAACTGTCACTTGCCCGCACTCTGGATTTTTTCTGACCCCACCGCAAGGAGCCCTCGAATCGGCTAATGTGAGAAATTGGGAATGAAGACCCCTCATCCTGCCATCTTGCCGAGGGAGTCTCCTTTTTGAAAAAAATCAAAAGGTTATCTCATGAGCCTGGATGGATCCCACTCTCAGCTTTCCACGGTCCCGACCACTGAATTTCACCCCCTTTTTTGGCAGGGAGAAACGGGAGAATGCTGTTCCCAAATTCTCCTCCTTCACCTTGTTAAACACCAAGGGGAAATAAAAAAACCCCACCACGGTAACGGTTCACCTCCAAGCTGTCTCCCTTTCTCCATCCTTGGTTAAAACCCTTTGCACATAAGGCAACGTGGAAGCTGATGTTTTTACTCATCTCGCTGTTGTAAAGCACCATTATGAAGTCGGGTTGTACAGTAGTTAACAGTACCTTTTATATATATATCTCATATCTATCATATATATATAAACTGTAAACAAGAGGTAACAGCGGCTTCTAGAAACTGATTTTCTTCAAGGTTTCCTGTGTGGTAGGCACCTGAATACTGTATAAAAGGGTCTTGTGTGGTGTTCTCGTCTCTCTGCTGCTAGTTGGGTTGTGTTTTGCATGACCAGGAATGGTGCTGGCAAGACAGCTCAGTGGCTGGGAGGGAACTCTGCCGCCTGAGTGTCTATTTTCTGTCCTCTGCTTGTGCTCCTATCTGATCAGGCTAGAGACAACAACAAAAAAAAAGATATATAGTAAAAAAAAAACAAAAACAAACAAAAAAAAAAAACAAAAAAAAAACCAAAAAAACCCCAATATATAGATTTCTATAGAATTTCCTTCTTTCCTTCTCTCCCATCTTTCCTCTGCAAGGTATGTTACTATTTTTTGTTACTGATTTTTTTTTTTTGCTGCAATAAACCCTCTTGTTTCAGTCACAGCAAGAAACAAAAACCCAAACAAACAGAAAACCCCTCTGAAAAGAGTAGAAAACAAAAGGTTTGACCGAAAAAAAGGGGGTGGGAGGGTGGGGAGGGAGCTTGGTTTTGTTTTTAAATAGGACTGAAGATTAACATTGAAAAATCAGGAGATGATGTCCAACCCTTTTTACAAGGCAAAGCCTTCCGGTATTTCTGCCTCTGTGGGGTTTTTTTTTGTTTTAAATTCCTTTTCCTCTTCTGGGTGCTGATACTTCTCTCCATCCTCACGTTCTTGGTATTTTGTTGTGTTTTGTGTTTTTTGTTTGTTTGTTTAACCTTGTGTCACTACCTCGGTTTGCCCTCACGTCCCTTACACACAAGCAAAATATTCCTTCAGCGGAGCGAAGAGGTGGCGGATGACGGGCACGCTCCACGACCGGCCCAGCAGTCTCTGCCTCGCCAAGCGGCTCATGTTGGAGACGTCGGTATAGTGGACAGGGAAGCCAAACACCCTGGGGAGAGAAGGCAGAGAGGGCAGGAGTCAGCGCCAGCCTGGGCAATTCTGTGTCCTTAATAACCCGTTCGAGACTCAGGCGCCCGGCTACTCTCTGTGGGTCTGAAGGTATGCTAAGATGATCACTGCAGAGAGATTTCCCACACAGTAGAAACAGAGTCAGTATTTGTGAGAAACACCTCCAGGACACGCTCCACCTGAAACTGAGACCCACAGTGGGTATCTCAACTCTGTACGTAATAAAAATACATCCCTGGTATCTTCCCCCACAGAGAACGGAAGACTCTGCAAGGGGGCCAAACTCTTGCCTGATGTCAGGAGTTCCTGCTTGCTCTGGTTGTTTGTGTAAATGGTCTTTCTGTCTGGCTAAATGGCAGGTACCCCAAGAATGAGGAATCTAGCCCAAGTCCAATCTGTACCAAAGCAGGGTGCTGAGGCTGTAAGGCCCACCTGGTCCCACACTGTCCGGGTTTGCAAAGCACATAACATCAGCAAGTGTGAAGCAGGGAAGCTCCTGCAGCTGCAGCGCTTCCTTGGCGTTCAGAAGGACCGCTGGGAGCCGAGGCATCGGGGGTTGATTCCTAGACGCCCCTTACTTTAAACCAGCCTTACAACGCACAGGAGTCCTCCCCCAGGAATCTGCCATGTTGGGAAATGCTTGGGAAAAACCACTGCTCACTGGGTACCTGCAGGGGATCCGAGCCTGGTGCAGAGGCAGAGATCCCTCCCACGCCCTCCTGCCCGACACCAGCATGAGTGGGTACCTTTCCATTTCAGTGCACCATAAGATGTCCTCTTTCTCATTCATGAAGACGGGGAAATGCTGGTCTTTGCCCTGCTTTATGGAGTTCGACCTAGTAGTAATGGTCCTCACTTTGCTGAACTAGAAGACGAGGAGAGGAAAAGAGAAATGAGTGCTCATCTGCTCCTGCCAGGCACCTGCCAAGGACTGGTGTATCCAAAGGTGACAAGGCGTGGTCCATCCAGGAGCTGGGGTCAGCTCCGCAGACCCCACTGCCCTGCTCTTCTTCCTACACTGAGGTCACCCGGCCATCCTCAGTCCAATCCCACTGGCCACAGGCTTGAGCCACTGTCCTTCGTAAGTCTCCTAAGAATTATTTTTTCCCAGGGGTAGTGACTTACAGGCAAAAGGATGCCAAATTACTCAGGGGCGCAAAGATACCCCTGGGGTGCCAGCAGTCCCAGGAGGTTTCTCCAGAGAGAAGTGGAGCTTCCACATCACAGGAGAAGCTCTGCTCTGAAGGCTCGTGCAATAGGTCCTGGCTCAATCATTCAAAAGCCGTACGAGACGCAAGGACCTTGGCAAAGACGTCTTAGTGTCTGCCTCCCACAGGGCCAGCGGGCGAGCTCAGCAAGGAAGGGCTGCAGGCAGCAAGGATTCCTGACCTCTCCCCGTGCCCTCCAGGCTTTCTCCCGGACCCTCCCGCTCTGGCCAACTGCATGCACAGCCCCCTCAGTTGCATCCTCTGCAGGCAGGACACAGCCCTGGTGCTGCCCCAGCTCATCCTGTCCTTCTCCTCACCCCCAGCAGAGGGCTTTGACGCTGGGGCTAACCTTGGCTATTCTGCCGTGCTCCAGACACTCCTGCAGCTCCAGCTTATCATTCACAGTGGATGCCAACGGCCTAGAAGGCAGAAGAGAGAGAGTAACAACAGAAACCAGGACAATGGCAGGGATGCACCCAGGGCCCTGACCCAGCAGCCATCTGACTCACATGGGGAAATTAAAGAGGACCCCGTCACCCACGTGCCTTGTAACCCCCTTCAAACTCCCCAAAACACATGCAACATACACTGCAGCCACTCACAGACGCAAGTCCACCAAGCATTAATCCTTAAAGGTAAATTCAAAAGTGGTCTCAAACTACAAATAAACAGACAACGCCTGCCCAGACGGGGAAAAGCCCAATTATTTTTAAACCTGTTACTTAAAAACAGACTGAGTCTTAAAAGTACCCATCACAAAGCAAGCTTTGGCATGACAGAATGTTCTGTATTTCGACTACGGTGATGGTTACATGGGTCTGTACACTGGATGAAATTCATCAAACTGTACACCTTAAATGTACAGTTAACTAGACAAATTCTGCACAGTCCCCAGAAGACTAAAATTTTGTGACACGGAACGTGTCACTTCTCAGAAGGCAGACCAGATCACTAAATATCACCTTCGCTGCTGGCCTTTTCTGACATTTAGGATTACTTAATAAAGGTTTCACATAGCGGTCCACCATCTCTGCATGGGAATCACCCCAGGACCCATGGTCAAATTGCGCCTCCAGACTCCTCCCTGTTTATGTGCATACACACTCTACTTGGTCCCTCGCGGTACCTCTGCTCCTCCTGGAAGCTCAGAGTTCTAGAATTTTAGAGTTGGAAGAAGCATGTAAGAACGATCCCCCGCAAGGTCTGTCAGGGTACACTGAGTTACTGGCTCCATAAAAATACTGGACTACATAAGCCAATCCATTTTTCCAATACGCACAGACATCCATCCTGGGAACATTAGGGAGACACTGAGACAGTTTTCAGGTCAGCTTCCCACTGACCCATCTCCCTCCCAGCAACAAGCCCTCGCAAAAGATGGCAGCTTTGCCAAATGGGTATGAGACTGGGGAAGTTCCTAAAACTTCATGCTATTGGCATTGGCAGAGAGGCAGATTAGATGACTGAGGCCAGGTTAAATGATGTTCCCAATTTATAGGTATACCAAGAAGGCTTAAAATCCACACTCAAAACATGTTGCAAAATATTTCTTTCCATAATAGATATCTAGATTGGGTGGCTCTCCCTCTGCTTTTGAACCACTAACTCTCAACCAGAATTCCTTTCTCCACATCGGCCTTTTTATAGTACGATTATTACGCTGAAGAAATGAAATTTTCTTCATTCCTGGACATTAAAATCTCTGTGTAACCTAAACGAAGAGCATCCTTCCAGAAAAGGACTTGAAGCCAACAAAGTGTGTGGATAATAAGTGGAGCAGGGCCCTCTAAGCTGCAAGGTGCCTGCCGCTTCGAGATTCTCTCTCCTGGAGCCGGACGTGGCCCAGCTGTGGGCACCACTCTCTTTCCCATCCCCAAACACATCCTCCACAGCTTTACCTCAGGGGACTAGGGACCAGCTGACTCTAGACACATCACCAACGTAGGAGAACCAACCATATAACTCAGCAGCACGATGAGTCCTCTTCTGTGTCAAGAGTGTGCTTTTTAAAGGTCCCATTTGGGACCACTAGTCCTTGGTTTCTCAGGCAAGTATTTTCTACACCTGATTCCCCTTCTTCCTCAAGGAAAAGGAAACAAAGAAGAACACGGCAGAGCAGCAAGCTGGTCAGCAGGGGAGGCTGGCCCCCTCCTCGGGCCGTCATCCTGCCTGCAGACACCCACCCGCGGCCACCTGGGCACGGAGCTCTCACCAACCTGTTCATACCAGGAAGGTTCCCCCAGAAGTAGCGGGCCCTGTGTGCAGCTGACACTTCTTTGGCATCAATCATCACAGGGTTGGACTATAAAACAGGAGAGAGGTTACAGATGAGTGAGAGAGAAGTGTAAGAGTGCCAGGAAATTTGCTAGTTTAGAGCCTCAAAGGCTCTTACTTCTCTCTCAAGAGGCCACACTGGGAGAGCCTGAAGCCCCCGGGAAAAGCTGGAATTAAACCCAGCTACGTTCCACATGCTCCCACTGGAACAGTCCAGACCCGCACAGTCCACACTGCGATGATGGAAACGTTCTACCTGCACTGTTCCACGTAGTGGCCACTAGCCCACCAGCTGCAGATGGCGGAGTACTTGAGAGGAGGCTGGTGTGACTGAGGAATTTTAATGTCAGTTTAAATACCACACATGGCAGATGCCCACCACACTGGACCACACAGCTCCGGCTTACCCGGAGGCTTTGAGAAAGAAAGTTCCAACGAGTGTGGGTGTGTTCACTGTAGTACGTCCACATTGTGAGCCAAACACACCAGCTTGAGGTGTAGAGTCAGAACACCAGCTTGAGGTGTTTGCCCCCAAGACTTGGGAGCACAGGCTCGGGCTCCCAGACTGCCCGCCCCGAGAAGGACTCTGGCTGCAGAAACCCTCTGTGCACAGCCCAAACCAGGCTCAGCCAAGTTGGGACCCACATAATGGGAAACAGAAACTGAGATAAGGGGCTTCCCTGGTGGTGCCAGTGGTTGAGAATCTGCCTGCCAATGCAGGGGACACGGGTTCGAGCCCTGGTCTGGGAAGATCCCACATGCCGCGGAGCAACTGGGCCCGTGAGCCACAATTACTGAGCCTGCGCGTCTGGAGCCTGTGCTCCGCAAGAAGAGAGGCCGCAATAGTGAGAGGCCCGCGCACCGCGATGAAGAGTGGCCCCCGCTTGCCACAACTAGAGAAAGCCCTCGCACAGAATCGAAGACCCAACACAGCCATAAATAAATAAAATAAAAATTAAAAAAAAAAAAGAAGAAAGAAACTGAGATAAGCTGTGTTTTCTTCCCAGGTGCCATAAAGCATCCGTCACGGTGCCAGGGAGCGAGGACAAGCCATTCTGGTTGGGAAAATTGATTCTGGTATCTCAAAGGTTCCCCCAGGGAAACACCACACAGACCCCCAAGCCCAGGAGTCTGGCACTCCACCCTGTTTACAACAGTCAGGTCCTCCAAGTGCTGAGGCCCACACCCACACACCACCTCTTACAGTGAGACCACGGGTTCTGTCCGAGGTGGGCTTCCTCCCTGTCTACTTGGGAAGCCCAGAGCTTCCCAAACGGACCCCTTGCAAAGCGGAAGTCACCAGTCCCCAGCTCCACAATGCAGATGAGACAGGGATAAAGCAGCAGTCCAAGGTAGAAGCCATTGGTGAGCTGGCCAAACCAAGGGTGCTGGCTATACCTCGAGAAATCGTGAGATGTCCCTCTTGTCACTAACGCCCATGGCCACCACATTCTCAAAGAGCCAGAAGAAGGGGCGATCATCTCCCTCCTTGGGCCGCGCATCATGCAGGAGGCGGTAGAACTCAAAGAAGAGCCGGCCAGTGCCCTCTGAGAGGTCGGAAGAGAAAGCCATCAGCTGGGGCTGTCTGCAGGAGACAGTGGTGTGGCCCGGGCACGGGGAGGGCAGGGGAGGACAGGGTCGTTTGGGAGTAGCCGTCCCAGGGCAGAAATATCCAAGTAGGAAACTGACGTGCGGAAGCACCAGCTCAGAAGGCGGAGGGGTGAGTGCAGCACCTACCGTAGAGTCCCTTGCGGGCAGGGTTGACGATGGAGAGATCATTGCAGGGACTGCCCCCAATCACCAGATCGAACGGGCCCCACTCCTGGATCTGGGAGGATAAAGGTAATGTGATGGGCCTGATGTCCGGGGACAGAGGCAGAAAGGGAGAGAGAAATGATCTGTGAATTTGGCAAAAAAGTACTTTGGCATGGGAGAGAAGAGACCCGGCTGCTTTGTATGCTCTCTACATACACACATACATTCATATACACACACACGCGCACACACAGTGCAGCCACGGGCAAGTCACTGAGGCTCTCTGGGCTGTTTCCTAAATAATAAAGGGAAAGGGCTGAACTGGACAATCTCTGAGGCCAATAGGGAAACCAGTGTGCCCCCAGCAGGAAAAGCAGCCACTCAGGGGGGACAGCGGTCCAGGCTGGGCAGCTGAATGAAAGGTACTCTGTGCTCTGCGCACCTTGGGCAGGTGTCTGGACCATCTGAACCCCTCCATATGCCCTTCAGGATGCCTGAGGGCCTGTAGTTCGAGGTCGACATGGATAACTGGAAAAGCAAGGGGCCACTCAGGCAGGATCCCGCCAGATCCCCCCCTCCCCAAAATGGAGGCTGGCGAACCTTTGCCAGCAGTACTGGGATGGGAACCTCACTGCAACCCACAGCGCTCCACTCAAGAGGGCCCGGAAACCAGCCAGGCCCAAGAAGCCTGGCCCCCAACTCCCATTGGAATCTGCCCCGATCCTCTAGAGACAAGGAGGGAAATGGAAGAGAAGAAGGGAGAGAGATCAACGGGGGAGGGGGGAGAAAGGAAAAGAGCAAATGGACAAAATGAGAGGAGTTGGCGCTGTCCCCGGAGCTAAGTGACGTAGAGAAGGTGGGCGGGGCCGTGGCGGCACTGACATACATGCTTCTGCGTGACGCTGCGGACGTCCCCGACGTACATGATCTTCCCTTGGTGCCGCACCATGCCCACTGTGATGGAGTCCTCGCACACCTCGGAAGCGATGTAGCGATCCACCTGAATGCCCAAGTCCTTCAGCACCAGAAGCCCTGTGCCAGCCAGCAAAACGCACCGTCACTGGGTCACTTCCCTGGCACCCCAGTCTTTGCAGGGGGTCCCTTGGGCCAGCCGGACACATGGGTCAAAGGCAGGCCCAAGCCCTACCCTGCCCTGAAAGCTGCAGGAGACTTCTGGATCAAACTGGAGTATCAATAACAAGGACATCGGATAGGTTGTTACATCGAGGCTCTTTCACGCCTAATTTGATCTACTCAGAAAACAGTTAAGACAGGACAGCAGGGGGTTTCTGGAACCAGGGACAACAACAGGTGACTTCTGGGTGGGCTTTGCTGTTTCTGTATCTTGCATACACTGGTCCTTCCTCAGCCCTTCTATCACCTCCTGCCGTAAAATTCAACCATCCGTCAAGACTCAAGGTAAATGCCACCTACTCTAGAAAGGTTTCACTGATGCCCACCCCACCCTACAGCCCCCAGGATGGCCTCCCCTCCTCTGTAAGCCCCAGCACCTTCTGAGGTGGCACCTCCTCCACCTCAGAGCAGCTCGCATGCCTAAGCCAGCCCTTCTCTTGGGTTGCAAATGTCTTCAAGACAGAGTGGGCGGTCTCAGTCAGTGCGTTTCCTCCTGAACTGACTACTCACACTTCCTGACCATGGCCCTTCCATAAAGGCTTGCTGAATTGAGGCAAGGAAACAGAACAGGCCCTGTGTCAGGAGACACAGCACCATTCCCACTGCTCCCAAAAGACCTCCCCACAAGGAGCCTCCACGGCCTCTTGGAGTGTGACGTGGCTTAAGAAGGCTTCAAGGTTCTAGCCTTGGGAAACCAAAGCTGTACATTAACTCCTTTAGGTTCACATGACATCAGCACTGAGCTGGGAACAGAAGACAGACATCTGGCCCAGGTGCCTTCCCCACCCTCTGGCCAAGGTCTCTGGGCCCAGCCTGCCCATCTATCTCCCTTTGGTCCCATGAAGACAAGTTCTGAGGAGCACTATTTGGTTCCTAAGGACTGAAAAGCCTCAGCCTTGGGGCAGAGCTGAGGGGTGTATATGAGTATTCATGTCAAGAACCACATGAAATTAAAAATAGTGGCTAGGGGCTTCCCTGGTGGCGCAGTGGTTGAGAGTCTGCCTGCCAATGCAGGGGACACGGGTTCGAGCCCTGGTCTGGGAAGATCCCACATGCCGCGGAGCAACTGGGCCCGTGAGCCACAACTACTGAGCCTGCGCGTCTGGAGCCTGTGCTCCGCAACAGGAGAGGCCGCGATAGTGAGAGGCCCGCGCACCGCGATGAAGAGTGGCCCCCACTTGCCGCAACTAGAGAAAGCCCTCGCACAGAAACGAAGACCCAACGCAGTCAAAAATAAATAAATAAATAAATAAAGAAGCTTTCATTAAAAAAAAAAACAAACAAAAAACAGTGGCTACACGGTGACCCAGTATTCCCTAAAAGTTAATGGTTTAAGTATATAAAGATGCACGTACGAGGATGCTTGTCACAGCTCATAGCGGTGGGGAAAAAAGTAAACAACCAAATGGGGGTTCATTAAATAAATTATGGTAGTTTCCCTCCAGGGAATCCTATGTAGCATTTATAAATAATGTAGTTCTATATTGGTTGACATGAAAAACCAGTCATGATATCATAAATGAAAAGGCACATTACCACACATTTTACTATTTACTATGCATTTTACTATCCTTTTGTTTTATTTATCTATCTACGTATGATTATATAAACACACACATGCACAGAAAAAAAATTCTGAAATCTAAAAACGTAAAAGGACATATACCAAAACACTAATCATAGGATTACGGGCGATTTAAATATTCTTTAAACTCTCTTGTTTAGAGTTTGTTTTTCACTGCGACTTATAATCAAAGCACAACAGGGCTGCCTGTGATTTTGCTTTGGTCGCCAAGTCTGTCCTTTGAGGTTCTGTGAAAATCTTCGATAGTCTCTGACCAGTGATCGCTCTATCCTCTGCTGGAGCGCCTCCCTCCCACTGCCCCCGTTCCCGTCCCCCGACCCTGGCCTCGCGCCCCCACTAAGGGAATGCCCACCAAACATGCTGGTTTACCAATTACTTTTACTTTTCATTGAACACAAAAGTTTCCTCCTTATGGCAATATTTTAACAGCTGTAATGTTAACTGTCACTCTGTTTTGCCAAAGTTATGCACACACAGTCCCCTGAGCCCAGCTCCCACGTCCCAGGACGAAGATGCCAATGACTCTCACCTGTAGCGATTCCATCAAACAGGGACAGCACCCGGATGGGCTTCCTCTTCTCAGCTGGGACAGGTGGGTAAACCTTCGGAGGGTCCTAGGCAGCCAGCACAACAGGCCAGGTGAGTGTCCAGGAGTGTCCTACAGACCCGCACGCGGGGCTGGCCTCCCGGCCAACTGTGAGCACTTGGGATTTCCAGACCTGCACAGCCCGCTCGCAGCTCAGGCCCCGCTGCCCAGCGCCCAGGCCCCCGACCAACCGAAGCGCTCTCACTCTGGTGGAGTCTGCCCTCTGGCTTTGGCAGGCGGGGGGTGAGAAGAGCCACCCTTGGCCCAGCACTCACGAATTCCTGGTCGTGGTTATTGGCGAAGAACATCTGGAGCCGAGAGGGCCAGTCTTCTCGCCGCCGCAGCAGCCCGTAGGTGCCCTTGTGCCCACACATGTAGCAGTTCCAGGGGTCTTCCTTAATGGCCGCCTGCGCAGCTCCCGGCCCCACCAAGAGATCCACACACTCAACGCAAAAGCACCTGGAATGAAGCCCAGTGGAGCGGAGGGGACTCTCACCCCAAGGCCAGTCCCGGATGGAGTGTGGCCGCAGTGCAGGGCAAAGAGGGAGGGTCACTACGCGCGGGGGCGGGGCCTCACCTGCAGCAATTGTTGTTCCCGCACATGAGCACCTCGCGCCCCCCGCAGCAGATGGTGCAGTAGGACTGATAGCCGTCATCATCATACTGGTACGCGCACTCCAGGAAGCAGTTCTAGGGAGCACGGCAGAGGCTCAGAGACCACCAGGCAGCACCCAGGCCAGCCAGGGCGAAGGCAGGCTATGAACCCAGCCTCCGGGCTTTGGCCTTGAAACCTCGACACACAGCCCTGGAGACACGACCCCGCCACCCATCCAGCCAGGGTCCAGCCCAGACCACAGATCTGGGAAGGGGACACCATGTCTCCCCACTGCAGTGGACAAACCAAGGAGAGGCACGTGGGAAGGCCTGGAAAAGAAGGCCCGCACCGCCTTGTGGTCCCCCGCACCCAGGGCACAGTGACCCACCCATCAGCCTGTCCACGCCCACTTCACACTAGTGACTGTGACATTGTGAGCCCACATCTGGGGACGTGAATGGGGCTTTAGAGGGGGCAAGGATCTCTCGGAGGAAAAGCAACAGCAAGTCAAACGCTTGAAACCCAAGGGTCCATTTTATCAGGACTCTGCTTCAAGAGCAAACCTCGGAGTCACCCCCACAGCTAGCTACCCCAGGCGCCTACAGCCCAGAGGCCAGGAGGTGTGGTCAGCCAGGGGCCTCGTCTCTGCTGGGTGTGCCCCTACCTTGCAGTTTTGGCACATTCCTCCGATGAAAAGAGGGTGTTCCAGGGTGACGTTGAGGCTTCCACAAGAGATGCAAATGTCTGGAAACCAGAGGAAGCAGAGTGAGTGTCACAGAAGGGCCCCCTCCCCCCTTGGGCCAAAGCCCGGCTCCAGAAAAGCTATAACAAGGGGTGTGCTGGAGCAGTAGCCAGAAAAGAAGGCAGGAAAGAGTCTGGAAGCGGCCCCATGGAACAGGGAGGCAAGGCAGTGTGGCCCCAATCTCAGGAGCCCATGCATCTCCCTGAGCAGCAATGCCGCCTTCCAGGAAAGGCATGGTACGAGGGTAAGAACCCACTTGTGAGAACGGGGCCTGACCCTGGGTTACTCTGGAGATGTCCTTGGGCAGTCAATCCTTAAGGCCTGGGCCCCTGCCCTCATCCTTCCTGGCCCTGAGGGCCCCGAGCTGGACACACTATCACTGGGCCAAGGGAGACAGACATGGGATGCGCTAATGACCCCCAGATGAGAGAAGGTGAGGAAAGGTAAAAGGGCAAGTTCAGATCCAAGAGAGGCCACCCTTCTCTGACCCACTGGAGTGTCCCAAACCCTAATGACCAGCCCCCACCACCGACAGGAAAGATCGTGGCACCAGAAAATAGATGTGTGTGTCAAGCAGGCTGGAGGTGGTGGGACATGCAGGACACATCCTGTCACCAAGTACTGATGTCCCACGGCATCGTACCTTTCTCTGTACCTATAGTACTCTGTGCCGGCCACCACCTTAGGGCCCAAGTGGAACAGACAATTGACTTCCCAGGGCCAAGGCCCAGCTGCCCCCTCAGGACTCACCCTCGATGTTCCGGCACTTCTGCCGCACCTCGTACACCAGCCGCTCTGCAGAGGGGAGGAGAGCCCGGCGTCAGAGGAGGCCTCGGGGGTCATGCCCACTCCTCTGAACGCCGGCCTCACCCTGCCGCTCTCTCCAGAGCCAGACCAACTACCTCTTGTGCGTTCATCAATTATCTCCTTGACCTTGGGCTTTTCAGTTGTGCTCTTTCGGGGCTTTTTGGCTGGTGGGGGCGGTGCATAGGCAGCTGCCTCGGGTTCAACCCACATGTCTGTGTAAACTTCTTTGTAGGGGTTCTTCTCCTCTGGATCGGGAAAGCACGTGATGAGGTCACGGTTACTGGCTGACGAGGAATCCCAGCTCTCTCCCCCTGGACCATCTACCTACAACGGGGTGTAGCAGGGTGCGGCCCGGTGCCCAGCTTGTCCCTAGCTCCCAAGTCTCCAGTGCCAGCAAGCCAAGGGGGAGCAGCTTGTTCAAAGTCCCAGACTGGCACTGCCCCTACCTGGCCCCAGGGAGAGGGAGACGGCGGCCATTCCCACTGCGAAGCTTGATGGAGGAGGCCTTGACGGCCCCACCTAAGCACGGCTTTCCTAGCCTGGGTGCGGAGCTGCTAGTGCACCTGCGTTTACCTTCTGGGGGCTCCAGGCCCTTGGGGCCAGAGGGCTGGAACCCTCCCAGGGCCCACTCGATCATCTGTTTGTTCTGCACCTCCACGGCCTTGGCAGTGTCGCTCTCGTCGTTGTCGTGGCACATCGGGAACAGCTTCCCCGCTCGGCTGCTGGCCACCTGGAGGGCAACACGTGTGGGGAGAGTAGCGAAGGTGGGCTCAGGCAAGAGGTGGGAGAAGGTGCAGAAAGGAAACGAGTAAGGAGAAAAAGAGGCCCGAGGGCCTGCCAGGCAGACCCTCTGCCCAGGCCTAACCCCTGTGCTCCAGCTTCCAGACCAACGGTGGTCCCTGCCGCCTGAGCTCCCCCTGCTGAGTCCCTCGGAGGGGCACTGACCTGCAGTACTTCGTAGATGGCCTTGCGGTACATGGGCTGCTTGTTGTAGGTGGCCTGGTGGAAGGCGCTGCAGAAGGAGCTCAGCGGCATCAGCTTCTCCACACACACCTGAAGGCACAACCCGCCCTCGTTTGCTCCTCCTTCCACACTCACCGAGCGCCCACCACTTGCCCGGTGTGGTCAGGGGTGGGGGCATTAGGGCCCGGCCTCCGTCCTCAAGAGGACCGGATGCACCAGTAAATAATTACATGACGTCAAGGAGGAGTCCAAGCCCCGGTGTCGGGGAGGACCTGAATGCAGGTGGAAGGGAATTCTGGGTACAGGGTTCCTGGAAGGCATCCGACTCTTGGAGTGCAACCTAATTATCTCAAGGGCTTCCTCCAATCACACATATACAGAGTGGGGACGAGCAGAGCCCCCTCCTACCATCCCAATTCCAAACCACGCCCCCAGCTAAAACCAGAGGCCCTGGGACCAAGACCCCTTCCTCCCCCCCCACCGCCCCTGCCAGGCTACCGCCAAACCCTATGACTCACCACTGAGAACTTGCCATCTCCGAACCACATGACCCAACGGGTGCCTTCTGCTGCTCGGCTCCGGCCCGTCATCCACCAAGACACAATGCGGCCTGGCCACCAGGAGAAGCCCCGCAGTTTCCCCCACACCAGCTCCCCAATGCCAAAGCCCCGGCCGTCCTGGAGCCCCAAGGAGCAGAAGTCATTACATGGTGGTCACGAGGCCCTGCCACCCTGATTCCCCCCAAAGCAACCCCAGCCCTGGGCATCTGAGGGTCAGGACAGCCAGGAGGGAGCGCCATCTGAATGGACAGAGCGAGACTGGAGAGACAAAGAGGCCTGGGGTCGGGTAGAGAGAGCAGGACGGGAGGAGCTGGACGAGGCAGGTGAAGCCAGCCGCTCACCTCGTACTCCGGTTCATCATCAGCTGCTTTGGCGGCGTTCTTGTCCCCAGCGTCAGCCCCCACGGGCTCAGGCGTGGTGGCCACAGTGGGGGATGCGGGGTCGGTGGGCTGCTGCACAGCAGGAGGACTGGCCTCCTCCACCTTCTGAGACTCGGTGGACCCCTGGTTTTCTTCGACAGCATTCATTACTGCAATCACCTTGGCTTTCTTCTCAGCCTGGGGAAACAAGGAACAGAAGTTACCTTGAGCTGATACTCAAGGGGCTCTTCTCAATCTCTCCACGGTCTGGAGACAGTGACAGAAGGTAAGGGGCCGGAGAGAGGAGTTCTTCCCTCATCAACTCAACCAGCTTGTCACGGAAAACAGAAAGACTTGAAGTTGAGAGGTGAGCTCAGATCACTTGGCTCAATTCCAGCCTTCTGTGCCTCTTAGGAGATCTTCCTCCCTCGTCTAATCTTCCTCAATTGTCAGCATCATCAGTTGCCCATCCTTTGATACAGAAAGATCAATTCTATTCAGATACTAATCATGCACCTTAGATTAGGCACAGACCTTGGCTCCATCCTCTCCTATCTTACTCCCCGATCTAGAAATGGATCCTCTTGTCCTTTTCTCCACAGTTTTCCTGGGCAATCGACCCCTTCTCTTCCCGGTCTTGGCTTCCAGACCACAATTCTAGTTTTGTTGTGATACGTAACGATGAAATCACTGTTTTGTGTTCAGAGCGCACGGTTCCTTCCCCATCTGCTCAACCACCACGAAAAGCCCCAGAAGAGCTTGCCTGCTCCCGTGCTCACACGCCATCCTGGAGTTCTCAGGATTACATCTAAGGTATGTTGTCACCAGATTCTATGTCTTCTTTCTATGTGCACCTTTCAGATCCATAAACACACTTATTCTTTCAACAACTATTTAGGGAGTCCACAGTATAGCCAGGCATCCTCTCTGCCATCCCACTGACAAATTAATCCAAGCCCAAGTATTCTCCCAATTTGAACAGCCTCCATCCTTTCACCGTCTCACGCTCATCTTTCAGGCTATGACCTGCAATGCCCATTCCTTCTCAAAACCTGCTCCAGTATTCCCATCACCCTGCAGAGGAGAATGAAATACCTGATACTTAGCTCTGAGGGCCATTCAACCTAATCTCACCCATCTCACCCCAACAGCTGAATCTAGGACACGTGGCCCTCAAGCTTCAAGGCTCTGCACCCGCTTTCACCACACCAGATTCAAAGGGAAAAAAATCCCATCTTCAACACGAAGCTTTCCCTGAGAGCTTAGCGCTGTGAATACAAACCCACCCTCAAGATTACCTGTAGTAAAAGACCTCTAAGCTGGAAGTCACAGCATTTATATTCCTGTCTTAGCCTTGCAACTAATTAACAGCCGACTTTGGAGCAGTCCCTTGAGTTGCTCCACCTAAAAAGGAGTTTGAACTGAAGGATTTCTGTTAACCTTTTCTGACTGGTTTGAGAAGCTGACATATGTATGTACCAAGAATTCCAAGGACTCTCCAAAGCCTGTCAATGGACCCCCAGGTCCCAGGTTAAGAACAGCTCAGTGGTCTACTGTCTCTTAGATTCATTTTATTTTGTTCTATCTTCAAGTCTTTGCCTCCTGGCCACAGACCAAATCTGCTTCTTGTGGCAATTCCTAAAACACAAGGATGGAAGTCCTAGTTCTTTCTCTGACTCAACAAATTCTAAAATGGGATAAAGCATCCTTTGCCCCCAGCCCACAAACAGCTGGGAGAGCGAGCTCCGGGGTGGGGTGGGGGGGGGTGGTGGAAGAACGCAGAGGACCTGCTCCTCCCTCCCAAGCCCCACCCTCACCTGGGGGATTCTGCCCCACCCCTTCCTAAAACCTACCTCCTCCTCACCCACAAGGTGTGCCTAGGTGTGCACTCAACCCTGTGGGGAGAGAGGTTCTCTCTCAGAATTGTCAGCTGCAGCGGTGCTATCCCAGGGCCAGATCTGCTGAGATAAATGCCCTGCCTAGCAGTCTCTGCTCCCTTCCCTCCACCATGCCTCCGTGAACTTCAGGCACGGCCGCTGACCTAGACCAGGGTGCTGCCTTGGCTGGAAGGCAGCACCATTCTGCCAAAAGACCCAGTTTCCAGGGGCAACAGGCCCCCTCAGCCAGAACAAGGTGCGCAGGTGGCAAGAGGCAGCAGTGGGAAAGGATCCACAGCAAGCAGCACTGGGGAGGGCCGGGGCGCGCGCGTCGGGCTCCCCCCGGCCTCCCCCAGTCTAGAAGGCAGTCGTGCCTGACACCACCCTCCTCACTCCCCCTCAGCCCCTTTGTCTCTCTTCTCAACCCCTCCACAGTGAGTTCCTGAACATTATTCTTCCCCCACAACTTCCCCCAGCTTGTCAGACGGTGCTGCTGATGGCTGTTAAGCGCCCCCAACCCAGTAGGTGCAGGAGAACACGCACCCAGCATGGTTTGGCAGGCAGGGGAGGAAGGGGCCTCCATCGGGACAAGGCCAGCAGGGGTGGGGGAAGGAAGAAGGGGGTGGGTTAGCAGCAGGAGGCAAGAGGAAAGGGGAAGAAGAGGCGAGAGGGTGGCTGGGTGGGGGAGGGGCTCATTAGAATAGACTTGCCTAGGGCAGTGCAGGAGGCCCCTTTTCCACGTTCATGCCAACCCCCCGGACAATAGGAGAAATAAGGGTTAACTCTGGGCTGGGGCTTTTGGGCTAAAGGCTCCCCCCCACCTCAGTTCAGAAGGTCCCACCCCAGAGTAGCCAAGAGATTGGGCAGGATCAGGAAGACACCACACCAGCCCCACTACGGCGGCTCGAGGAGGCCACTTGGCCTGGAGTTTGTTCTGCCTGGAGAGCCACTGGTAACTCCACTCTGGTGGAGGCATGGCCTCCCCATCCAGTCCCATCTCCTCGGGCAGCTGTCCCGCCTCCACCTCCCTCTGCGACTCAGGCTGCTTCCCATTCCAAAGGTCAGAGGTCCAGGGACCCACGCGGACCCCGGGCTGTCCCAGGTGCCTCTCCCATCACAGGCCGGCGTCAGGCCACCCCACAGCCCCCTGTCAGGGTCACACTGCTCCCTCCCACCCTGACACCACTTCTTTCTGGCGGCCTGACGGTGGCTCCCAGGAACAGGCAGGAGAGGAAACTGTCCCTCTCAAGAGGCCACAAGCTTGGCACGGCCTGAGGACGGCGTGGTCCACCAGCCAGGAACACAGGTCAGCAAGGAAATGCCAACAACCCCTCTGCCAGCCAGCTCAGCAAAACCGCCGCTGCTAGCCCAACTCCACGGCCGGGGCCTGCCCCCCAGCCTTCGCTGACCACTGCCCCAGGCTCACACCAGGCCTGCTCTTGCTGGCCCCTGAGCCGCCTGGTCCCACCTGAGCGCAGGAAGGAGTGGGGCTTGGGGCTCCTGAGGAGGAAGTGGGTGGGACAGCAGTAACTCAGCATCTCCAGAACTCAGGCCAGGCAGGGGAGCCAGCTCCTGCGGGCCGGGGAGGCAGACTTGACTCTTCTCAAGCCCAGAGGGCTGCAGGCCCAGAGATCCTCCCACCGGCCCCGGCCGCCTCCCCGCCCCCAGTTTCCCCAGGGCTCCATCCAGGAACCTACCCATAAGGCCAGGTGCAGCCCCTCTGTGGTCCGGCTCAGGTGTGAGCCCCAGCCCTGAAGCTCTGTAAGTAGCTGCCCGTCTGGGGGGAGGGGAAGGGGGCGATGGGGCTGGGGGGCGGAGGGGGCCAGAGAGAGGGGGAGGGGGGAGGTGGGGGGGAGGGATTGAACATTTTCTTTGTCTAGAACTCCAGGTCACGTGGGCCCCGCTGGAGTGCCTGGTTGGCTGCGAGCGGGCCGGGGGAGGGGGCCGGCTCTCAGACGCTGGCAGTGGGCCAGCCCCTCTCCTTCGGTCCGAGGGGCGCGGGCCGGCGCTGGGGCCTGGGGGGCGCGGCTGGGCCTCCGCCCGTTCCCAGGGCCCCGCCCAGGCCAGGCTGGAGGCGGTGCCCGGCCCCTCCAACCGGCCAGCCTTCCCCGCCCCCTCTCCCCCAACTCCGCCAGAGCCCGGCGCGGAGCCGGGGGGCGAGGCCGGGAGCCCGCGGGCCGCGCGGGGAGGGAAGGAGGAGAACCGGGAGGGAAGGGGCTGCCCTCCAGCTGCGGAGGTAAGGTGCGAGCGCCCAGAGAACCAGGAGCTCAGGCAAAAGGAGAGAGGAGCTTTCGGGCCGTCTGGGAGAGACAGGAGAAAGTTGTTAAAAGTGAGTCGCAGCACAACCAAAAAAAAAAAAAAAAAGGAAAAGCTTACAGATGAGCGAAGAGGCCCAGGAAACTGTAGGAAAACTCAGAGCACACAGAGATGGGCAGAAAGCGCCCGTACAAAACTGGGAGCGCTCCAGAACGGGAACTGGGAGCGTTGCCGGGGGTGGTCTCCTCTGCCTTAAACGGCGTGGCGTGAGGAGTTCAGGCTTTGAAAATCACTTCCTGGCCAAGTCCCTGGGTCCCCTAGGTCACTCTGGGTCAGCCTTGGATGTCTCATTTTCCTGTTTGCAAGGTGCGGGGTTGGGGGGTGGGGAGGAGGAGTTCAGAAGTATAGCAATTCCTTCATTCCCAGGCACAAACATCTGCTGCTCAAGACTGCACTCCTTTGGAGCCTCCAGGTGGAGCCTCCAGGTGCAGCTTCAACCATTTCAAGTTCCCTCCTCCTGAGCAGAGGCCCCTCCCCCCAAGAAGAATATATATGTGTATATATATACATACATACACACACTCTCTCTCTCTCTCTCTCTCTCTCTCTCTCTCTCTCTCTCTCCCTCTCCCCCCCCCCCCCTCTCTCTCCCTCCCCACATCAAAGAAGCAGACACTGTTGGCCCTGCCCTCAAGGAGCTGACAAATTCAACTAGACTTGGAGAGATTGGAAAAGATCGTTGAAAAGCATCTCTAAAGAGAACTACACCACAAATACCAACCCTGATGGGCCAGGATGGCTTGGAAGCCAAACAAAAATAAGTAGTGTCAATGATAAATGAGGTTAAGGAGGTCAGTGTGGAGCAGAGACTGAACCTGGAAGATGAATCAGATTTGGAATGAGGCTGGATAGGTAGGAAATAAGAGATGTTAGGCTGGATAGGGAGGAAAACACTTGCCCACCTTCACCTCCCACCCCACAATACAACTAAAGCTAAGGGGTGCGGAGAGAGATGTTGATGGATATATCCTATCGCAGTGAAGAATAACCGCAGGTTTTCTTACATGACAGGGTGAAAGGGTATTTTGGAAAGATTAGCCTGGGGACCTCCCTGGTGGTCCAGTGGGTAAGACTCCACGCGCCAGTGCAGGGGGCCGGGGTCCATCCTTGGTCGGGGAATTAGATCCCACATGCATGCCACAACTAAGACCTAGCGCAGCCAAAATAAATAAATAAATACTTCTTTAAAAGAAAGAAAGATTAGCCTGGTTTCAGTTTGCAAGATGAGTTAAAAGGAAGAGCAGGGGAGCTGAGGGTAAATACCCAGCAGGGCAGGGCTGTTTGGCCAGCCACACTCTCAGAGGTTCTGGACTGGGGTTCTGGTTCTATCACTGTGACCTTGGACAAGCCACTTAACTCCAAGAAGTCTGTTTTCACTTGCAAAACAGGAGTGATGACATCTGCCCTCCCAGGCCCCGGAATACCAGCATCACTTAAGGAGATAATGCCCCCAGGTGCCTGGCTTCCAACCACAAGCTGCGGGAACAAACCAGCTGGAACAGGTGCTGGTGTAAGGAGGTCAAAAGATGTGCTGTGAAGGAGAGCCTACCTACCATCCCTCCTGGGGCTCAGCACCCTTCTGGGGGCCGTCAGAACAAGCAGGCCCTGAAAAAGGAAGAGGACTCCAAATCAGAGAGAGCCTTCTCCAAATAATACTCAGGGAGTACAAACTTCCTCTCCCAACCCTGACTGAGACCCAGAACCCATACAGCAAAGAGGAGCCGTTCCGTAAAACACAGGCCCTATTCTGCTCCAAGCCATCTTTCAACCCAATCAAGGCACCTGCTTGGTATAATTTTTCAGGAGATCCCCAAGCAGAGATGAGAAGCCGTGAGTTTATACCTCTTGCCTGCTCCCACCCTTCAAGGAATATAATAAGACTTGCTTGGCTTCTCTCACTGATGCCTCCCCGGCATCCAAGCCCTGTTAACAGGCCACTTTAGACCTCACCCCAGGCCTCCTCTCAAAATGAAGTTTCTGATCTGGCTTGGCCGGCTCTTTTTAAAAACACTGTCTCATCTATGACATCTCCTTTTCCATTATTATGTGGCTAAACACCTTAGACTCTACACTCCACGGTCTTGGGACTTCTTCAGTAAGTAATGATGCCTATGCATGCAGTCAGGACTCAAAGTGTCAGAATGGACCAGGGCCATCAGTTTCACTTTTTCTTGGCCCACTTAATAAAGTAGCCTTTCCCTCCAGCTGCCAAACTTCCTTATTCTCATTCTTTAAAATTAAGCTCAAATTGGGGGGAGGGGCAACATAAGAGTAGGGGATTAAGAGGTACGAACTACTATGTATAACATAAACTACAGGGATATAGTATACAGCACAGGGAATATAGTCAATATTTTATAACAACTATAAATGGAGTAGTATAATCTTTAAAAATTGTGAATCACTGTGTTGTACACCTGAAACTTATATAATATTGTAAATCAACTATACCTCAATAAAAAAAATTTGTTTTAGTAAAATTAAGCTCAAATCTTACCTCTTCCACACAGCTCCCAACTTAAGCAAAAAGAAGCCCAATTCAACGGTGTCCCCTCGCTGCTTAGAGCACCACCCCTCTCCTGTAGCTACACAGACAGGTAAGCTTACCCTTTTCTATACTGTAAGTCACTCAGACTGAGATTCTTGTCCTCTTTGTACTTGGTGGGCAGAGAGAGACCTCAACGCAGAAAAGACCCGGAGATCTAGGATAAGAGGTGACTTTAGCAAAAGGTCAGGGAAAAACTAGGGCAGCCTTCTAGGATCCTCAGGTCATATACGTCCTCGACCTTCCAAAGTAACCCTCCCAGGTGGTTACTGGGATAGGTCTTGATTAAGATAAAGATAGTCAACCTAAAATAGCAGGGTCATGTAAAGTGAGCCAGGTTCTTGGAAATGTTCTAGAAGTATGTTGAGAGGAGGAACCCCTGGACGAAAAGAAGATCTGGTGGATGTCAAGAGCCTAAAAGAAGCGTTGGAGAGGAAGTATCCAGCATGGTCCAAAAGGGAGGGCGACCTGAAAGAGAGGGCACGTTTCCTGTCTGGCAGGCGGATAGCCAGTGATCCAGTAGCCCTGATGAAAATACCTCTTAAGGACACCGGACTCTCAGCACTGATCCCGTGTTCATCAAGCAAACTTCTAACTTTAATCACATTTTCCAGTGACTCTGATACCAGTAAGTTGCCAGAAAACATCAGGACAAGCACTAGGATCTGCGCTGAAAGGACAAGTCCTGTTATAAATCTGTAAATTGAACATCCTGGTGTACGTCACACTCCTGTCTCTGAAGAGCACGATTGTAAGACGTGCCGTGAATTTGACTTTCCAGCTCACAGAACTGACGTGAGATGCTAAGTCGTGATCCTCCCCCCAAGAGCAGCAACTCCCACAGGCGCAGGTGGGAATGCCACGCCTGCCTGACTGGTTTTAACTCAAAGTTCAGCATTCTGTGGCGTGCTTTGTCATAAAATCCAGTGCTGGTGGGAGGTGGGGAGGTTATGTTGCTTCCCTCAAACAGGACATTACCACCTGAGTCCCTGTACTCAGAATCAGAGAAGCTGGGATCCCTAAGAAGCCATCTGCAAAGCCACATATTGGGAGGACGCTGCGTATTTTCTGCCACATAAACATTCCCACTGACCCCAAGACCAGCGAGACCTTATCCAGGCAGAGGCTACAAGATCAAGATGGATGTCTCTTCTGATCCTGCCCTTCCATCTGCAGCCCAAGCCTCAATACTACACAGTAGACCTGTGACTACCTGCTGATTACACTCTACGCTCCTTGCATGGCATTCAAGGCCCCCACAACCTGCAGCACTTACATCACACAGCCCACACTCTGCCCACCCACTTGCTGTTTCCCAAATATGCCCTTTCCCTGCCTCTGTGCCTTTGCTCATGCTGTTCCTTGCTTCTCCCCTTCACCTTCCACTGGCCAAAACCCTACCTATCCTTCTAGGCCCAGTTCACCAGTTACCTCCACCTGGAAGGTTTCTCTAGACCTGAACTGGCCAATAAGAGAGCCACTGGCTGCATGTGCCATTTAAATTCATTAAAATTAAATAAAAATTCAGTTCCTCAGGTGCACTAGCCACATCCCAAGTGTCCAAGAGCCCGTGTGGGTTTTAGGGGCTACTGTACCGGGGACACATTTTAGAACATTTTCCTCATTGCAGAATGTTCTTTGGACAGTGCTGCTCTAGCCCCTCGCCCTGATCTTCCCCCACTGAAAAGTTACCCTGTCCCTCCTTCTCCTCCATACTCCCAGAGCACTTTGTAACCCTCTCCTAGCACTTGCCGGTCTTTGCCTGTACTAAGCTGATTGTGTCCTCATCTTTCTCCTCCACAAAATTAAAACTCCTAGAGGGCAGGGCCTGGATCTTACTCAGGTTCACATGCAAGCAGTGTGGACCAGAGCCTCTTGCACGTTGTAGAGGATGAAAGCAGTGTTTGCTGAACTGAATCCAACATTGTCTCAGGAGCCTCATATGGAGTCCACTGACCAAGTTCCCAGATGGGGACGGGTACTTTCCACAGCAAAGTTCCTATCGGTGCTAAGAGGTCCAGGTGCAGGGCTCCCAACAGAGGCCGGGAATCTTTGTTTTCCTATTCCCCTGCAATCCATATGGAGGTTGCAAGCAAATGACCAGGACTGGGCTGCTGGCAATGAAGCTAAAAATAGCCACAGAGCCAACAACAAGGAGTTAGCAGGACTTGTTGCTAGGGAGACCAGTCGCAGAGAGAGCAACCAAGCAGGGAGAAAGCGTCAGACCTGCACCCAGAGAGCAGAGGCCACGGTGGGGGGAACTCAAAGTTGACAGGCGTCCAAGGATCCCACCTAGAGATGTTCTGCCTTCTGGCAGCTCCTGACTAATGCACTAAATGGGGCAAATGTTCCCCCTGTCCCTCAGTAACCCATCTCCATGGAAACCACCATTGCTGGGGTGAAGTACCAGCCCCTGGAAGGGAGGCCTCTGCCTGGAGCTGGTTGTTATGGCAACCCCCCCGCGCCCCCCCCCCCAGCCCGTCATCCTCTCTCTCCTGGCTTCTCCTGTGGGGAAAAGGTGGGGGCCTTGTCTTGGCTTAGCCAGCATGACCAGGAAACACCGGCTTCCTGACAAGACTGACCTACAACGGGCTCTTCGGAAGCTCCTGGGACCCCAGTAAGGCCAGTCAATCCTCAGCACAGGGCAGAGCTTCCTTTCCTTCCTGTGAGGGCCTCACAGATCACCTTGCCAGGAGAATCCCATACTCACTTGGGTTTATTTGTATCAGGATCACCCGAGGAGATTTTTAAAAATACAGATTCTTGGGCCCCACCTATGGAGATCAGCTGGCTTGGGGTAGGGCCCAGGCCCAGGAATCTATTAAAACCTCCCTAGGTAATTCTGATACCAGCCAGGTGTGGAGACCACCAATGGCCCTGGCTGTTACAAATGAGGAAACAACAGGCCTACAGGGACTCAGCCCCCCACCCAAAGGGTCAGAGCCAGAAACTGAGGAGGAGGAGGTAAACACACATCTGAGGGGAGCTGCCCCATCTCCTGGGCCTGTCTCTCTTGCTCCCCCTTGAAACGAGAACACGCTGTCGTCTGATATTGGACTGGGATTTAAAACCGAGCCTCTCAACAAACCGTCTCCTGTGGCAGAAAGTGGAAGGTAGTGGGGCTGGGCAGTCTGGTCCCCAGGGTGAACAGAATGGTGGCTGCCCAGGCAGATGATCTGGGCTGAAAGAGAAATCCATCCTCCTTCGGAAGGAAAGCAAAAGGGTCACCATGGCAACTGCAGGGTGCCGGCCGGCTGGGCTTGGTGCCCTCCCCAAACCTGGGCTCAGGAGAGGCGCAGCTTTAGGCAAATGCCATGGGGCAGGGGCACCCCCCTCCCCCGCCAGTCTAGTCTGGTTTCAGAACTGTAAGGAGGCTGTGCTTTACCCTGGAGCCAACCTCTGAGCCTGCCCGAAACACACCTAAACACTAGGGTCCAGGAGCACTAGGAGTCCCGAGCACATGCAATAGCCGGGCCAGGGAGGACGTGGAGGAGACAGTGCAGGAGATGGCCTCCACCCTCCTGTTACTCACAGCCTAATTGTGTGCCCAAGACCCACCACACATGAAACCACAGCCCTCATTCAAGACAGCATGCAATTAGATGGTAAATTATGTGGTGGAGATGCTTTCTCCATGTGCTGAAGGAAATCCGAGGTGGCCCGGATCGGGAAAGGCAGGAAGACTCAAGGGAGGATGAGAGAGGGTGAACCAGGACCGGGCCCAACCTCCCAGGTTTCTCAGACAGCTCGGCCAGATCACTGGGGGCATCTGCAACTGCATTAGCTTCCCAGGGAGAAGCACAAGCACAGCTGTATGGACACCTGCTGGGGAGGAGCGCTGCCTGGGGCTTGTTCCACCATCCGCTCAGTCACATAAATTCTGATCCGGAGAGTAAAATGCAGGGTCTGGGAGCCACCTCTTCGCTGACCCCTCACTTCTCCATCTCCCCGCCTCTGTCCCAGGCAGCCCTCATTCCTCCCTGGCTCCCCCATTCCTTCCCAGGTCATTACCACACTTCCCTAATGGGAGGGCTTGGAAGCCCCAACTCTCCAGACCTGCCATCAGGCTCCTGGAGCCTCAGCTGCTGCCTCTTCCCTCCCCGCGCCAACCCGCGTCCTCTTTCCCTACAGCTCCGGGTCTGCTGCAGAGGGGGAGGCTTCTCCACAGACCCAAGTCTCCTGCCCCCAGCACTTCCCTCCCCTAACCCGGAGCGAGTGGAGTGCAGGCTCTGGGCAGGGAGCAGGGGTGGCGGTGGCGTTGCTGTGGGTCCCCAGACCTCACCTGCCCCTCGCCAGGAGAACAGAAAGAGCAGGATGTGAGCAGAGGACCCCAGCTGACGCCAAGACGGTCAGTACGCACCTAGCTTCTTTGTATCTTAGTTTCTTAATCGGTCTGATGGGACCACAAATATCTGCTGAATATTACAGATAAGATCAAAGGAAGTCAGGAGGGCATATCATTTAAGAGGTGGAAAGAATCTTATGACAGGTTTACTTGAGCACAAGCTGATACTGTCACTTTGCTTTAAAAACTAGACTCTGGAGAGAAATGTTAATTTTATACCTGGGGGGCGGTGTGGGTCAAAAGGAACCAGGTAAACCTGAACAGCCTGGGCTGCTTTCTCCTCCCCTCCCCCAACCCCATCTCCAGCCTCCAGGGGTCAAAGGGAGGGGCCTCAGGGACCACTATTCAGATTCAGGCATGCAGACCCTATCAAGTTTCAGGGTCCAAAGAGGAGACCCAGGAGAAGCCCAGCAGACAAGCATTGCGGTAAACCGTTGCTGAAAACAGCAGGAATGCCTACCATCTCCATCCCAAAGGAAAAGTTTGAATCCCCGAACCAAGTCCTTTCCGGTCTTCTCCCCCCACCTACGTTTGGAAACGGTTCTCTAGCTGTGCCGGCCTTAGAGCCCGTACTTCTTCCTCAGCTCAGTGTGTTCACGGTCTGAGAGTCTCAACCCCGCTGTACATCAGAATCACCTGGAGAGTTTTAGGAACGATCTGGGCCAGGGCCCATCGCTAAATTCCAGATGTACTGGACCCAGAGCGAGGGGCCCAGGCAGCGGTGGTTAAAACAAACTCCCAGGTGATCCGAATGTGTGGGGAGACCCCCGATGTGGGTGACAGGGTGGTAGGTGATACAATAAATGCATTTTTGGAGGAATCTCTGCTGTCAGATTTGGTTTACTTCGAATCATCTGAAGCTTGGTGGTTCTCAAACTTTCACAAGCCCCAGAACCATGGGGACCTGACTAGAAAATCAGATTTCTCAGGAACCAGACCAGAGTTTCTGCCTCCTAGTTTCAGAATGGGGCCTGGGAATGTGCCTTTTTAACGCACTGCCCAGGTAATACACAAACCCGCCCGTTAAGAAACACTGAATTCTAATAGCATCTTTGGTACATATAAAGCAAGTCCAACTCAATTTCTGTTTTTTTTGTTTGCCCCATATAGTTGCTTTTTAAACAGTATCTAGATTCAAATATATAGGAGACTGCACTGTTTTATCCCTATTTTTGTTTAATCTATTTGAGTTAGAAGTGAAAAATTAAAATATACTGCCCACTAATCATTGACTAGAGTCATATGGCATCTGTGAAGAGTTGTTATTAAAGAATGGCAAGTCAGAAAAATGGTAACATTCACACACACACACACAAACACACACATATAGCATGCCAGCCAGCTGCTCCCAGAGGCCCCAAGTGCCTGTCCCTCCCTACCCTGGTCCTCTCAAGGCAGGGCTGCTCTCCATGCATTGGGCTCTTCCCTCCCTGCTCACCACCCTGCACTTGCCTTCCTGGTTGATGACTCCTGAGCGCCTGCTAAACCTCTCAGAGAACTGGCAGAGAACTCAGAGATCACACACACACACACACACACACACACACACACACACACCAATAAAAGAAAAATTTGGTTAAATTGGACTTTATTAAAATGAAAAACTTCTGCTCATCAAAATACATCCTTAAGAAAATGGAAAGTCCATACCACCTTCCTGCCCCAAACCTGCTCTTCCTCCCTAGCTGAGGTAATGCCCCCTCACCCCCAGCCCCCAAACCCCAGGCAGGTTTCTCTCTTCCCGCCAACCAGAGGCAAGCTCTATCTACCAAGTCTGCCTCCCGCTGCCTGGACCCTCTGTTAAAACCAGACGTAATGCCCTCCTAATTGGTCCTTCTTCTAACCTTCCCTGCTCTGGGCCCCCTTACAATGCGGCCACGGTTATCTTCCCAAAATACACATCCAGTTCTCTCACATTCCAGCTCCCTCTACACAGTGAAGCCTGCATTTCTCACTATGAGAGGAAGACTGGTGATGATCTGACCATCTCCCTTTGTAGTTTTCTCTCTTCTTCCTCCCCAACTCCCCCACCTAGTTACCAGATCTCTTGCTGTTCCCTAAACAAACCAGAAGCTTCATGCCTCCTTCTCTTTGCCCTCAGTGGTTCTTTTCCCTGAAACACCTTCTCTATTTATCCCTACTGGAATTCTCAAAGGACACCTCCTCCAGGAAACTTTCCAGGAGTTCCCGCAGAAGCTCTCTCGCCCTCCTCTGTGCTCACCAGACTCTTGGTGGCAGGAGCACAGAACGAGCCCCTGCCGCATCTGACACAGCAACTCACGGTGAGCACTCCTGCCTCCTCCTCTAGACCGTGTGTGCCCTGGGGCTGGGTGTAGCAGTCTCCTACAGCGCCAGCACGTTGCTTTGTGTATTTAGGAAATACTAACACAAGTCCGTTCACTCCTTCATCTAGAGTGTTGGCTCCTTAACAGAGTCCAGCTGACCCCCGCCATGCTTGAGCCTCCCTGGACCTCCTTAACTAATGGTCTGATCTTTAAAACAAAGCAGAGAGAAGGGCACCATTACGTCTTCTCCTGTTTGCCTCGTAGCAAGGGCTATGAGGATGTTTCTAAAAGCTGAACTAAATATGCAAGAAATCTTAAGGTGCTCTAGATCCCAAACTCCTAGAGAATTTCTTGGACCACCTACCTCATGATCCCACTCAATGCCCTCCCCCCACTGTCCCTGTTAGGCAAACTCCTGTCCCAGTGGCAGGCCTGCAGGATGTCTCTTCTTTGGCGAGCTTTCCCGGGCTCCTTGGGCAGGGCAAGTTAGCTGCTCCCATGGCCCCTTTCCTCACATTTCTATTGCAACCCTTATTGGGTTGCAGTACTTACCTGCCTACCTCTCCCAGGGTGGGATTCTGACATTCCTTTAAATGTGTTTCTTTAGTGTCTAGAACATGTGGGAACACAGTAGAGACCCAGATGCATATGGAGTTTTCTGAAAGCCTGAGCACAAAGTATTTGCTCAGTCAAGGTTTGTAACTCTCTAAAATAATGAACAGGGACTTCCCTGGTGGTCCAGTGGTAAAGAATCTGCCTTACAACGCAGGGGACGCGGGTTCGATCTCTGGTCAGGGAACTAAGCCTGCGCACCACAACTACTGAGCCCGCACACCTCAACTAGAGAGACTGTGTGCCACAAACTACAGAGCCCACACGCCCTGGAGCCCAAGTGCCACAACTAGAGAGAAGCCTTCATGCCACAATGAAAGATCCCGAATGCCTCAGCGAAGATCCCGCATGCCGCAACTAAGACCCGATGCAGCCAAAAATAAAATAAATAAAATAATGAACAGATGATTGTGTGACTAATGAAAACTAGCGGTCAGGGGCAGACCTAGGAACATGGTGACCAAAGTCAGAACAAGGATGTGAGTTCCTGAGCTAAGGAAATGCCCCAGGAAGATGTGCCTGTCAGATGGGGGTACCTTTGCAACATCAGCTTTTTAGTGATGGATTCAAGCCCCTCCCTCGCCCAGGCCTAGTTACGATGAGCTTCATGTCCCACCTTTCTGATCCTGGCAGAAAACACAGAGGAAGAAAAGGGGACCATCGTGAAGAGGAAAAGAAAGCTAGATTCTAGCACAAAACGTGAATTTTATGAAAGTTTTTTTCTAAGCATCTTTATCAAGATGTTTTATGTATGTGCCTCTTGAAGAGGCGTGTATGTGCCTCTTGAAGAGGCATATATGTGAAGTCTGAGAATTCACTCAAATATTTAATTTAGGATGTACGTACAAGGTCGTATAAGAGATAAAAGGAGCTACAGGTCATGACCCCAGTCCTCCTCCCCCCAAATTATGCAATTTCAGAATCTCGGGGGTTGGCTAGTCTATTTGTGTCACACTGCAAACGAGGAAACTAAAGTGCAGAGAAGAGAATGACCTTCTCAAATTGATCAGGGGTAGAGGCTGAGCCAAGAAACCAGACCTCCTGAATCTCATTCCATTCATTTAATCCAATTTCACAACATCAAACATAAGATCATGAAAAAACAGCAATTCAAGGGCAAGGGCTCAGGACCAAATGAGTGGAGCAGGAAGTGCGCGAGGGGTCCCCAGGGTGAAAAGGACCCAAACCTGGCAAGACCCAGCAGCCTGAACATCGGCAGCCAAGGTGGGGTGAGGGCAGAGGTGGGGTGAGGCAGCATGGGCAGGAGGGCTGGGCCAGTGTGCTCCCTCGCACCCCATTCTGTTGTTTCAGGGGAAGCCAAGACTGAAAACCAGGAAGACCCGGTTCTAGTGGAGTCATCTGGGTACAAAACGGAAGCAGCATGCAATCTGGAGTCTGGTTTAGCCCATGGGCCTCTCCACAAGGATATCCACGTGGCTCTTAACCTCCACACCTAGGGAAACCTTAGCTTCCTAATCGTAAAATGGGGATAAAAATTAGTTCTTATAGTAATTGCAGATAATATACCTGTCAAATGAAAAAATAATACAATTCAGTGACAAGTTTGATGTCCTTTATTCAAGGCAGAACAGTCCTTGGACTGGGGGAGTACAGCACCTCAGAGCTGCGAGCGCTCTTTCCCAGGGATGCTGGGCGAGAGCGAGGTTCACCTACTGTTAGAAGAGGCACCGCGGAACAGGGCGTGATTGGCTAGGAGAGATGGAATTTCCTTAAAAGGCAGCCGGTCCTGTTTCCTAGGGGAAGGTGAGCTCGCTAAACTGAGTTGGAGGATTGTGATTGGTGGATGTTAGAATTCCTTGGCAAGAGTTTCCTGTAACTGCACTGACCTAGGTTTATTTGTTTTATTTTATTCTTTAAATTTTTTGGGCTGTGCCGCGAGGCATGCTGGGATCTTAGTTCCCCAACCCCAGATCGGACCTGTGCCCCCTGCAATGGAAGCACGGAGTCCTAACCACTGGACCACCAGGGAATTCCCATGCACTGACCTAGGTTTAGATTTGTGAACTGGGCTGGGCCACAGGGGTGGCCTCCATTTTGTGAATCCTGATATACAAATTAACTTTATCATCTCTTAGGACTGCGGCGAAAGTTAATGCTTTCGGCACAGTCCCTGGCATGAAGTAGGTGCTCACAAAGCTACCCCTTTGGCCTAGTTCAGGCTTGGCCATGGTCGCTGCTGGACCAGACTCAAATTACGACCACCCTCCCCACTACTGTTTTCTCACCACTAAAAAGTGAGGGTTGTTCTAAGAGCTCTTCTCTCTGTGCCCCCCAGATGGAATGAACACGCCAGTGTGCAAACAGCCGGTCCATTTAAGAGACAATGGGGCGCCTCTATGATGACAGTTTCACAGCCCGTCCTAAAGGCCAGCCCTGGAACTCACTACTGATTACGAGCTGTCACAGGAGTCCCTTTAAAATGTGTTCAGCCTTTTGGTAAAGTATACTTGTCATGCCTGCTCCAAATGGCATCATCTCCTTCAAGGGTGATGTTGTTTTTGAGGCCATCCTGCAAGGGTTCAGGTTTTCATTAGTTTATATATAGTGACTAACCAAGGACCGTCTGCCAGTCGGAATCCCCTAAAACGGCTACGCACATACTTTGCTAATAATTTGGTTTTAGACCTTAATGGTCTACTTTGTGTTGCCATTTCTCACATCTCCTGTACTAAAGCCCAGGAGATCACACTTAATTCATCTCCTTATTCCCAAAGCCCCCAGCACAATGCCCCCCCAACATAGTAGGTGCTTAGCGGTTGCTTATTAAATGCAATATAGCACAGCAGGAGATGACATTCACAGGCTGGACGTTCACAGGCTGTTCTTCCCAAGGCCGACAGGAAGCACAGTCTGTTGAGACTGCAGGGTTATAAAGCAAGAGGAAGCAACATTTGCTCAGCTCACAGAAGCAGCAGCACAAATGGCCAATAAACATATGAAAAGATGTCCAACCTCACTTATTATCTGGGAAATGCCAATTAAATCATAACAAGATACCGTTTTCCCACCCGTTAGATTAGCAAAATATTGATGTTGGCAAAGGTGGAAATCTTCTCATACCTTGTTTACGGGAGCATAAATTGGCACTGCCCTTTTTGGAGGACAATTTGGCAGACTGTATCAAATGCAAAATATACATTCCTTTCAACCCAGCATTTCTCTTTCTAGGTATCTATCTTAGAGAAACAGATGCACAAAGAGGCATGACCCAAGATGTTCACTGCTGCAGTGCTTATGCAGTAAAATACTGTAAACCACACAAATGTCCACCAGTAAGAGAATGGTTAAAAAAATCGTGGTAATCCATATGGTGGAATAGAACAGTAATTACGTGGCTTGATTGCCCAGACTTATTCTAAGCGAAAAGCCAAGCTGTAAAACGAAACTACGGTGTGGTTCTATATATATTAAAAAAAGGAAAAGAAAAAAAAAGCAACTGTGAAGCAAAATTATATATTTATACACACACATAGATAGATAGAGAAAATCATGTCATATATACACCAAACTGATAGCATTAGGTACTTTTCTGATGGGGGAATTAAAATCATTGGGGAGGGATGGGTTTGTTTTTTTTTTTAACAGGAATGTATTTGTGTAATACTTATGTAAAATCAGTTTTTAAAAATTATTCATTTCCGGGAATTCCCTGGCGGTCCAGTGGTTAGGACTCCATGCTTTCACTGCCAAGGGGGCGGGTTCAATCCCTGGTCAGGGAACTAAGATCCCACAAGCTAAGTTGCACAGCCCAAAACAAAAAAACAAAAAAACATTATCCGTGTCCTGTTATATGCGAGCCCTGTGCTATAAGTGTTATGTAGTATACCTTATTAACCCACACAACTCTGAGATTCGAATTATTCATTCATTCATTCAGCCAACCTTTACCTAGTACCTCCTGAATGGCAGCCCTGGGGGCAGAGGTGCCAAGAGGGCCCGCATTGAACAAGCTCAGGTTGGGCAGAAGCAGAAAACAAACTGGTGAGTGCTACTCCCATGAAGATGAGACATGCCCAGGAGAGCAGAGTACAGCCAAGTCTAGAAACAGCACAGGGACCTCAGCTGTGCTCAGTAAGTGATGCTGAAGGTCCCACATCCAGTAAGTAGCTGAGTCAGCATCTGGACTCACCTCCAGGAAAGAGAAGGCCGTGAGGGCACCCTGTGAGGAGGGGAGGGGGGTCTGAGTGCAGGAGGGAGAGGGGAGGGGAGGAGAGACTGTGATATTTGGACCACAGGTTATTCGTTATCAGTATTTAATATGTATTACGCATCTAATAAGTCTAAGGATGCAGAAGTCCTTCCTTTCGGGTTGGGAGCCAGGAAAGAAACCAGATCCTAGATCAGCAGGACATGGTACCCTGGCTCTAAGTAATTTAGAATCAGTTGGGGTGAAGAGATTAATGAGAGTCATAACATCACCTGGCCATAACTGTGTCCTAAAACCATAAGCAGTGATACACACTGGGAGTCTGCAGGCTCTCTGACTCAATGACTGTTCCAGCTGCTTGGCCAGGCCTCTGCCTCTCAGTAATGAGGGTTAATGAAGTAACACCTGTGAGAAGCCCTTCCTAAGCGCTCCCTCAGGGTCATTGTGTTCCGAAAATAGTCAGAAGGAGGAGCCTGGAACTGCCCTCCTTTGGGTGGAGGGATGCCTCGCCTCTGCCCTGCCAGCTGCCCAGGCCTGGGCCAGCTCTGCCAGACCAAGGAAGGTTCTCCTCGGCTCAAGCACAGCGGAGGCCCACTGGGAACAGCAGGAGCTCAGGGTGGCGAAGACTCGGGCACTGCCTTACCCGTGGGAGCCCGCCCACAGTCCCCCAGCCCCATGCTGTTCTCCAGGTACACTTGTCAGCACCCCTGCAAACCGATGGCTTGGCCCTGAGCTCCCTGAGAAGAGGTCTCGTATTCACCCACCTCCCAACTGCTTAGTCAACCAACAGGTATTCATTGAGCCTGTTCTCCCTGCCCAAAATCAGGTTGGGCATGATTGGTGAAGACATAACATGTAAGAAAGAGTTAGTGAAAAATACTCTGTGAAGTGTAATTGACTGCTAAACCCAACAATATTAACAGTAAGGACTACAGGGGTGCAGAGGAGGGAAGAGGTCAGTGTGGACTGGAGAAATCCTAGAGAGCTTCCTGGAGGAGGTAGCAACTCTTGGACTCAACCCTGAAGAATGGATAGGGGAAAGCACAGCAGGAACAACAGCAGGGAGGAAGGACGTATAAAGGGGAGACTGGTCCCTCACAGGGGACCTTCCTATTACAGAATGGTAGTGAAGTGGGGTGGAGCCATCGTGGAGGTCACAGTGAGGGTTGAAGCCTTGAGAAACAACCAGAGGATTTCTGACATGATGGGGAGACAGTGGAGAGCCACTGCTGGTTTTGTAGCAGGACATGGTCATGACTAAAGCAGAGATTAATCCTTAAAAGGACTGGTAAAGAGATGCAGAGAATAGGAGATGGGACACAGACATCAGCATCCCAGTTCCAGCAGGAATCCCCACTTCAGCCTCAGGGAAGGAGGAAATGCCCCATTTTCCTCATCCAATTATTTAAAATTTCATTCATTTGTGATATTCTAAGTCTTCTTAATTTTTTTTTAAAGGCCTGGGGAGACAGATAATCTCAGATGGACAGCACAGTAAAGAGCAGACCTCGCTTAGTAACTGTGGACTGACTGACAAGGGTGGTCACGGGAAAAGGAAACTAAGCCGAGGGGGATGTTTTGAGGGAAGAAGGCCCTACAGGTGGGGCATGTGGACCAGGTGCAAATTGGGATCAGGTGAAGCACCACAGCAGGGCGCACAGGCCCTCAGGCCCCGCCCAGCTTCCCAGCCACACTCCTGCTGCTCTGAGCCCTGCACCTGCACCCTGTGCTCCATCACCCACCACCATGAACTTCCAATCCTGAAAAGCCCACACTGTCTTGTGCCTCCGAACCTTTGCACATGCTGTAGGTCTCTTTCTGCAGTGCCTTTCCTTCCGCTTCCCTAAATTCAAGTTCATCCTTTAAAAGCCAAAAGCCAACTCTTGCTGATTTGAGGATGACCCCTGGCAGAATTAGTCTAAGTCCCTTGGTGATGTTCTTCCTGAGGTGCCCGATCCCTCGCCCTAACATAGGATAACCAGGAATCCCCTAGGCTTCTGGTAGCTCCAGTATCTTACTCGGCACTCAGACAGGGAGGGTTCTGACTGTCAGCTCAATGATGGTGCCCTGCAGGAACTTCAAAGGGCAGGTGTCACATTCTGAGGTTTGGAAATGCTGGCGGGACCTCCCAGTGGCATTGTCTGGGAAACAGCTTGTATTAGGCAGTAGGGAATGTGTCCTTTTTGGGAGTAGGATCTATGAGAGCACACAGTGGTAAGGGGATCAAGACTGGCCGAGGGGACTTCCCTTCCCTGGTGGCGCAGTAGTTAAGAATCCGCCTGCCAATGCAGGGGACATGGGTTCAATCCTTGGTCCAGGAAGATCCCACATGCCATGAAGCAACTAAGCCCCTGCACCACAACTACTGAGCCTGCGGTCTAGACCCCAAGAGCCACAACTACGGAAGCCTGCACGCCTAGAGCCCGTGCTCCACAACAAGAGAAGCCACCGCAATGAGAAGCCTGCGCACCACAAGGAAGAGTAGCCCCCGCTCACCGCAACTAGAGAAAGCCCAGGCGCAGCAACGAAGACCCAACACAACCAAAAAAAAAAAAAAAAAAAGTCTTTAAAGGCTGGCCGAGGGTGGGAGCAGACATCTGGGGGTGCCACTATCAAGGGCGGGAGCAGACATCTGGGGGTGCCACTATCAAGGGCGGGAGCAGACATCTGGGGGTGCCGCTATCAAGGGTGGGAGCAGACATCTGGGGGTGCCACTATCAAGGGCGGGAGCAGACATCTGGGGGTGACACAGTCAAGGGACAGAGGAGGATGCTAAGGAGATGCAGTTGGAGGAGACGGGGAAGAATCTTGGGGACGAGGTCAGAAAGGCCTAGTGAGGCAGTTTCAGAAGAAAGGGCCAAGTGCCAGAGAACTAAGAGGAAACTGCAAAAGGAGGACGGATTTCTTTCCCCTTCGCAAGCCACTTAGAAAACAGGCCTGATGAAGACGGTTACTGCTCTTTAGCCTGAGGGGCGCTTGGGAATCTCGAGAGCTACCTGTGTTTCCCCATGGTTCTTTTTGGCCGCAAGGCATATGGGATCTTAGTTCCCTGGCCAGGGATCAAACCTGAGCCCCCTGCAGTGGAAGCACAGAGTCTTAACCACTGGACCACCGGGGAAGTCCTCCCCAGTGCTCTTGTTACCTGCAGCTAGCCCTTCCCTAGTGCCCTGGCAGAGCCCAAGAAGGGCGAGTGTGGTCTCTGGGGATGGTCCCCACGTGGCAGTAGGAGCCTGAACTCGAATCCCATTCCAGCCCCTTCCCTGTGCCCTGAGTGAGCTTGTGGCCAGCTCGTACCTCTGCAGCCCCAGCCCCTAGTCTGAAATAAGGGGCTCAAGGGTTCTAGCGCTTGTGCCGGAAGTTGTGGAAATATTGAGTTGTATCATATGAACAAGGAACAACGTTACTAGCAGAAAATATATTCTGGGTGCAAGTCTCCACATCTCAAGTCACGCACCCCTAAAATATTGTAAATTAAATCAACTTTAAAGTTTTTCTGTTCACGCTCATTGATGACCTTTATTGGTTGGGGGAAGCAGATGCCAAAGGTTTCTTTTTTCTAGAAAAGCTTTTAATGGTTGTTGCACCTTGGTGATAGGTACGTGGGGGTTCATTATACTGGTCTCTCTATTTCTGTCTATGTCAGAACAGGTTCATAATTTTTTTAAAAAGTCTTTTTAAATTTTAGTGGAAATTTTAAAATTGAGAAAATGTATTATCTTACTTTTCCCTGTGAGTTGAGAAAAGACTGCCTTTTTTATTGCAACTGAGAGCAGGCCTCCATACTGCTTCTTCAAGGGAGCACAGTTTGAGGATCACCAAATTTCTAGAAGCTTTTCAAGCGTAAAAGTCGTTATATCTAGGGACTTTCCTGGTGGTCCAGTGGTTAACACTCTGTGCTCCCAATGCAGGGGGCCCGGGTCCCATGCCTGGTCAGGGAACTAGAGCCCACATGCCGCAACTAAAAGATCCCGCAGCCAAATAAACAAATAAATTTGGCACAGCCAAATAAACAAATAAATATTAAAGAAAAAAAAAGAAGTCTTTATATCTAGCCTCTGGCCCTAGGGCTAAGGGAGAGCAGAAATACAGGCCACTCAGAACAAGGGGTTAAAAAGCAAAGCCCCTCCCACAGGCCACAGGGGAATAGCCCCAGGTCCCGAATGAATTTCCATCCCAAAGACCACACTTAATGCTCAGAGTCAAGCCTCTCTTCTCCCAGACCTTGGACAGGCTGTCCCTTCTCCAGGCTCCTCCAGGAGAGAAATTTCTGCCTTCCTGGGTCCCAAAGGAACTGGAAACAATCAAGTAGCCACCACCCACCCCACCCCCTTCCTTGTACTGAACTTTCTCTAGAGCAAGTTCTCACACAATGCAAACGGGATAACACCATCCTTTGCAGGCCTGGGGTAAAGACAAGTGAGAGTGAAGGTGAAAGGCCCCACGTGGTGGCAGTTCGCGTTTCCCTTCCCTTCCTGGTGCCGGTAGGTCAACGGGCTTCTCTCTACTAACCAGACATACAGGAGAGCAGCCCCACAGTGGTGCTTCGTAAACTGGTTTTGCCCCTTGGTCTCCACGGCACCACCTCCTCTCGCTACTGAAGCCCTCCCTGGGCTGGCTTTCTCCCTCCCAACCCGCACAGAAGCCTCTCTAAGAAAAGTCACCAGCTACCTCCAGATCGGCAGGTGCAAACAGCCTGTCTCAACTCAGCCTCCGCAGGGCTGGGCGGCCACTGCCTCTGGAAAACCTTCTCCTTTCTGAGACGCGGCGCTTCCTCCCTCTTCTTCCTCCCAGGCCCCTTCTCAGTCCTGCTGCTGCCATTCCCCCTCTCCACGTGGCTGTAAGTGTCGGGTTTCTGTGGACAGAATCCAGGGACACTGTCTCTGCTTTCTCCTCCTGTTTCCTACATGAGCTCATCAGTGGACTTAAACGCCAGGTTCTGCCAGGTTCTGCTCCTGACGCCTTCTCATCTTTGACCTGCAGCCTGGACCTCCCTAGCCTCCAGGCTCCAGGCACCTCAGCATCTCAGGCTAAACCCTTGATTCCCTCCCGTCCCAAACTCGTTCCTCCCCTAGTCTTCCCCACCTAAGGAAGTAGCACACCCATCACCCAGGTGTTCAGGCCAAACCCCTGGGAGTCGTGCTTCCATTCCCTCCCCTCCCCCACCCCACCCATCCATCAGCAAGCCCTGCTGTTTCTATCTCTAAATCTCCGGATCTGTCCCTATCTGTCTCCATTGCTGCTCCTTTAATCCACATCAAATCACTTCCCTGCATAGAAACCTTCAACGGCTTCCCAGGACACAGCGTTAAACCAGCTTTCGGCAGGGACCTCAAGGCCCTGCATGATTGGACCCTGCTTACCTCCCAGCTTCATCTGGCCCCACTTTCTCCCCTGCTCGGTTCACTCTGGGAGTATCGGTCTTTCACATAGCCAAACAAGTCAGGGCCTCGCTTGTGCTATTTCCTCTGCCTAGAATGTTCTCCCCCACCCCACAACTCATAGAGCCAGCTCTTCTGTTCCTTTAGGCCTGAACTTAAATGCCACCTCCTCCAAGAAGCCTCTCCTGACCACCCCACCTAAAGCAGGCCTCTGTTAACCTCTATTTCAACCCCTTGTTTACTTGTTTCCTGTCCATCTGCCCCATCAGAATGTCAGCTCCATGAGGGCAGGAATTCTACACGCGCAAAGCCTAAGACACTGCCTGGTTACACGGTAAATGTCCAATAACATTTGTTGAAAGAACAAAGGACCCAGCCACTGCCTAGGGATCCAGCAGTACCCTGTAAGTGCGAGAGGTTAACCTGAAGGGGAAACTGAGGCTCAGCCAGGGCCTGACAACAGCTGCAGACAGTGGCTGAAGCTAACTTCCGGTTTCCCAGTTCCATGGGACAGGCTGGGGCCCAGGCCAGAAGGCACCTCACCTCCCTTTTCCAGCGTGCCAGCCACTCGTCCCGCTTGCGCTTGCTGATGTAGTAGGGGTCCCCCGCCTGGAAGGTGAGCCGCGGCATGGGCCGCTGGCGGAGGCTGGACTCCCAGCCCAGGCCACCCCGCAGCCGGCCCCGGGAGCCCTAGGACAGAGACGACAGAGACAGACTGGCATTAAGGTGAGCACGGACAGCCCCGCTGCAGGGTTTTTTCCTCCTGGAGGGGAAACCAAGGAGGCACTCACCTCGAGCAGAACACAGAGCTCTGACTCCTGGCCAGAGATGCCAGCCCTGCGAGTGCGGGCCAAGCCCCTGTCTGGGCTGGAGAAGTGAGGGATGTGGGGCAGGACATAAACTGGGAGGGGAGGTGCTTGGTCTTGAAGGGGGACCAGCTGGCTGCCTCGCTGGGGGCCTTCCAACCTCCACACCCACTTCCTCTGCTCCTCACAGAGGGACATGTAAAGAAGGGGCCAGGGGCCACCTTGGGCCCCCTCACACACACTCGCCACAGTCGGTCAGAGCGGTGGCTTTCTTCTCCTAGAATCAGGATCCACAGAGCCCCTGGGGGTTGAGGAAAACACTTGCCTCCATTTTCATGGATTCGATGTTGGTCTCCTTCTGTTCTTTGCCTGTGGAGAGGGAAGAACAAAGGGACTGTCGGCAGGGTTACAGGAGTGGCTCGGAGGCCTCACCTTGTGCCTGGGGTCCCTGCCACGGGGATAGGGCTTCTCCAACCGTTTAGTCATTCCTGTGTCAAACCTGATGGCCTACTGTGTGCCAGGCGTCATGCTGGCCCCAGGACTCAGAGCACAGCCAGGGCAGAAAAAGGACTGGGGCAGGGTTGGAGGCCCAAATCCGAAGGAACAACAGAAAAGCCAGCACTGTGGTTTCTGGCCCATTGAGTGCCTCAGGCACACAGAAGGGGTCTGGAAATAGCCCCCTTGGCTGCTCCCAGTCGAGACAGAGCTCCCTTCCCAGAGGAGGGGCCAGACTGCACAGCCCTCCCTGGCCCTGGAAGGGAGCATTGACTTGTATGTGTGGGGTGCAGCAAAGATGCTCTAGGGGGTGGGGGAAGGCACAGGGAGACTGCAGCAAGACTCTGCTGAAACAACTTCGTCTCTTTGAGACTCAGTTTCCTCATCTGGAAAATAAAGATGCTGGAAATGGTTTCTAAGGTGCTCCTGAAGTTCTCAATATTGCGTTTCTGTCGTGAATATCTGCTTCGGTACCCCATTCTCCACCCATTCTTAGGTCCCTGAGTTCAGCCTTTATTCTAGAAGCCTTGGATTCCAACTGTCTCCGTGTGACCTCTGTAACCTTTCCAGGCCTCTTCTTCACTGAATCAAGGTACATAACCCTTCTAATGCTTCCGGAAGGCAGCATTTCCCTGCTCCTCTTCCCCGCGGTTCCTCAATGGGCCCTGATTCCAGTTCCTGGAAGGGAAGGTTCCCCTGGGGGCTGAAGCCCCAGCAGTACCGTCTTTAAGGGTCCGGGGCAGGGGGCACAGAATGTCCCTGCGCTCCTACTACCCTGGTCCTCCCCCGCTCAGGGTCCTCACCTCTCAAACGCCCTTCCCGGGCCCATCACATCCCGGAGTCTGCAGTCCTGGCCTGGCTGTAGGCTGGGTTAATTATGCCTTTGAGCTTCCTGCTGGAGGATGGGGCTGGGCTGGGGGGTGAGGAGAGTGGGAGGTGAGCCTCCTCTCACCTGGGCCCCAGAACTCCTTTGTCTGAAGCCAAGAGTACTGAGCTTGGGCCCAAAGCAGGAAGGTCACTAAGGCTGGCTCATGGTCGCTTGGGGGGGCGGGGAGGGGGGTGTGAAGGGGAGACAAAGAGCCCAAAACGGAAAAAACAGCCCCTCCTGCATCTCCTGGCTCTGAGGCGGAAACCAGCTACAGCACTGAAGGTCTCTGAATCCTCAGTCCCTGAAGAGGATGTTTCTTTCCCCCTCTCTCACCGGGGAAGACCCGGGGCTCTGCTCTGGGCTTTGGCGACCTGGAGCCCGGGGACGGGGAGGGCAGGGCCAGCACCTGCGGGCGAGTGGGAGGTGTGGACTCCGTGGTGCCAGCTGCCCCCAGGGGCGGGAGGAAGTGGGGGGCACGTGTACTCGCCAAGGCTGTGTACACAGCAGGCCTTTATGTCTCACCGGACTTTCTCTGTCTCCTCCTCGAGCTTCCTTTAGGCCCTCTTGTCTCACCACAGCCAGCTCCCCAACTTTTTCTCGGGCATCCTGAAGCCGGGCTTCCTCTCTCGCCAGCTCCGGACCTCCCTCCTTCCCGGGGGTCCCCTCTCCTCTCAGACCCTCCGTTCTGCCCTAGTGAGGCTTTGGGCTGCTAGGAGGGGGCGCCCACCCTCAGATCAGGAGGCAGCCTGGTGGCCCCTGGGACCTTCCTTCAGGGACCCTCCGTGGCATGTGGTTTATGGGGAATCATCTATTCATTAGAATGAAAGAAAGTTGGGGCTGAAGGAATTGTAGAGATGATGGGGTACTTGTCCAGCCCTTCGATGGGGAAACTGAGGCCCCTGGAGCGGAGAGACGTACTTCCAGAGCTGAGATCAGATTTCAGAGCTCCTGACTCCCAAGCCGGCTAGCTTATTTTACACGGCACCACCTTGATGCTCCCCCCTTCCTCATTCCCCAGCCCCCATGCTCCCCGAAACAGAATTTTTCCTCATGCGGTTTCCAACTGGCTTCTTTCTGGAATTTTCTCCCTGACATACTCTGCGCATGCCCACTTGAGTGATATCTCTCTCTCTCTCTCACACACACACACACACACACACACACACACACACACACACACACACACTCTTTCCAGCCCGTCCCAGCAAAACAACCAACTGGGCGGCCTTAGAATGCAGCACTTGTCCTGAGTCAAGGGGGGTCAGCTGCTCTCTCGACACTCCCTCTGCAGTCCATCTGCCCCTGGCCCAGATCCAGGGTCACAGGCTGGGCCAGGTGGCTGTGTGCCTTCCAGGGTGGCCCTGGCAGGCTTGGACATGACCCTGGGGCATCTCATGTCCTGGGGGCAGGGGAGGCCAGGGTGCTTCTAACACTTACCTGCTGGTCTGAGGCTACACTCTGCCAGGGGCCACCCCCAAATTCCCTTTAAAGTGAACCCAAATCTCAATGACAGGGCTGAGGCCAGGCTGGCCTCAGAGGGCAGTCACTAGCCCAATACTGCGTGTTCAATCTAAGCAGAGAGGAGCTTTGTGCTGACCCTGCTCTGGTCCTTTACTAGTTGTATAATCTCGGGTAAGTTACTTAACCTGTCTGAACCCTCAGTCTCCCCACCTGAAAAATGGGGGGATAAAAAAGTCTTCCTCAGATGCTAGCAAGGATTAAATAAGAGAATTACATAAAGAGCAGGGCCTCTCAAAGTTTAATATGCACTGAAATCATGAGGATCTCTTTCAAATGTAGATTCTGATTCAGTAGGTCTAGGGTGGGGCCTGAGATTCTACATTTCTAACATCCCAGGTCATGCCAGGAGACGCTGCTGGTCCATGGACCACTTTGAGTAGTAAGGACATAGAACACTCAACACATAGTTAATATTCAGAAAAAATAAAATAAATAAGATAAAATAAAATAAAAAAGAAAGCCACATTTCCATCGTTACTACTATCATCATGACGGCCTCAGTGCTAAGAGTGCAGGAGCAGTTCCAGGGCCACCACCTGCCTATCCAGGTGGCTCTTGTCCTTATTACTCATCATCTCCCCTGCTCTTCCTTTCTCCTGGTTGTACTATCAAGATCTGGGGCTCCTGGGAGGGTGCCCAGGCCAAGACTGCCTTAAAGCCCTCCATTTTTCCTGTGTAGGAACTAATGAGACTGGTTCCGGGAGAGACGGATGGGGCGCCTGCAAAGAGACCTGGAATGAGGGGAACCGAAAGGAGACCATGGCCAATTCACTGCCGCCCTGGGGCCTCAGTCTCCTTCCTCCTTGGAACCGAGCAGCTGCATATGTGTTCTATGTGGCTGACTGCTGCACCAGTGGCCGAGCCTCCAGTAGGCCACTGCCCACCCCTCTAGGTAACAGCTCACCAGTCTCAGCATCCAGGCAATTCACAGTGACCTTTAGGGATCCCAGCTCTGATCCCTGCCAGCATCTCCACTACCTGAATAGCTGGGGCCACACAGGAGTGCTCCAAGGCCAAATTCTGAAGATCAAGGACACGTGGGATGTTTCTGCCCAGTGCACTTTGCACTAAGATTCTGAGAAGGATCCGCTCAATATGTGAAAGTCCCAAACCCAGGAGTAACCCCTGAACCATCTCTCCTCTTCCCCCTTGTGTCCCTGGCACTCATCCACAGCTCCCCAGATCCCCCCTCCTCCCCTGGGCGCCTGCAGCAGCCTCCTAATCGCTTGTCCTGCTTCCCAGCCCCTCTGTTCCATTCCAGGATCCAGATGGCAAAGGGATCTTTTCAAAATGCAAAGCCGATCATGTCAACCCCTGAGAGGGCAGCCTTGAAGCTGCACTGGTCCTGTCTGCTGTCGCACACCCTTCTCCCTTCCTCCCCCAATTCCAGACTTGTAGGTTTCTGTCAGGTCCCTGGATACCATGCTCCCTCCCACTTGTTCTCACCCCCTCCCGGCCCTTTGCCTCCCCTGGTGAACCCCAGCTCATCCTTCAGCTTAGGTGTAACAGCCCAGGCTGGCTGGGGTTCCTCTGTTACAGCTCCTCAGAGAACCATGTTTATTTTCCCTTAGAGAACTTATCTCCGTGTATAATCACACACTTTTAAGTGTGCATTTCTCACTAACATCTATCTCTCCAGTGGACTGTGAGGTCCTCCAGGACAAGAACCAGGTTTTTGTTCATGATGGTTTCCCCAGATCCCGGCACACACCAAATGGGTGTTTAATAAACCCCTCTTCACTGACCGAAGCAGTTGCTCCTGAGAACGAACAGAGCCGGGGGAAGTCCCAAACCGAAAGCAAACTCTCACGGGTTAAGAGCAGCCTTGGAGTGCTGGTTCCATCCCACCAGGCAGCAAGGGCTGCCCCGGCCCTGGGTGGCAGCTGGGTGCAAGCCATGGTGGGGTCCCAGGAGCTGCCTATTTGGTGGGAAGGGCCCATGGGTTCCCCGGTTCTGCTCTTGCACATCTGGCCGTTGTAAGGGGAGGATGGCGTTTTCTCCCTCTCCTCCAGTTTCACTCCACTCTGGCCCCTTGGCCACTCCCACCACAAGTCAGGACACACCCCCGGAGGTGCAGAGTTCAGGACCATCCCCCACTCCAAGCCCCACTGCAGAACAGCAGGGGATCTGGGAAGGGCACACCGACTCAGAAGCTAGAGACCAAGATGGAACGAATTCTGGATCTGCCACTAACAGGCTTGGGGTCCCTGACCAAGTCACTTCATCTCATTAAGGCTCAATTTTTTTCCACCTTAAGATGAGGATAATAATCCCTCTTGAAGAAGATTGTTTGGAAGAGTAGACAAAACAACAAATGCAGAGTGAGTACCTCAGAAAGCGCCTTGCACATGGTGGGAGCATCATAAATATTAGTTGAATGATAGACGAATGAAAGATATTTTAAAATAAATTTGGGAATCTCTTTTCCAGAGATGCTCTCTACCTTGCACGAATATTAGGTTTGAATGCATGCAAAATTAAGTTGTACCAATTAATCGATTGATTCACTCCATCATGTACACTTAGGAAGGAAGGCTTTTTGAAATTAAAATGCACATATGCAAAACAACCTGGCAGGGCCCTGGGAGGATCAAATGTGATAATATATGAGAAAGTGCTTCGTAAACTGTGAAGCCCTGTACAAATGCTAGTTGTCCTCATTACTAACATGTTTACAGCTCTGTTGGCCCCGAAATCGCTGGCTTAACCTTAAAGAGAAAAGTGGGCAACTTTCCAGGACTCCAGGGCTAGGCCACAAAGTCCTCAGAGGAAGAGGCCTGGGCTGGGCAGCGCACACCCAACTCCCCCCTGTTCTTCCCCTCCCGCAATCTGTCACCACCAAACTTCAGTCCGGTCCACTCAACTATGGTGGGCTCAGGACATCTGCACTGGGAAAAGCCCACTGGGTTTTTAACATCCACAAGGACATCTGCTGCCCTCGAGCGCCCAGGCCAGGGGCTACCAACGTGTGGATCCCGAAGAGCCGCAGGTCTTGCGGAAGAGTAAGCAGACCGGGCAAAGGCTGAGGGAAAGCGAGGCATACAACCAGCCTATGGGGAGACAGCCATCACCCCAGTCCAGCAACCAATGGCATTCTGTAAACCCACTGTTGCCAGATCTAGCTTTTTTTTTTTTTCCATGAGAAGCCAAAACTCCAGATTTTTATGTGAAATTTCTTGATTCTTAAATACTGGCAACTCAGTTTTTTAAATGTTTAAAATACTACATGGGCCAAATAAAACATGTGTGCAGGCTGTATGCAGCCTGCAGGGCACAGCTTTGGCAAGCAGACCTTCAGCTACCGTGCCCAGCCCAGGCCTCCTGGGACCCACTAGGCCCCGAGGTTCTAACCCTCAGGGGGATCCCAGCCAGTCCAGCAGAGGCTGCCCTGCTTTTGCCCAGGACTTACCCTCTTCTGCAGGGGCTCCCCGGCCATCCTTGGGGGTGCAGCAGCCATTCTCCACGGCTCTGGAGGCTTCGGGCGGGGTCTCAGCTGCACCCTCTCCCTCTGCTGGGGCCCCGCCCTTCTGCCCCCCAGCGGGGCTCCCCTCCTCTGGCTGGGGCTCACTCCGCTTCTCCAAGTCCCCGTTGGGTAACAGCTCTGAGGGGCCTGAGTCTTGGGCCATGGACGGGGACTTGGAGGTCACGGCGGGGTCCTTCGGCGTGTCACTGCTTTCCACCTGGAAAGATAAACGTGAGGGGAGCATTAGACCAGTGGTTTTAGCCCCTTTTGCGTCACTGACCCATCTGAGATTCCGGTGAAAATTATACACCCTCTGTCCAGGAAACTGTGTTCACATAAATGTTTATGAAGTCAAATACACTCACAATTGTTCGCTCAGATTCAAGGGGTTCACAGGCCTGGCCCCCTGAAGTCAAGAGGTCTGTGGACTCCAGTTAAGAAAACGGGAGAAGAAACCAAGCAGGTTTAACAGCCTGGTTCCCCTGCCGGCTGCACCCCAGCCCAGGCCATCCCCACCCACTGAGGTGACAGAGGGTGCCCAAGTCTTCTCTGTGGCCTCTACTGAAATCAGGTGCTCCTCATACTACCCCTACTTCAAACCAGGACCCCTCCTCAGAAGATGCTAGTAACCCCGGGCTGATCTGACTTCTGTGCCAAAGCCCCCCTGGCCGTCCTCTTGGTCTCTCGAGCTGCTGCCTGGCCAGGTGGAGTGTGAGGGTGAAAGAGGGCCTCCTCTGGGCCCCAAAGCCTAGCACAGGTCCCTCCCTCAGCTTTGGCCCACAGCCTTTCCTGGGTGTTCGGATGCCAGGAGAGCCAAGGCCCCAGCCAGCAACCGCAATCTCTGCAGCAACCCTCCCTAGCACGCGGCGCCGTGTTCCCCTCCAAGAGGAAGTGTCTTGCTTTGTCCCCAAGAGTCTCAGAACTGAGCTCGCTACAAGAATCACATTGGGAGTTGTCATAACCGTCCTTCATACGTGTCACTGCACGGTGGGCAAAAGCTCCTCACCCGTTACCCCTCAGAGCCGCTCGACCTCCCTGGGGAGGCTCTCAGAGAATTTTGTGATTAGCTTGAGGCCACACACTTTGTGAGGACAGAGCGTGGCTAGCACTTCGTCCTTGGCCATCTGGGGGCAGGTAGGCCAGGACATATCAGAAGGAACGAAGGTGTCCTCTTGGGGCAGGAGAGACAAGAGTCCCCTATACTTGGCGCTCTGCCACATCCGTGGGCACGAGGCCGCCCCCAGCAGCCCTGCCCATCGGCTCCCCTGCAGATCAGCCGCCTGGAGAAGGGCGGGAGCGGCACCAGCTCAGCAAACACCTCAGGAAGGTGCGGCTCAAGAGGGCGCCTCAGTTTCCCCACCTGTAAGGTGAGATGACTAGGCTAGACCAATGGAGGGTTTCCTTATTTTTAAGTTTTTTTCTGTTTATAAAAGTCAGACACATATATTATAAAAATTCAAACCACACAAAAATGAGTAGTATTAAAAGGTTAAAGCTCCTATTTCACTTCTGTACCTCCAAAATCACTCCCCACAGGTGAATCATTATTAACAGTTTGGGACTTCCCTGGTGGTGCAGTGGTTAAGAATCCGCCTGCCAATGCAGGGGACACGGGTTCGAGCCCTGGTCTGGGCAGATCCCACATGCCGCGGAGCAACTAAGCCCGTGCACCACAACTACCGAGCCCGCGTGCCACAACTACCGAGCCTGCGTGCCGCAACTACTGAAGCCCGTGCGCTCTAGAGCCCGTGCTCAGCAACAAGAGAAGCCACCACAATGAGAAGACCGCGCACCGCAACGAAGTGTAGCCCCCTCCTCACCGCAACTAGAGAAAGCCCGCGCGCGGCAACGAAGACCCAATGCAGCCAAAAACTAAATAAATAAATTTAAGAAAAGAAAAAAATTTTTTAATTGCTTGTTGACAGTTTGGCGTGTATCTTTTCTCGACTTTTTTTTCCTATGCATCTACAATCATGTGTAAGTTACATGTTTATACACATGTATTTATACACACATCCAGATCCAGGTTTTTTTTTCCCCTGAGAAGGGACCATATGACTTATCCTGTTCTGCAACTTGCTTTTTCACTTAGCGAGCACAGCGGGCATCTCTCCATAACAGTGCGGATGGGTCGGGCTCATTCTGTCTCAGCTGCTCAGCATTCTATTGAATGGATGCTCCTTAATTTATTCAAACCATCTCCTAATGGTGGGCCTTTGGGCTGATTTGCTGTCTGCCGCAGTGAACACCTTGCACTTAACAGCTCTGCGCACCTGTGGATTTCTGTAGGCCAGAGTCCCAGAAGTGGACCGGCTGGGGGGAGAGGGCCTGCCCATCTACGTGTGAGTAGATCCTGCCAAATTCCCTCCAGAGGGTTGTATCCCTGAAGCACCACCCCCCCCCCAAAGCCTGAGAGAGCGCTGGTTTCCCCAGACCCTCCCTGCAAGGCCCGGCAGCCTCCAAGGATCTACGATCTCAACTCTGAGCCCACTGCTGTATGGTGAGGAAACCCCCGAGGTGGCGAATAGGGACGAGGGCCTTGGAAAAAGATAACAAAAATAAAAACCAGCGTCCTGCCTGGACGAGAGTCCCCGCACGGAGCAGCTGAGGGCGAGCAGAGGGGACGCGCGGCCTTGCCAGGCTGCTCTCCCGGCTGTGTGGAGGGCTGTGTGGGACGGCTGGGGGCAGGCCTGCTTCCAGGAAGAAAACCTCCCGCAGAAAGCTACAAACGTGTGCGCGCCTCAGCGGCAGGGGTGGGGGGCCGCAGCAAGAGGAAGAGGAGGCCTATGGCCTCTGGCGGAAGGGAGAAGTCCTCCCCTAGGGTTGGGCACTCGGGGCCGAAGCCGGCAGAGCCAGGAGGCCAAACGCAGGACGGCCAGGGGAGCAGCCAGGCCCTCTCTCTCTCTTCAGCTGCCATCCCCAGGTGTCAGGACTCACACACCCTGTTCAGGACTCAGAAGGTCTTTCCCACCTCCCTGCTCAAGCCAGCAGGCTCCCTGGCCTAGAACTCCCCTCCCTGGATAAATCCTCTCCTTCCTCGAGGCTCCTGTGTGTGAGAGAGTCAGGTGGCCCAGGCAACCCACAGAGCCAGGCACGCCTGGGCCCCCACTGCTACCCTCAGGTCCGGCTGTGCCAGCGCCACAGAGCCCCAAACGCAGCACTCCCAGGGAGGTGGGTAGGGGATCCCGCTGGCCAACGCAGGCTGAGAAGTTTGGGTCAGCGCCAATCTCTTACCATGGCCGTGTCCTCCTTTCCTCTAGCCACTTGCTTCCCCACAGACACCTCAAGTCGGGGCAGGCTCCCAGCCCCACAAACTGCTCAGACAACTCCGCTGTCACTCACTTCCTGCCCGGGGACCACACGGCCTCTTCTCACCCTGGGACTCACTTCCTGTTGACTGCCAGCTCCATAGCATAGAGACCCAGGAGTACCTGCTCCGAGACCCAACCCAGCCCCAGGGTCCCAACCCACCCTGATCGGGCACCCCTCCCAGGCCTGCCCTGGTGGACCCCAGTCTGCAGCAGCATGAGACACGCCATCCTCCCAGAGGTGGGTGGATGAGGGGTAGGGGAGCACTCGGCACAGCTCCAGCCCCGAGGGTAGCTCAGCGGGCTGAAATCCGCCCCGATCTCACGAGTCCTCCCCCTCCTCTCTTCCCGACCAGCCCATCCTCCATTGCCCGCCCTCTCTGGTCATGGATGACCCTGAGTCAATCAAAGCTCTGGGCTTAGGAGAGCTGCTGACTCTTGCCACGGTCAACCCTTGATCCATCTTACCCATCAAGAACCCCCCAACACACACCGCGAGTAGTGGCCCTTCACTGGCCCTCCCTCTGGAGTTCAGGGTAACTGGGCAGGTCAAATCCACCCAGAAGAAACCACTGAGAGGAAGGAAGGAGGTCCACAGGCAAATGGACTGACGCGACTCTAAATCTCCAGGGAAGAGCTGGGTGCTCCCTAAAAGGGCATCTCAGGTGAGAAGAGCAGACCTGGAAGCCACTAGGAGTGGCCACCCCAGCCAGGCCTGTGCCCTCCTTTCCCCCCACCCCCCACTAGCTTGTCGCCTCCTAGAGGCAGGGACTTGCCTTATTAGGTTAGACTGGGTGTGGAGTAGGGCACCTGGCAGGTGTTCAATAGTCGTAATTGATCCCTTAATGCCAAAGACCAGGTTACGTACGAGTGAGAGCATCCAGTTCACACGTCTAGAGGGAGTTTCAACTTGGTTGCATGTCAGGTGTAACTGTTAAAAATCCTGTTTTTGTTTGCTTTTATTCTTTACAGTTGCCTTGAAAGGAGACACGGCACACCCTGAGACACTCATTTTTCCCATGGCGGGGAGGGGTAGCAGCAGAAGCCCCTGGTCCCTGTAGAAGGCGCCACCAGCGGCTAGAGGTGACAATTTCCACTCCCCTTCCTCTCACCCGTAGGGTACGGGGAGACGGCAGGAGTGGTGGCAGAATGGGAATGGCAGCCACGGGCCCCCTCACTCCTCCTCCCTTGGGTGGTGGACACAACAGACTTGAGCAGAGCCTGATGCCCATCACCCACTGTGCGCCTACCCCCGCCCAGTGCGCCTCTCCCCGGGTCTTCAAACCCTGCCCACCTCCCGGGGCCCCTCAGAGTTTGCTGATCTTTGCCTTCCTTCCAGGCGAGACCCCTCCACCCCAGGGAAATGCCTCCTGCTTCTCTGTTGCCCACCTGCTCCTTGGGCCTCTCCTGTGAGCAGCTTATTCCAAGCAGTGAAGGCAGTGGTTCTCAGCTGGGGGCAATTTTGCCCCCCAGAGGACATTTGGCAATATGTCTGAGACACTTTTGGTCACCACACTGTGGGTTGGGGGGACGGACAGTGGCTTCTGGTGGGTAGGGGACAGCCCTCACCACAAAAATTACGCAGCCCCAAACGTGGATGGTGCTGTTGTTGAAAAGCCCTGGGCTGAGGACAGGGGCACGGACCAGGGACTTTTTCTAGGGACCATTTTTTTAAAACTTAAAAAAAAATTTTGGTAAAATATACGCAACATAAAACCCACCATTTTAACCATTTTCAAGTGTACAATTCAGTGAAATTAAGTACATTCACACTGTTGTACAACCATTAACACCGTCCATCTTGAAAACTTTTTCATCATCCCAAACTGAAACTCTTGTACCCATTAAACAAAATTTCCCCATCTCCCCCATCCCCCAAGTCCCTGGCAACCACTATTCTACTTTCCGTCGTCTAAGGAACATTTTAAAATCTGTCTGTCTGTCTCTCTCTCTCTCACACACACACACACCCCGGAAGGTATCTGTGCCAGGCCCTGGTCTTTGGAACACTCAGCCTTGCCCCCAACACCCCCAAAGCCCCTGTGGAGCCTGGCCCTTAAGTCCACCCCAGCATTCACTCACATCCCCTAGCCCACCGCACACCACATTTGTTTACAAAGCACTTTCACACCCTATCTCATTAGAGCACTCCTCACATGTTACCTAATTATTTACTGTGTGTCTCCCTCCTAGACTGTGAGCTTTGCCTTATTTATCTTTTTATTTCTCTTCCTTCCAACCATTCCACCGACAGCTCCCCAGTACTAAGCAGAGGACTTGGCATAACTATGCTTATACAATTGATCAACTTAATTATCCCAATTATCCTGATGGGTCGTGTTACTCTCACTTTTCCAAGGAAAAGGTCTCCAATGTTTGCCTCAGGTTACATACCTTCTAAGTGGTAAAGCTTCCAAAATGACCCAGGTACAGGAGAGGCATTTGAAAGCCAGCCCCCACCTCTGGGTTGAGTCTCAGGAAAAGCCCAACCTCAAATCCCAAGGGATCCAAGGAGGCAAAAGGAGGCTTTGATGTGCCTGAGCAGGGCCAGGGAAAGGCTGCAGCTGTTTCCCAGGCAGCAGCCATCACAGGGAAAGGCCAGAGGCAAAGCCAGAAAGAACCTCCTGCAGTGAACCTGTGCAGGCCAAAGCCAGTCCCCCAGCCGCCCACCCTGCCCCGTTCCGCTCCCCCTTTGCTGGAAGTCTGGACCAGACCCCAGAACCCCAACCCTCCCTCAGGAAGGGAGGCCTTGTCTCCCAAGGTGGGGCAGAGTGCCGGGGCTCCAAATAGAAAAGGGATTTTTGAAGCCTGTTTGACAGGTATGACACCTGCACACAAAAGATAAGAGGCGAGGGAAATGATACAAGGGAGACAGGGCGCCGGGTCAGCTCTCCAGCACAGCCCTGGGCGCAGGCTTACCTGGGCCCAGGTGTGGAGGGGGGAGACCTGGGACCCTGCCTCTACCATTGGAAGGCCCTGGAGGTCGGAGCCATGTTCTGGCCTGGCTCTAGGCACCTGACTCACCCTCTCCTCCTGTGCCAGGAGCTGCTGCTGAAAGGGGCCTTCACCCCCAGACCCTGGGGCAGCTCCGGCGGGGGGAGGCCCAGAGGCTGGCAGAAGTGGGGTGGCCTCACCTCGCCCTCCCCAGCCTTCCTGCCCTCCCCCCTCCCCCCTCATCCCCATTGTGCCTTTCAGGCACTTGGAACACTCAGCTCTGTGCCAGCTGGGGACCCTGGCGTCTGGCCAGCTATGGCCTCTTGATTAAAGACACACAGAGACGCAATCCCATGCACAGACATACAAGGGGTTCACCATGGCCCAGAGACACCCGCTCACCAGCCGCAAGACAGAGATGTGCTCAGATGCCCCAGAGTGATGTCAACAAAAGCACGCCAACAGCCCCCCTCCACCCGCGCCCTCCGTTCACTCCAGTCCCTCGCAGACCCTTCAGCTCCCCGCCACGCCCTGGATTTTCCCAGGTTGACTCTCGTTTCAGGAAACAGCCAAACCGTCCACATAAGCGGGGCAGCCCTGTCCCCTAAGCGCTGGCACTGGGCCCGGGCTCCCCCGTCTCCTCTGCCCCAGGCCTTCCTGCAGCCCCTTCCCCTGGCAGCCCTCTGCTCTGATCGGCCGGAAGTGGCCTTGAGGCAGGGAGAGCCAGAGAGGTCACCCACGCCCGCTCCCGAGAGAGGCCCACGTGCCTCCCTGCTCAGCCTCCCTGGGGTGAATGGAGTCGGACCCCAAGACTTTGGAACCAGGACCTTGACCCTTCCATTTTCCTTTTCCCTAGTGAAGGGGCTAAAAGGGCCACCAGTGGGGTCAAGGGACAGAAGGACCAGAGGCCAAAGAGGGCCAGCTCTGGCAAGTCTGACCCCAGCTTGGGTATGACTTCTAGGTGCCACCATTTCTCTCACCACTGAGGCTGGGAGCTTCCTTCCCACCCTCCTCCCCAGAGATCTCTCCAGCCTGTGTGTGAGTGTGTGTGTGTGAGAGAGAGAGAGAGAGAGACTCAGGACTGAGGAGAGAACTTCAGGGCGTGGTGAAGTCTTAGAGGTCACTCAGTCGGGGCCCCTGCTAGCTGTGACAAATGGATGCAAGAACTAGCACGCCTGGTGAGTGGCGGCCCATCCGGGGTTCCGCTTCCAGCAGGGACACCTGTCCACCTGGAAGAGGGCCTGGCTGTGCTCTTTGAAGTCAACCTCAAAGGATTTCAGGGTGAGCTGGAGCCTCCCTTGAAAAAGCCATTACGTAGAGAAGATCCAGGTCGTATTTAAGTAAACCTCTTTTGCAGTTTTTTTTCTGTTTTCACCCTCTACATCAAGGCCTAGGGTGACAGGTTGGGTGAGAAGGGAACTCAGCATGGAAAATGGTGCTTTCTTGTCTGTGCTTCACGAACCTTTCTGAAGTTTCTGATGGGTGTCTCCCCACCCCCGCCCACCCCCGCCGGGGCAACGCTCATCCTGCCCCACCCTACGGCGTGACTTCATAGCTTTAATCACATCCCCGCTCAGCTCTGTCTCTCCAGACTGGAGAGCCGTAACCTCTCTTGTCTGTCCTCACTTGGCTGCCTCGCCTTCCCCTTCATCGATTTAGCTGCCCTTCCCTGGAGCTTTTCCATCTCCGTATATCTTTCTTGAGGTGGCAGAACCGAAACGCACAAAATTCTCTAGGTGAGGATGATGAAAGAAGACCGGCGTCAACAACTCTGCCCAGATGCGTGTGCGGAAGGTCCCTGCAGCAGCGGGAGTGGCGCAGGTGCAGACGCCCACGGGGTCCTAGGAAGCCCACGGGGCTCGGGACCGGAGGGAATGAATGCCTCTTGCTGGAGAGGGCCTGGAACATGTGGCTCTGGGGAAGGGGCCGGGGAGGGATGAAAATAAACAGGGGTTTTTGGGAAAACAAAATGGAGATTCTGGGATTTCACTCAGATGCTCCCCCAATAAGACCAGATACCTAGATCAGCCTCTGAAAGGGCCCCTGCCAAACCTGCTCCCTTCCAGAAGTCTCGGTCTCTGACAATACCACTGCCACTGGCCCTGGGGGCCGGCAGCACCTTCCTCCCTCTCCCTGGTCCGCAGCCCAGCACTGCAGGCCCTGCCAATTCTGTCCCATCACGGCCGCCCCCCAACAGGCTGTGGGGGCATTTTTTGGCCCCAATGTACCCCATCCTATCTCCCTGCATTCTTTTGTGCTCAACCCATCATGCTCATGGATGCCAGAGTGAGCTTCCCAAAACACGACGCCCATCACTTCACACCTCCCACCGTCTCAAAAATCCTCCAGATAAACACAGCACATTTTTGAGAGGATAAAATATAAACCCTCAGGCTGCCTGCAAACTACCTCTCCACCCGAGATCAAAGGTGTTCTTAAATGAAACCCTCGTCCACTCAGCCAAGCCAGTCTGCGCACGGTCCGGCCTCCCCCAAGCACGCCGGGTCCCCGCGCACATTCGTCCCTGCACACGCTGCTCAGGAAGGTCCTAGGTAGGGAAACCTCCCACTTTCCCCTGTCACACATCACCTCCCTTCAAAGGCCCAAGTCCAGCCCCTCCCCCCAACATGTCTTCGGCACTTTAGGTCCAGACCACGGGCCAGGCTCTTGGGGTACTGGATGGCTCTGTGAGCGCTGGTTTGACTGATCAGCTGGGGGAATGAGCAGAGGAGACTGCAGGGCACCGTTACAAGGAAAGTCTCTAACCTCGCGAGATGTCTGACAGCCCTGTTTTCCCCACGCCTTCAAAAGCATGACGACACAGGGGAACGGGCAGCAGTGGGCCGACACAGGCTCACAGGCAGGGATGCCCCCTGAGGGGCCGGGGCCCAGGAATGGGAGATACCCTTTCAGGAAGTTTTGTGCATAAAAACAAGGGGCACCAAGTCACCGAGTCAAGGTTCCAGGGGTTAGTGAAGGAGCCCTTCTAACCTGGACACAAAGAGGGGATTTGAGCTCTGTCTTAAGAATCAAACGGTCGTATTAGGTGGGAAAATGAGCCAATACTGCAAAGGCCCAATAACTGAGTTAAACGGTACTCGGCTGGCTTAAGCTGCAGTGGAACGGTCCCGCAGCTTCACACAGCTTACCGCACAAGTCTTTTGCTTTGAAGTGGAGCAGTTTGGCCCTCAAGAACTCACTCACTCAGGCGTTGTGATGGAGGTTCAGCCTCCAGTGAGGAGTGAGGAGATACGCCGGCTGTGGGCCAGTCTGGCTGAGCTCGGTGCCTGCTCCCGCCCCCTCCCCCTCCCCCCTCCCCTCCCCCTCCCCCCCTTTCTGGGTTATTCTTAGCAAGAGGTGACCTCAGAGTGCTCCCACTGAACAAAAATAACCCTGGAGGAAGTTGATGAATATAAATTTTCAATGAATAAGTGCATATACCTAGTAAACAGGGCGGGGAGCCCTGAAGGGCCGGTCCCCACCCCAGGGTCTGGCGGGCAAGGGCAGATACTGTCCCTCCTGGAGCCCCAGCGGTAACCAGCACATAGGACAAAGGCGGTCGCAGGGCAGTCTGGGTCTGTGATCAGGCAGGAACCAGCTTCGGACACCCTCACTTGTTACTCTGCAACGTCCTCGGAGCCGGTGAACAGGAAGATGCCTCTTCCTCCCAGCCGACGCTCACACCCACACACAGGCCCACACTCGCTGGCCAGCAGAGACCAGCCCTGCACGCTGCTGTCCCCTCCTCTGGTCGTGGGTACTGGCCAGCCAGCAGGCCCTGCACCCAGGTGCCAGCTCCCTTTCTAGGCTCCGCCCAGCCCTGAGGCCGGCTTCCTGTTTCCTGTTGCTGCTCCGGCTGCGCGCATCCTGGCTCTGAGGCCAGTGCCACAGACCAACACGGCCGCTTGGCTGAAATGGGCCCACTGCTCACTCCTCAGACCACCGCAGCCTTCCCCACTTACCCGCAGGCTCCCTGGTATTTGGGTCAATTGCCCTGCTCAGTTCTGTTTTCTCTGGATGCTTTCTGGACCAGGTCTACACACTTTTTCAAACAGCCCTGCATTCATATGTTATCTTAAAGCGAATTTGGGATACCCAGTCTTCCAGATGGTGTGGCTGGAGTGGCAAGGAGGAATGAGCGCTGTGGGCTCTGCAGTCGGGAGGTGTGGAGTCCGAGTCCGGGTCGTCCTCCCTGAACCTCAGTCTCTTCATCTGAATGTGGGGATGGTAACGCCAGTGGCCTCCACCTACCCCACACAGGTTCATCGTTGGCATCAAATGAGGTCACGGTGTAGAAAGCCCTTGCAGACAATTGAGTGCTGCACCACTCTGAGGCTTTCTTCATGGTCGCTGACCTCAGTGAGTAGGTAGACAGTGCAATGGGGGTGCCTCTAAACGGCAGATCTGGTGGAAGAGACAAGCTCTCCCCACCAGCTTTTCTGTGTGAAAAGCCAGGCTTTGGTTTAGGTTTTTTAAATTCCCAGTCCACCAGGAAATGGTACTTTTGTAAAACACAAAATCATGCCTGTGGGTGTGGGGGACAGTATCAAATTGATATAAAGGTTTCTAAATGCTGATTCTCAAGTTCTGTACAGACAGGTAACAAAACAGTTCGCAGACTGGTGCTTCGCAGTCAGGTGTGTGGACCAAAGCCCGGGATTGGTGGGCTGATATCTTGTCTTACTTCTTAGTGTTCATTTTAATTTCACAGTCAGTTCAAAAGGGAGAGCCAGTGTGGGTCACGATGGCTGCACTGGGCTTCATTTGCGAGACAGGCCTTGGTGGGCTGTGATACCGGGCGGGTAGAGAGAAGGGAAGGCTGCAGAACAGCTTACGAGGCAGCGGGACACACGTGCTTGGGGTGATCAGGGAGCAGCGAAGAGGCGGGGTTTCCTTGGAAAAAGAGCTGGACGCTGAGCACCAGTGCAGAGGCAGGAGAGGTCACATGGCGACGAGGCAAATGGAGGGTTCCAGGTCTTGTCCCATGAGAATAAAGCTCCTAGAGATTCTTGAAAGCGACGTGCCCTGGGCTGTATTTAGTGTAATTACATGTGGCCTCCTCTCTAGCACACTAGGTTGAAATAAGTCTTATTTATTTGGCAGGTGCTCAGTAGGTGTAATGTGTTTGTCACCGAGAAAGAGAGGGCCGGGGGGTCTAGAGAGATGCTGGGGGCAGGTGAGGCCTGATCTGGCTGAGGGCGCAGCCAGGAGGCTGACGCAGGAGCAGGAGAAAGTGGAAGGCACTCAGGGACAGGCAGGCCTCGGGGGCAAATTCTGGAGACGATGTCACAGCCTCGGGCCGGGGGGCGGTGAGGACACCACTGGATGTACCTCGTCCCGCCCCGTCCAGCAGTGGATATGCAACATGTGCACCAACGTTTGCACTCCCAGCACTGCTCCCTCTGTTCCACCTGCCAGGATTCGAGCCAAGCCCACCCTCCCACCCCATTTCCAGGCTTAGCTCGATGACACACACTCAACTGCTTTAAAGCTCCCTGGTCAATCTGTTCCCAGGGCCACAGCTGCGCCGGGTCCCCAGAAACCCTCCCTGCTGTGCTCCTCGGCTGGGGAGGGGCGGAGGCCTGGGCCAGCACCTGCTCCGCAAGTGAACCAGGTGGCCCGAGGCCCAGGAGACCGTGGGCTGGCCCTGAGCTGCAGCACAAACTTCCCCCACGTGGGCTCCCTTGGGGTCCACGGGCCTGCTGTCGGGGAAGACCTGCTGGCTGTTCTCTGTTCCCCTCACCGTGCAAGGGGTCCCTTTCACAACAGCTGCCTCAGCCCCATGCCTCCCCAGTCAGCGTTGCCTCCCCACGCTCTCTCTCCCTTCCCAGGGCCTCACTTAGGACTGGACCACATCCACACTGACCTGCACGGGATGTGCACCGCTGCCCACTGGAGCTGCTGAGAGGCCGATGCCAGGCTCCCACCCGAAAGGCCTTGTAGACCCCTGGCCCACTGGCCTCTCCGGGGGTGGGGATGTCGGTTTATGACGCTGCTGGCCCTGTGCATTTGGAGCCCACTTTGCTGTTTGCACAGCACCCCTGGAGGTGGACAGGGCAGGTATTACCGGCAGCCATATTTTACCAATGAGGGAGCAAAAGTTCAGAGAGGTTCAGTAATTTGCTAAGGTCACACAGCTGGGAAGCAGTAAATCCAGGGCTGCTGCTTCTGTTTCGGGTAAGGGCAGGACCGACCTTTGCTGACCACTGGCTCTTTGGTGTTTTAACCCATTTAATTCTCACAGGGGTCTAGGAGGAATGCATTTTTATCATCTCTATTTTTCAGAACGGGAACCCAAGGTTCAGGCAGTGACTTGTTCAATGTCACACAGGTGGTCAGTGGTGGAGCTGGGATTTAAACCCAGGTCTGTTGGATTTTAAAGACAGTGCTTTTCCTTCCATGCTGGGCACTGTTCCAGGCCAGGGGAGTATGACCCCCTGGGCGTGCCCCTCTTCCCTCTCATCGTCCATCTCTGGACACACTTCCACACTAACCCCTGATTTCCCTGCACCCTCTGATCCTGGGGCCTCACCCCACCTCTCAGTGATGTGCCCTCCCTTTGGTTCCAGGGACTCACAAATGTGAGTCAAAGGGCTGCCAGGTCCCATTTGCTACAGGTGGTGGCTCCCGTCCCCAGCACCCGAACCAGGGAAAGGCGGAGTTTGCTCTGCAGATCTCGAGCACACGAGCAGCTCAGGTTCTGAATGACGGGTGGGCTCGGACTCAGCCTGCATTGTGCCCCTCCACTTTCTCCCGCCAGGTGCTCTGTGAGGGCGGGGAGGAGAGTGGAGGGACCCCCGGGAATCTGGGAGTGCAGCCTGGAGTCTGCTGCAAGCTGAAAATTCCTTTGAAGTCCCATTTTATCTTTCAACGGCATGTGAATTTTTCATTCCAGGCCATAAAATATCCATGTCTGCTTTAATATTAAAGTGTTTAAAATTACTTACCAGTTAAATGACTTAACTTCTTCCCCCCTTCCCCTCCAAATCTCCAAGCAGAAGTGGCAGTGGTGCACTTCAGTGCCCTGCAGATTCCCAGACCTCCCGACTCCAAGAACCCCCCTCACCTCCAGCTGGTGCAGCGCGCCCTCCCTCCCTCCCTCCGCTGCCCCTTTCACTGCAGCCACGTTCACCCTGCTCTCTGCCCCAAGGAGGAAAATCCTGCCCCGCTGAGAACATTTCCTTGAAGGGCTGAGTTACAAATGCGGGGCTCCTGGCTCCTCTTTACCTTCTTGCTCCAAGTTTCCCATTCTCAGCTGGAAGGGACGAAAAGAAAGGAACCAGCTGTGGCTGGAGCTGGCAGATAACTATTGTTCTGCCTCTGAGTTTAAGGCATAAGGGAAGGCAGGCTCCTGCCGCCCACGGGCCTTGCCCTCCGGAGCACTCCTCATCTTGGGCAACCCCAGTGTCCCCCCCCACCCCACCAGATTCAGAGGCAATGGCACCCGGAAGCCCGGGGTCTACACTTCTACTGGACTTACACAGCGCCCAGCCATCCTCCTCTCTTACAGCCTGCATCTCTTCCCTACTCACTTTGATCAGACTTCCAGACCTCAGTTCCCTTCCTCCAAGTTCTCCAGGTGGGGCTGAGACCCAAGGTGGGTGTCTGGATGGGGAGGGAGGGGCCCGTGCAGGCAGGCTAGGGAAAAACAAGTCCCCCCCTCTTGCTGCCCTTCCAGAATGAAGCTGAGAGTCAGGGGCCTGGTTCAAGTCCCACAAGACCCACAGCGCAAGTCCCCTGGCCTCTAGGGGCCTCCAGTTCGATGCAGAAAATAGGAAAGTTTGGGGGTGGTTTTGGGGGTCCAGTGAATGGGGAATGGAATTGGGCTCTACAGCTGGAGGGGTACACTCCATGCCCCAGCCTTAGCGTGCCCAGGTCCCTGCAGGACACACATCACTGGCATTTACAGTGTGCATGTGCACGTGCGTGTGTGTGTGTGCATGTGTGCGTGCGTGCGTGCGCGCGTGCGCACTTGGGCTGGGGGTACGCCACCTCACTCACCGGAGGGTGCTTGCGCTTCCTCCCAGGCCGCCCCACCTTCCGGGCAGCTGTGCTGGGCTCCTGCCGCTCCTCCTTGCCACGGGCCTCCTCCTGCTCCTCTCCCTCCTGTGGGCACAGACACAGCCTGTAAAGCCAGGGCTGGACCCCAGAGCCCTCCCCAGTGTCCCACCCGCAGGGCAGCCATGCTTCCGGGGTTGTGCCATGCTGGTCCCCCTGGCAGGGATGGTCTTCACCCGCTTCCTGACTGGCAGAGCTGGGCCACCCCTGAGGGCCGATTCAACTTGATCCTCAGGGGACTTCAGAGCCGCCCCGCTGCCCCAGCAGAATGCAGCTCTCCCTCGGGTGGACACGTTCTCTGAACCACAGAATCGTAACACATGCTCTGACAAAGAATTTGTTTCTGGATATGAGTTTATTTATATGAAAAAAATCTAACACAAGTACAAAAATGATTAATGCTGTATTTAATGAATCACCTTTATTGAAGAGAATAAAATCACATGAAGAGAAGTATGACACGTAGCGATGTCTATTGGAAGGACATGCAACCCTTGGAAGGAGAGGCCTACCACAGACCATGGAGGGCATTACAGCCACTGTACATACACCTGCCCTGAAGCATCTGCCACATCGCGTAGGCACTGCATGTGCCTGTCACCCCGCGGGAGCATCTCAGGGACCGTGTCTTGGTTCATCGTGATGCCCCTCCTTCGCTGAATTTTGGACCAGAGTTTGGTTTTGTCACCACCCTTCACCTGGCACGTGCCAGGGCCTAGCCCTGCGATGCTTGTCTCGTGGGGCAGACACATAAACCTAGAAAGTCCTCCTGCCTCACTGCTCCAGCCTGGCCACAAACCACCCACAAGTTGCTTCTGACTCAGCCGGCTCCAGCATGACTAATCATGAGCAAAAACTGTGTTGGGGAAGGAGAGAGAAAGGGACCCTGACCCAGCAGAGGCCCCTCAGGCTGCCATTCGTGCCCTGCATGACGTCAGCAGCCACAGACATCTTCACAGTCCTCCCAGGGGAGGGCGCCAGCCCAGAGCCATGCTGCTGCCACAGAAAAGGAGAGGTGCACAGATTCCCAGGGGATTGAATCGAGGTGGCCCTCAATGTCCCACTCAACTTTCATTTTTTGTGATTTCAAAATAGCTTGTGGTTTGCCACATTAATTTTCAGGTGATGGTGGGACATGCAGATGGAAACCTACTGCGACCAGTCATAGACATGAGACCAGTGGGAAGAGTGGCACTGGCCCCCTCTGTCCATCCATCCATTCGAGGCACATCTGGGACAGACCCGCCCAGGAAGGAGATTTAGGAGGGAGATTCAGCATTGCAGCTGAGAGTCCGGGAGCCCTCCGAGGACATGTGAGTGGAAGATGACAGAGGCCGCAGGCCTCAGCACTGAGGGGAGACTCCAGTCAAGTTGCAGGAGGTGGAGAGTGTTCAGAGGAGCAGAAAGGGGACGCCGGTGTATTGTGGGTGCAAGAAAAAAGGGAGCTGCCAACCCAAGAGGCAAAGTCGACAGATGCAAAGAAGTCGAGGGCAGAGCGATTTGGTTAGGCGTGGAAATGGTCAGCCTCAGACGGAAGCTGTGCAGAATGACACGGCAATGAGGACCAAGGGGCCAGAGAGGGGCTGGAGAGACAGTTTAAGGAACCCAGCTGAGAAAGGTCTGGAAAAGAAGCCAAGGACAGGGAGCCCAGTGCCAGCTGTGGACAGGAGGTGAGGGTCCAGGGTGGTGAGAGAAAGGTTGCCCCAGGACCAGAGACCCTTGAGAGGCTCTTTTCAGGAAATCATGGCAGAGAAACTGTGAGGGCAGAAAGGCCGAGGTGGGGGACAGCCAAGTGGCGGAGAGGCCTCCATGACAGCTCTGTGGGCCTGGACTGAGGGCGGCTCAGGGCCACATGCCCCGTGGTAAGCCAGGCCTGCTGGTGCTGAGCTGTCTTCTGAGACCCCACAGACACCCCCATTTAAGAAACAATCACTTGGATCACACAGAGAGAAAATATTACCAATGCAGCTTAACGTTTGTGAAAGTTCCAACTGAATCTACCCAAGGGTAGTGAATTTCAGCTGAGATGGTGCTTTTTGGTCAGGTTACACCATGGCTAAAAGGGCACCGTCTTGATCGTGCTGACCAGGTAACTCGGCATTTACAAAACAGTTGGAGGCCACGCAAGGTCGTGGAAAGGCATGGGGCTTAAAGCAAACCAAAATGGGTATGAGCCCGGCTCGTCCATGTGTTAGTTCCCGGACTGTTCTCTCTGAAACTCAGTTTCCTCATCCATAAAGTGGGGGTAGGAAGGTGTCCATTCTGCCTGCTTCTCGGGTTTTTAAGAAGACAGTTGACTAAATGCTTCGTACCCTTGCCTGTTTTGTTCACTGCTGAATACCCGGAGCCTACAACAGACTCAGCACTTCGTGGGTTCTCCACATGCCCCTCGATGAGAGGACTTACATATCCCCCGGCAGCAGGAGGCCCACCCAGCCCCTGTACTTGCCTGCAGAGCACTAGGCCACACCTAGCCAAGCCTCTGACCGTTGCTCGTGGCTGGGGCCATGGGCGTGGAATGCACAGGTAGCAGCCAAGAGGGGGTGCCGAGGTGGGTCAGGATCAGTCTGGGTGGCCGTGGGGTCTGAAAAGACTCCTACCACCCAGAAATTCTGGGCTCTGAACTATTTCTTTAGCACACTGCATCTCTTACAGAGGGATTCATTTGATTTTCTAACTTTTGCTCTGAACTAATCAGAAACGGGAAAGCCAATCAGAGCCTCAGATTAGCACTAAGGAACCACAGTTACCAGGCTGCCTGTGCTGACTGAAAACAAAGACACCTGCTGTTTCAGGACCACCAAGCCCCAGCTTCCATTAGCATGTGGAGAAAGCCTTTGGGGGCCCCTGATAGGCAACCCCTGTGCCATCTGGAGACTTGCTGTCATTCCTCACCTCCACACACGTGCTCTGCCTGACACACAGGAGATGCTCAGCACATCCTTCCCTGTTGAATTTAATTCAATGCAACATCCCCAAGAGGAAGAGGTGGAAGACCTTGATGCCAGACCATCTGTCCAGGTCCTGGTGTATTGAGAACGGGGAGTCCCCAGGGCCATGTCCTGAGCCTATCCCTCGGGCCCAAGCGGGGAACGGCACCTGATGCCCAGTCCAACACTCTGCCCTCCGGTACCCCTGGGGTGTGCTTAGGAAACCGAGTCTCCACGAGAGTCCAGGTGGGGAGTCGCACCCAGGTCTGAGCGACTCTGGCCCATACCCTTTCCATCTAGCCCTGAAGCACGGCTTTGTGAAAAGCGTGCCGTTTTCGGTCAACACGTCATTCTCCCGTGATACAGCGACATCGCGGGGCAAAGGGAGGTGGCGATACCTTCTGCTCTGGGCCTGCCCGCATTCACACCCACAAGTGAGAGGGGTAATACACTGAGAAGGGCAAGCAGATGGCTCGGGGCCGTGCCCCTCAAGGAGGCGTATCAAGCGGTTCATTCTCGCATCTGTCATGGGGCCTGTTTCATTCAATATCTTTGCTGATGGGCTGAGCAAAGGAATGTAAAATATGCTTATCAAATCTGCCAGTAGCACTGAGTTGGGAGGCGTCACTAATACTCTGAAAGGGAAGAATCTGATCCACAGTGACTTGGAGCAGCTGGAAAACAGTAACAAATTTAGCAGGAACAGCCTTGAGCCCGGGTTGGTTTCCTCATCTGTCAAGTGAAGGGGCTGAATTAGTCAGTCCTTCCAGTGGGAGGAGGCAGGAATGGGCAGAAATTCTAGTGAGGTGGGCTTTGGGGCGGAGAGGGGGCAGGCTGGACTTTTTGCTCTGCTATTTACTCCCTAGTCCCTTCGAGCTATTTAACCTCTCTAGTCTAGCATTCCTCACCTACAAAATGGGGATAATAATATCTACTTCACAGCAATGGTATAACAATTAAATGAGGTAATATATGGAAAGCTGACACATGAGAGTCACTCAAGAATCGCTGACTTCCTCCGCTCCGCAGGTCCTGACCAGAACTATTCACAAACGTGTATCCCTCCCTCCTCCCCGTCACTCCCCGCCCCCATGCAAACCCCAGCTCACTGCCCGGCATATGCAGCCATCACTCAGTGCTACAGACAAACCCCAACATCTGGCTGGTACCGCCGCAGTGAGATACTCAGGAACACTGGGGCTCCGTGATCCTTCCAAAATGCAAAGCTGATTACGTCACTCCACAGAGCTTAAGCCCTTGCTGAGGGGGCTCCCAGGGCCCTGCAGGATCAAGCCCAGCTCCTTAGCCCGGGTGAAGGAAGGCCCTAGGATCTGGCCAGCACTTCCCACCCATCGTAAACCGACCACGCCAGGTGCAAATGTGGGCTGCTCCCTCCCTGGGACATTGGCACAGACCCTTGCTTCTGCCCCGACTACCTTCCCCTCACTTTTCCAACCTCACTTCCTAGATTCCCTTCCCCTGGGCCCCTCCTTCCCATACCCCGCCTAGACTGAGTCTATGGGTCCTTCCTCTCCCATAGCACCCACTATCCAGCACTGCAAATGCCAGCTATCATCATGACCAAGCCACAAGCCCCTCGAGGGAAGGAACTCTGTCTTATTCACCTTGGTGTCCGTCCCCAGTGCCTAGAGCGATGCACCTGGCACAGGGCAGGCACTCAAAATACTTGATGAGTGACTGTCACATAGTAGATGTTCAATAAACAAGTCCATGCACACAGAGAGAGGCACGTGTACAAATCCACAAACCTGCACGAATACAACCGAGCAGGAGGCTCCAGTGCCATTCTGATCTTTATGACTCAAAGTCAGGAAACAGGATGACTACAACGTATTTTCTAGTCTTAAACATAATCATGTCACTTCAATTTATGTAACTCTTTACAGTTTTCAAAGCCCCTCTACATTTGGTGGCCTGTTAGATTAGGTAGTCACCATCAGCCTCTCTCAACTTCTAAGGCTATGATTTGACCTACATTTTAACACAGCTCACTGGATGGATTATTTTAGGCCACACACAACTTCGCATTCTGAGGAGCTGGGCCATGATGATAATAATCTCTCACATTTGTACAGTACATGGTAATTAACAAAGCATTTTCACATACGTTATTTCATTTTATTCTTATGCTTTACAGAAAGTAGAGCTGGTATTATTTTTTTCCATTACGCAGGCGGGAAATCTGAAGCTCAGAGTGGTTACCTAACTTTCAGAGATCAGAGAGCCAGCAAGGGAGGCCTTTAGAACCAAAATTTAAATCTTTTGATTCCCAGCCCTTGGGTCTTTCCACAGCAACATGCCACTATACCCTACTATGCCGTGTGCCCCTGACACGTGTACACATGCATGACCATGAGCAGGCAGGCAAGCCAAGGTAAAGGTACACGCTGGCATTCACACGCATACATCCACACGCAGTTGTCTCAGGGACCTCATGCCTAGACGGGGACCCCTCCCTCTAAGAGAGACACATCCCACGAGGCCCTCACCCAGAGCCAGCCAGCCAGCCAGACGTACGTGCTCCCTTCAGAGCGTACACCGGATGCTACTGACCCAGCATCCGCTGAGCAGATGTCTCAAGTTGGTGTTTGAGTCAAGGGGATGAACTTGCCGGATCTAGCCAGCCACTTGCCCGGGCCCCCTGGGACAAGAAGCATGTACAGCTTTTGCCAGCTGGCTGGCTGGCCTCCCAGGGCCTGTCTGTGGTCATGGAATTCAGTGAAACGAACTGGCTTCTCTGGCAGGCAGAGCCCCGTTCTGGGTGCCTGAGTACCAGGCCCAAGACCCCACAGAGCACCCCGCACACACGTGTACACACGTGCACACGCACATGCACGGCAGGCCCAGGCCGGGCCGCAGGGTGAGCTGCAGGAGGACGGGCGGGGAGGGCAGGGGCACCGGGAATTGCTGTAGGTGCTCCCACTTCCGCGCAGCCCTCCCAAGCCCCCCGTCTTTTCTGCTCTCAGTCACCTCCCAAAGCTCATCAGTCCTTTGTTTCAACTACTCAACAATATTCAACAGATATTCACTGACTGCTCAGTGGGCTTCGTATTATAATTATCGATGAAGGTCTTCCATGACTCCCAAAAGGCCATGCTCCCAGAAGGCAGTGTCCGTGTCCTGATGGCCCCTCCGACGCCCGCACAGCTCCCAGGCACCTGCGCACTGTGGGCTTTCCCCAGGCCCTCCACACCCCGTGCACCATGCTGGGGCTTCACCGCCTTCCGGAACGGAGACTCCCTCCAGCACACACCCAGCCCACTGCAGCCCAGCCGTGCCCACCCCTGTGGTCCTAGGGCCACCATGAGGCCAGGCCCATGGATGTGCTCAAAAACATTTACTGAGCACCAGCTATGTACTAGATATAGAGATAAGCAAATAGGGAACTCAGTTCAGAGGGAGAGACACCACATAAACACACGAGTGCCTGTGCTGTGCCGAGGGCCCGGATGGAGCACGCCCGCTCTGCTAGCAGCCACCCCCGCGGCCCCCAAGACCCCTCGCCCTCGCTCCTTCAGCAGCCCACCCGGGCTCTGCACAGCCCACCATCTCCTTCCCACCCCACCGGCCACCCTGGCTTGGTGGACGGAAAGAATCCAGATAAATCTACTTTGTAGCCATGTGACTGTTACCAAGTTTCTCAACCTCTCTAAGCCTCAACTCCCTATCTGTAAAATGGGGATCCTCCAGTTACTGTGAGGATTAGGTGAGTTACTTGCCGGGCAAAGGACACTCCTTCAGACACCCTTCCACACCGTGCACATGCTAAGTGGGGTGATTACAAGTAATAGCCCTAATAGCCCTGTGGCTCTCCACAGAGGCAGCTGCAGGACATGACCAGGCCCTGTGTTCAGTCCAGATGCCAGAAAGGAAGGATATCTTCCCATTTCTCAGTCATCCTGGGACACCCACTCTTGCTCAGCTCCCCGCCGGCCCTCTTCCCTTTGCAGAGCTGAGCTCAGCTTCCCCGCCCAGGCCCTGTGGGACCTGCTTCTTGGCCGGGATGGGCTCCAACCCCAGCCCAGACCTGAGAGCACGGAAGACCTGAGGGACCTTGGGTCCGGCCGTGGCCCCGCATGCGAGCCTCTGAAGGTAGCACAGCCCCTGCCATCAGCAGTTAGGTCACCCTGGGACTTCCCTGGTGGCACAGCGGTTAAGGATCCACCTGCCAATGCAGGGGACACAGGTTCGAGCCCTGGTCCGGGAAGATCCCACAGGCCGTGGAGCAACGAAGCCCATGCGCCACAACTACCCAGCCTGCGCTCTAGAGCCCGCGAGCCACAACTACTGAGCCCACGTGTCGCAACTACCGAAGCCCACGTGCTTTAGGGCCTGCATGCCGCAACTAATGAGCCCACGTGCTAAAACTACTGAAGCCCAGGTGCCTAGAACCCGTGCTCCGCAACAGGAGAAGCCACCGCAATGAGAAGCCCGCGCACCACAACGAAGGGTAGCCCCCCCTCGCCGCAACTAGAGAAAGCCCGCGCGCAGCAACGAAGACCCCACGCAGCGAAAAAAAAAAAAAGGAGTTAGGTCATCCTGCAACTTGCCTCAGTTTTGCTTCTGTTCAGTGGGTAAAGGGAGAGGGGGCCACAGGCCGTGGGCGCTCAGGGGACTTTAAACCCACACCATTCACACCCTCGTCTGCACTGTCCCCACTCTTCTCCCGCCTCTCAGTCCTCGGGGCTGCAGTGGGTCTTCGCCACAAATGTGCAGATAGGTTGGCAGGTAGAGAGATAGGCAGATGGGGAGGAAGGTAAGTAGGTAGACAGACAGACAGCTAGTTAACTATCCAAAATAAGTCACAAGACTAAATCTGTGCCACTGTGTTAACCACTCACACACACCATCTCACGGAAATCTCTCATTTCGCTGCTCGGCAGTCATGTAGCTGAGTCCACATTCAAACACAGGTCTATCTCCAGAGTCCAACTGACCCCCACTTAAGACTGTATTGACTGCAGAGTTAAACTTGACATGTAATAGCAGTTAACTTAGAGAATTTTAGAGAACCTGAACCCTAAAATGGAGGGCCCAGTCAGCTCTGGGGTGGGCACTGCTTACATCACTTGCCTGCTCTCCACGCGCAAGTATCTGATCGACTCCACTGAGCTAAAAACGGACACGCCATTATTATTATTAGCTGTGTTCCCGAAGAGGTAAGGGCAAAGCTGCCTTTACTGGAACTGTTTGAATGTGTAAGAGGGATGCTACCTCAGAGACCCCTATAGTGACGATTATAAAGCAGACAGCAGGCCCTGAGTGACCGTGTGTGGGCATCCGAGTGCACTAAAGGCAGGGCATGCCCGGGGCGGGCACCGGATCTGTGGGCCAGCAAGAACAGCTGAGACTGGAGCCGGGGGAACCCCACCCAAGGATGCCCTTGAACTTCGGAACCGGAGTGCAGGAAGTGGTCGGCGCCCGAGGGAAATCAGTACTTGCCAGGCCTCTGGGTTGGACCTAGGTGAGGAGGGAGGAGCCCTGGCCACAGCACTGGCCATACGTGCATAGATATACACACAGGTATGCACACATACACATGGGCACACTTGCTGTGCTCCCCCAGCACAAATACGTACCCCCCAACAGGCGCTTCTCCTACCCAGCAGGAGAGGGTGAGCTCAGGGCGAGCCATCCAGGAGCGGCCTCTTTCCTCCAGAGGGCAGGCATGGCTTACCCATCCTGGTATCTTCCTATCCCCTTCCCTTTACTAGGTCCTCCAGCAAGGTATATTCAGTTCACCCAACAAACTCGTGGAGCCCTACTATGTGCCAGGTAAGGTACCTAAGTCTGAAAAGGAGGAAAGGAGGGAAGGAGGAAGGAGGAAGGGAAAGAAGCAACGTGTCCACAGCAGTGTCTTCACACGTAAGAGTATGTACCTGGTACATGTGTGTATGTGCGTGTGCACGTATACTGAGTCACACATACTAGCCTGTGTACGTGAGCTCCTGCTGGAGATGAAGTGCCCCCAACATCGACCCCAGGGCAAGAGCACTGCTATGCAGAGAAAAGCATTCTCTGACTTTCAGAAGAAACTTGGATAGGACTATGGAACGTCACAGCTGGGAGGCACCATCCATTCCATCCCCTTTCACACAGGAGGCAGCCTGAAAGGTACAGGAGCCTGGGTTCGAATCCCAGCACCACCACTTACTAGCTGTGTGGCCTTAGACAAGTGACCTAACCTCTCTGAGCATCAGTTTAGTCTTTAATAAGATAGAGTGATGAAAATAATAGAGCCTACCTTATGGAGCAGTTGTAAGAATGAAATAAGATAATGCAAGTACAGACTTTAAAAGAGCACCTAGCAGATAGTCAGCACTCAATGCATCTGTTATGTTTCTAAGGCTCGGGGAAAGAGGGGAACAGCAAGATCAGGGGCCCAGCCTGGGGCTTGGACTCCTGGCCAGGCACTGATTCACATTTGGGGATCTGAGGAGGCCCTTCCAGCCCCGGGCTTGGAATGTTCTTGGTCCCCCATCCTGCTCCCTCTGCCCCCATCTCTCCCCTCCACACAGGGCCTGGCACCATATCTCCATGATCCCCTCTGAGCCAGAACCAAGGCTCCTGGACTTCCTGATGCTCCCCTCCCCTCCCATCTCTCATAAGGCCAGCTCCCCCTCCCTTTTCTGTGGCCAGATTTACCCAGCCGACCCTCACTGCCAGAGTCCCAGGGCTCAGCATCCCTCCCTCCACACCCCCCCCACACACCCCCCGAGCCTGCCTCCTCCCAGGCTCCCCAAGCTGCCCCGTCCCTGCCCAACACATGGACAGTAGGGCTGGGGAGGCTGCTGGGCAGGTGCCACGAGGACACCACATACACAGGCCTCTCTGCACTGCCAGCAGAGGCACAGCTCTGCGCCCTGCCTGTTTGATCAGGGCTCTGGGACTGTTCTCCTGTGAAGGGGTCTTATCCACTCTCATTTTCCTCTCCATCCTATCCACAAGATACTTCCTGAGCACCTACTGTGTGCTAGTCGGGCCCTGAGGATCCACCCAGACGATGGTGGCTGGGGTCCTGCTCTCCTGGGGCAGCTGCGGGGCTGGATGTTATCCACACCAGTACTTCTCAAATCCCCTAGAGGGCTGGTAAAAACAAGGATTGCTGGGTCCCGTCCCCAGAGTTTCTGATTCAGCAGGTCTGGGGTGGGGCCCGAGCTTTTGCATTTCTAAGCCTTCCAGGTGCTGCTGGTACCGCTGGTTTAGGGAGCACATTTTGAGAACCGCTGGTTCTCTCTGTAATTCAAGACAGACTGAAGCCAGGGCTTTGATCAGAGAGGGGAGAAGATTAGGGAAAGGGCACATCAGTCAGAGGAAGCAGCATAAACAAAGGCCTGGCAGCTCCAGGAAGTACTGGAGTGAAAGGTACAGGGAGGCGTGGCCGGTGGGGGGGGAGGGGCAGGCGGGAAGGGCACACGGGGCCAGGTGGTGAAGGGGCCGGTGGGCAGCCACACCCCTGCCCTCTGGCTCACCAAACAGTTCCTTTGTGCCAGGTGCCCCTGGAAACTCTGCCAGACTCCTTGGGCTGTGGCCCAAACCCATCTTCCCCTCTGCAGCCACGCGGCACCCCTGCCCCAGGCCTGGCTTTCACAGGCTGCCGTGGGCGTGGGCGGCTGTCGGCGTCTCTGCCCGCCCTCCTGGGGGCTGCACGGGAGCCAGCCCAGCGGTGCCAGGAAGGTGTACCAGGTGAGCCAGCATGCACACCGGGGAGAGCGCCCGCCGTACCCCAGCCCCCATCTGTCAGCTCCCTCTATCAGCACCAGGCTCTGGGCCTGGGTGTGTGTTTGTTGCCTCTTGAGCCAGAGCAGTTACTATGGGTAGATAATAATAGCAATCGTAATCCCTCATAATTGGACCAGACTTTGCTGTTTGCAGGGCACTCCATGCCCGTGACCTCATCTGACTTCCACAACCACCCCATAAAACAGGCACAGCTAGAGTTACTATCCCCATTTTACAGCTGAGCAAACGCAAGCCCAGAGGGCCTGAAGTCACATCTCCAATAAGTGACATCTTCAGGCCTGGGGCCTGGGACTCGTGACTCTCTGTCCAGTGCTTTTTCTCTGTCCTGAACTGTCATGATAGAGAGCCTGTCTGCGGCTCTCCATGGGCGGGGCCGAGGGCTCTGCGGCCCAGGGAAGCCCTGTCCAGTAACAGGAGAAATGTGGCCCGGCTGCCCCACGTCCTCCAACTGGCGGAGGGGGGGGTGCAGCTGACCACCAACTGCAAGTGCGTGGACACGGAGCTGTGTCAGCACCAGTCAGGACATGGGACCGGGGGGAGGGGTCAGGGTCACCTAAGCTAACGGAAGAGCAAAGCCAGGCCCAAGGAGGGAAGGGAATTATCTATGGCCACAGCTGCCACTCAAGAGCACAGGTGGGTGCAGGTGGCCCTGACTCTATGGCGGCAGGGTCTGGGTCTGCTGCCGCCTGAGTCCGCGGGATCAGAAAGAAAGGGACTGACCTGTAACCCCTAGGAGCCCCACCCAGTGGGCTGCAGCATGCACTTTCTTCCCAGCTTGGGGGTATACACGGTCCCCCATCCCGTGGCACTCTGCAGGATCCTGGGCTGGAAAGACAGGTGTCTGGGCTTCGTGCACGCATCAGTGCGCGTGCGTGCGTGTGTGTGTGTCCGTAACAGGACCCATGCAGGTGGGGCAGTGAAAAAGACTCCGATGCAGGACAGCAGGCTCTCATCTGGACCCCCCACTGATAAGCTGGGCTCAGCTTCCTCATCTCCAAACCAGGGCCGTCTGTCCTTGCCCCACTTGTTTCAAGGGCTGTCCTCAAGGACCGAATGGATGGAAACCACCCAGAAGACAGAAACTGGCTCTAAGAATGAACAAGCCCAGAAGGAGCTGAGCACGCGCGGCGGGAGGGTGGGCAGGGAGCAGGTCTTGGAACGGCTGCTGATGGCGGATCACCAGAGCTGACCCCCTCAGAGTGTTCAGTGGTCCCACACCTGGTGTCAGGTGTCCACCCTGGTTCCAGGAGGACAAACTGTGCCCCAGAAGCATGCCCTGCTACTCTCAGATACGACCAAGTATCACCACCCCTCACTCCTGCTCAGGGAGAGAACAGGCAGAGGGAACTGCGGGGACCAGGGCATGACAGATGGGACGCCCCAGGAAGGCCGTTGGCTGGCACAGCTTCCCTGGAAGGGTGGCGGCAGGGTCTACCATTCCACAGAAGAGAAAAGCAGAGTCCACGTGCTGGGGATTCGAATGACTTTGCCTACAGGTGGGCACGGCTTGGTAAGGCCCCGAGGTTGCCTGTCGGAGCCCGGCAGCGACGCCCACCGGTCTGCTGGCATCTCCTCTAACTGCTTTAGGGCCATCCTGGAGTTCAGCAGAAGGGTGAAGAGGTCACCCCTCATGGGGCTCCAAAAACAAGGTCACTGGCTCCATGGCCAGAAGTAACACTTGCTCAGCGCCAGGGATGGGGCGGGGGAGGGAAATCACCATCTCCACTGTGACTGGTGCCGCCCTGAGCACACAGCACGCAGCGCGCCACGCACCGTGGTGAGCCTGGCTGTCTGTGCGGCCGGGACAGCCCTCACAAGGCCTCCCATCTACAAAGCCCCCTGAACTTGTCTTTGGCCTCCCCAAAGCTGCTAACCCCCCTGGGGAAACAGAGGCAGCTAACCCAGGTAAAGTGACTCACCTGAGGACACACAGCTAGTAAGAGGCCGATCCAGAAAGGAAGCCAGATGTGGAGACCCTGCAAGGCCAGCCCTAACAATCGCACACGCCTGGGGTCTGAAGCTCTGCTCACACACCAGGGGGGCTGAAGACTCGGTCCCGGAGCCCGACCACCAGGATTTAACCTCTGCAAGCCTCAGTGTGCTCACCACCAAGACAGGGGGATAGGTCTTCCCTACAGGCCCGTGTGAAGACGGAGTGGCGCGGTCCAGCGCCCAGCACCCCCAGCAGAGCCGGCTGCTCACCTTGCGCTCCTCCTCCCCCCGCTCCGGAGCGGGGCCGCTGGCGTCCCCGGGGCCGCTGGCGGGCATCGCGGGCAGCTGGGCGGTGGGAGGCAGGCTGGGGCTGCGCGGGGCTGGGGGGCTGCTGGCCTCTGGGGAAGGAATTATCGTGGTCTTGGTAAGCAAGAGTTAAAACTTAAACATAGATCCCGGCGCGGAGGGTGAAACGCGGCCTCAGGCTGTCTGTGGGGCTGGGCTTCCCGCGGCTCCACCTGTGGGGGGAAGAGAAGAGGGGTCAGCAGGGCAAGGCACCTCCACTCCAGGCCCCAGCTGACCCCCACCGGCTCCCAGGGCCAGACCCTCGGCCCCGGGGCTACGCTGGCCTGACTCCTCTTCCCAGGCGCAGGCCGAGCCGGCACCCGGCGATGCGGGCACCCAGCGATGCGGGCACCCAGCGATGCGGGCACCGAGGCCGAATCGGCAGCAGGGCCGCACCTGCCTCCGACGCGCGACAGTCTCCCGGGCCTCCGCGTTGCCGCGGCACAGTGGGCGCCACTTGTGGGACTTCCAGCCGCCTCCCGCCCCCTCCCGTCTCTTCATTCACGGCTGTTCTTTCCTTTGAAAGCTTCCCGCAGCCTCCCCCCACCCGCCCCCCGGGAAATCCCAGAGGTCCCCAGCCGGCTACATTTTCCTTCTGATCTGTCCTCCCCGCGCCCCTACCCCACCCCGCCCCCACCACGTGGAGGAAGTGAGCGGCAGTCACAGGATGTAGTGAGATGAATGTCACCTCACTTTAGGACCGGCGCCTGGGCCCGGAGAAGGCTGAGGGTGAACCCGGGCTGCGGCCAGGCTGAAGGCCTGCCTGGGTTTGCAGGGCTGTCCAGGGGACGCCCCGGTAGGGGGGGGTGGCGGCGAGGCCGCAGCCGCACCGAGCCAGGGAGGATGCCAGGCCGCTCCCCCCGCACCCCGCGAACCAGCCCCACCTGCCCTGGGAAACTGTGGGCTCCAGGGGGCCCTGCGAACGCATACATGGCTGAATTTTAGGGGCTTTTCGGCGTCCCTGCTTCAGGTGCGGGCCTCACGCCAGTGAACTAACAAAGCCCGGGCCACAGGCCTCAGCTGGTGGGGTGCGGCGGGGGGGGGGGGTCGTGGCTTCACCCCCTTGGCTTGGAGGAGCCGCAGAGAGATCTCCGGCTCTCCACCCCCCAGGAGGAGCCTGGGCCCAGCCCCTGCCTCCGCGGGCCAGCCAGCACGGGGAGGGGCCTGGCAGGAGGAGGAAAGTGTGAGGCAGGCTGGATCCGGGCCCACCCACACCCTTCCACTTCCAGTTCCCGGTTCTGCTTCCCCGCTCCCCCTCCCTCCAGGGCTGCTTCTCCCATCCCCCTCCAGCCAGAGCTCCCTGGAAAACCAGGAACCGGAGAAAGCGCAGGCTTGGGTCTCCCACGGGTGCAGCCCCTCCCCAGGGATGGGCGCTGGGCTGGGAGGTGGGGGGGTGGTGTGGAGGGGGAAGCTGGCGCTGGGAGGGGCCTCCTTAGGGCCCGGACACGAGGGGCCCCATAAGTTAGAGCCTGGACAGGCTGAAGGTGCTCCCGCCCCCCAGGTGAGCCCTAAGGAAGCCGCAGGTGTAGCGCTGGTCCAGGCTGGGCCGAGGAACGTCTGCTATGCGGGTGCAGGAGCGAGAGCAACTCCGTGTGTCCGATGCGGTGCCAAGCCCGGGACGGGCCTTCCTCTTTGGACAGATACAAGTATTACTACCATCTACTGTTGAATCTAAGGCTGCAAAAGGCTAAGGCTTATCCGTGTTGCAGTGTCAGGGCAGAGGCTTGAATCCAGATCTCTGACTCTAGGGCTCTGAGGGCATCGCTATGAAGCTCCGTCCCCCAGCTTACACCACCCCACAGAAACAACCCCGAGAGCCCATCAGACAACCGGGCCAACCCAGAACTCCACAAGGCTTCTGACCATCATCAGCCAGCCCGCGAGTCCCCCTCAAACCCACCCCTTGTCTGTTAGCACAAATATCCCCGATCACCCACCACATCAAAATCTTCAAAAGGATGAGCAAGCTGAGAGAGGCAGGGTCTGGTTGGGAAGAACACTGAACCCGGGAAGAACTTCTCTGGCCCTTAGTTTCCTCATCCATAAAATGGAAGAGGTCGACTAGATGATCTTCAAGAACGTCTTCTAGCCCTGCCCTGCCAAGCTGTTGGAGGCCCCAAAGGCAAAGGGCAGGATCCTACGAGGCTGGGCCATCTCCAGGAGCCCCGAGAGCCCTAGAATGGAGTCCGTGCCGAGCCAGGCACAAAGTAAGTCAGGGGCAGATAGCCCTCTCCCGGGTATTTGTCTCAATGCTGCCCTGAGGCCTAGAAACATCCAGGGGCTTCTGTAAGAAAAAACTTTCAGAGAACCTCTGGTGGCTAGTGACAGAGGAAGGAAGCAGGAGGGAAAAGCAGAACATCACAGGGTGTTGACCCTGAGGGCAGACACCCCGGAAAGGAAAGGAAAGGCTCTTTCCTCCGCCCCTTCCTCTGCTCACCCCTCTGACATGAGCTGCACACTGTCTCACAGCAAACACAGCTGACCTGGGTCAGTCTTTCAGTTCCTTTGTGTAACTCAGTGGAACAGCCTTGTCAGTAAGTGTCCCTCAAAGTCACCCAGCATCATCTAAGACCATCCAGCACACGCCGGGCAGGCCATGCACTGCACAGCTCCAGAGCCCACGGTGGTGGCCAAGGTCCAGGCCTGAACACAGCGCTTCCCGCCCGTCCTTGGAAGCTTCCTTCTTCTCCCAAGCAGCCCTGCCAAGGGAAGAGACCTGCTCTTGGGCCCACGGTCCCAACACAGCAGCATGTGTCTACCATGACATGACGGCCCTGCTGCTCCTGGCACCAAAGCGTCCTCCTCACCCATGCCAAGGGCTGCACCACAAAACCACCACCAAACAAAAACCCTTGCCAAGAGCCCTACCGCCACAATAGGCAGCTTTTATTTTCTCCTTTATACTGCTAACGTCCACAGTGGCCAGGAACAATTTTATAACAACTTAAAAAAAGTTGTTTTGAGGAATCCTATCATGAAAATGTCTTGGTATCACAACTGACATGGTCACCATCCTCACCGCTCCAGTTACAAAACTGTTGTGGAAAAGGACTGGGATTTTGAATCTACACACCCAAGAGCGCTACCTTCTAAACCCAATGTAGCAGAAAGATTTTTTAAAGAAGACATAAAGGGACTTGCCTGGTGGTCCAGTGGTTAAGACTCTGCGCTCCCACTGCAGGGGGCACGGGTTCGAACCCTGGTTGGGGAACTAAGATCCCGCATGCCGCATGGTGCAGCCAGAAAAAAATAAAATAAAGAAGACATAAAGTCACAAGATTGGGCTGAACAGAGAGGAGACGCCACCAACAAAATGTGGGGGTCTGGAAAGCAGATTTGTGGCAGGCAAATTTCAGACAGAACATGACAAGTGATCTATAACAGAGTCCTTTAAAGACACGTGGCATGATAGCACCATGTATCTCCGGGACCAGGGGTGAAAAGGATGCATGTGTGAAAATAAAAAGGATCGAACAAAAGAAGTAAAATCCCTAAATCCACCTCCCCCAGAAGTCTGAAGATTTACTCTCTAGAGAGCACAACACGGAGGGCCTTTGCTCAGAGAGTTGACAAGCACCGTTGAGAGCAAGAGTAATAAAAGCAAGGAGATGAAGGCTATTTTCAATGCTGAGGTTGAGTCCCCCAGGCTAGTCCCCCACTGGGCTCCTAGAATCCTGGCAGCCAGACCTTACCTTCTTCTCTGGAGAATCTTACCAGTGCAAGAAGAAAGGCCTAAGGATACAGATATTGACACCAGAACACAAATGGTTTCCAAATGGCTTGTTTAGGTCAACCAATGTGGATCTGCAAGTCAGCCAGCTTCCAATCAGCTTTTTAGTCCCCTGTTCTTAACCCTGAAAGGACAACCAAGGACCACTAGACATCCGAGGAAAGCCTCTAACTTGGAGTGCTTCCACCATGGAAGGGCACCACCATGCCCTCTACCACTGAACTTTTTTTTTTTTAATTTAAGTAGAGTTGATTTACAATGTTGTGGCAATCTCTACTGTACAGCACAGTGACTCAGTTATACACACATACGCATTCTTTTTTATACTCTTTTCCATTATGGTTTATCCCAGGTTATTGAATATAGTTCCCTGTGCTATACATTAGGACCTTATTGTTTATCCATTCTAAATGTAATAGTTTGCATCTACCAACCCCAAACTCCCAGTCCATCCCTCTCCCTCCCCCCTCCCCCTTGGCAACCACAAATCTGTTCTCTATGTCTATGAGTCTGTTTCTGTTTTGTAGATAGGTGCATTTGTGCCTTATTTTAGGTTCCACATATAAGTGATATATTTGTCTTTCTCTTTCTGAGAAAGTATGATTATTTCAGTTGATAGTATGATAATACTATCACTTAGTATGACAATTTCATGTTGCATCCATGTTGCTGCAAATGGCCTTTTTTGTTCTTTTTTATGACTGAGTAGTATTCCATTGTATATATGTACCACATCTTTATCCATTCATCTGTCGCTGGACATTTAGGTTATTTCCATGTTTTGGCTATTGTGAACAGTGCTGCTATCAAAATATGGGTACATGTATCTTTTTGGGGTTTTTTTGTTTGTTTTTGTTTTTGTTTAACATCTTTATTGGAGTATAATTGCTTTACAATGGTGTGTTAGTTTCTGCTGTATAACAAAGTGAATCAGCTATACATAAACATATATCCCCATATCTCCTCCCTCTTGCGTCTCCCTCCCACCCTCCTTATCCCACCCCTCTAGGTGGACACAAAGCACCGAGCTGATCTCCCTGTGCTACGTGGCTGCTTCCCACTAGCCATCTATTTTACATTTGGTAGTGTATATATGTCCATGCCACTCTCTTACATCGTCCCAGCTTACCCTTCCCCCTCCCCATGTCCTCAAGTCCATTCTCTACGTCTGCGTCTTTATTCCTGTCCTGTCCCTAGGTTCTTCAGAACCTTTTGTTTGTTTGTTTGTTTGTTTTAGATTTCATGTATATGTGTTAGCATACGGTACTTGTTTTTCTCTTTCTGACTTACTTAACTCTGTATGGCAGTCTCTAGGTCCATCCACCTCACTACAAATAACTCAATTTCGTTCCTTTTTATGGCTGAGTAATATTCCATTGTATATATGTGCCACATCTTCTTTATCCATTCATCTGTCGATGGACACTTAGGTTGCTTCCATTGAACTGTCTTTTTAGCCTGACAAAACTACAGGTGTCATTTGCTGTTTTTACTCTGTGGTCTGAACTCAGTAACTGAATGGATTTGGATAAAGATGAAGACCTGTCCTCGGCAATGGGCTCCAAACGGGGGAGTAAAATAAGCAAGAAGACATGGGCTCCAGAAAACAGGAATTCCAACCAGAAGGAAGGCAAAGGGAATGCCAAGGAGGACAACAAAAAGAAGTCACCGAACGGCAGCTAACTATGCCACACGCCCCGAGAGCAAGGGAGTGGATAACTCAAAAAATGGAACTGAAACATAACACTTGATGTGACTGCCCTCGTGGAAGCCATACAGACAGCTATTAGGAGGTGTAGCAGAAATGGGCAAAAGGTATAAAGAAAATAAGGCAGATAAAGAAACAAGGTAGGGACTTCCCTGGTGATCCAGTGGTTAAGACTCTGTGCTTCCAATGCAGGGGGCCCAGGTTCGATTCCTGGTCAGGGAACTGGATCCCACATGCAGCAATGAAGATCCTGCGTGCCACAGCCAAGACCCAGTGCAGCCAAATTAAATAAATAAATAACTATTTGAAAAAAATGACAAAAGTCAATTTAAAAAAAAGAAACAAGGTAATTATTCATTTCAGGGGGAAAAAAGGAAACTATTGTAGTACAGTATAAAGCTCAGCTGTGAATAGTTGCATTAGTTGATTTAACAAGTATGTATACATAACATACATAAGTATGCATGTTTGTATGTATGTATGTGGATGTAGACATATTACCTGGTGTATTAATTTCCTATTGCTTCTGTTACAAATTGCCACAAAGTTAATGGCTTAAAACAGCACAAATTTGTTTCTTGCAGTTCCGGAAGTCAGAAGTCCAAAATGGTTCTCGTCACTGGGCTGAAATCAAGGTGTTGGCAGGCTGCATTCTTTTCTGGAGGCCCTGGGGAGGTTCCATTTTCTTGACTTTTTCAACTTCGAGAGGCTGCTCACATTCCGTGGCTCCTGGCTCCCTTCCATCCTCAAAGCCAGCAATGGCCAGTCTTTCTCCCATCACATTACTCTGACCCTCCTGCCTCTGCCTTTCACTTTCAAGGATCCTGATGATGACATTGGGCCCACCCAGATGATCCAGGATAAATCTCCCCATCTCAAGATCCTTAACTTAACCACATCTGTGAAGTCTCTTTTGCTACATAAGGTAACACATTCACGGGTTCAGGGGATTAGGATGTGGCCGCCTTTGCAGGGCCATTATCCTGCCTGCTACATGCATACATATATGTATATCATTAGAGGCATAGACATTTTTTTTTTTTTTAGACTTATTTATTTATTTATTTATGGCTGTGTTGGGTCTTCGTTTCTGTGCGAGGGCTTTCTCTAGTTGTGGCAAGCGGGGGCCACTCTTCATCGCGGTGCGCGGGCCTCTCACTATCGCGGCCTCTCTTGCTGCGGAGCACAGGCTCCAGACGCGCAGGCTCAGTAATTGTGGCTCACGGGCCCAGTTGCTCCGCGGCATGTGGGATCTTCCCAGACCAGGGCTCGAACCCGTGTCCCCTGCATTGGCAGGCAGATTCTCAACCACTGCGCCACCAGGGAAGCCCACATAAGACATTTTTGAAAGAACACTGGTAAGGTACTATTTATTTATTTATTTATTTATTTATTTATTTATTTAATTTATTTATTTTTGGCTGCGTTGGGTCTTTGTTGCTGCGCGCGGGCTTTTCTCTGGTTGCGGCGAGTGGGGGCTACTCTTCGTTGCGGTGGGGGGGCTTCTCATTGCGGTGGCTTCTCGTGTTGCGGAGCACGGGCTCTAGGTGCGTGGGCTTCAGTAGTTGTGGCACGCGGGCTCAGCAGTTGTGGCTCACAAGCTCTAGAGCGCAGGCTCAGTAGTTGTGGCACACAGGCTTCGTTGCTCCGTGGCATGTGGGATCTTCCCGGAGCAGGGCTTGAACCCGTGTCCCCTGCATTGGCAGGCGGATTCTTAACCACTGTGCCACCAGGGAAGACCCCTGGTGAGGTACTATTGATAGTATGTCTACCACAAGAAATATTGAGGAGGTTGGCTGGGTAGAATGCCATGGTTGGCCATATAAGAGAGCTAAATTCTTATTCACCAAATAGGAAATCAGTGGAAAATGTCTACAATGGAAGAGTCAAAAATACGAACATTACTCAGACCCATGAGATGTAAAATTGCTAGAAGAAACAGCTAAAAGTGGTTGCCTCTGAGAAGAAGAAGAAGGTGGAAGAGGCAAGGAACCACTGCATTTGGTGAAGAGATGTTAGTCCTCTTTACTTCTTAAATTATATGCATGTAATACTGTGAAGAGATAAAAAGTAATTTTTGAAAAGAGAGAATGGGTCTGGGAATGAGGGCTTACATCCAGCTGCAACCGTTGGATGGGTTTGGCCTCCATCCTCCTCCATAAGAGTGCAGCTAAGTCCTTCCACCTCTGTTACGCTATGAAACCGTCACGTCCCACAGAACACCCATCATCAGCTCCTCACACCCACACAGAGTTCCATCATCAGCTCTAAAAGTGGTACCTCCCTCCCCGCCCCACCATCACATCCCTCACGAAATGTTTAATTCTCGCAACACATCATTTCCACCAAGTCCAGCCCATGTGCAGCATGGTGCACCTCCCTTACGTTCCCCCAAAACTGCACCTCGACATGCCATTGCTGCCCACATCCCTAACCACAGCCCAGCTCGCTCACCAGCCCATCTCAGACCCAAGATCCACAATTCAACCATCTCCTGAAGCCTCCAGACCGTCCTGCTGCGTCACCTCCCAGCTCTGCCACCACACCGTCCCCAGCACCATTCCCACCCTCCTCACCGATCCCAACCCTATCAGCACCCCCTGAGCCAATCAATCACCACAAAGCCTCACCTCCAAGCCTGCTCCAACCAGCACTGACTAGATCGTCACCCCAGTCTCACCTCAACAAGGGCCGGCGAGGAATCATCCTCTTCCAGAAACAAAACCATAATTGCCCACAAACCCAGATCCTTCCTCCATCAAAAACAACCCTAATGTGATCACCATAAGAGCCCCTCCCGCTCCATCTCAAGTCCTCTCTTTGAATTGCTGAAAAATATCTGACCATCTCTGCACCAGGTCCTTCTTCATCCCTCTAGCTGAAGTCTGCCCTTTCTGCAGTGGACTTTGCTGGTTTCAATCTAGTTACCTTCCCCTCCTTCCCAGTGGGGTTTTGTGGTGTTTGTGCTGACCCCACGCCTCACCCTAGTCACAGAGTGAGCATGTGACCAGGCGGGGCCAATCAGAGGCCCCCCAGGAGCGTTTTGGTGCAAAGGAAAGATGCTAACATGATGGGATGTGAGTCAGGAGCTGCTGGCTGTGTTGGGGAAAGCTTGCCTGAGGGATGGAGATAGACGCTGGAACACTGAGGCCATTGTCTGGGCCCCCGGGCCCAGCTGTACCTGGAGGCAGGGCATCTCTGAACCTCCTGGTAATGTGAAACTTTCCCTACTTTGGTGGGAGTGAGTCTGTGCCTTTGGTGTGAGTGAGTCTGTGCCTTGTGGCTGACGGTCCTGACTCACATACTAATCTTAACCTCCTGAAGTCTTCCCTGGGAGGCCCGACTGCGTGGGTTCAAATCCTGTCTGTATTAGCGTCACCTGTGTGACCTGAGGCATAACTGTGCGTCAGTTTTCTCAGCTGTAAAATGGGGAAAATAACACTTGCCACTTCACAGGCCTGTTGTGAGAATTAAAGTGAGATGCATTAAAAATGCTAACAGGGAATTCCCTGGCGGTCCAGTGGTTAGGACTCCACAATTCCACTGCAGGGGGCCCAGGTTCGATTCCCTCACTGGTCAGGGAACTAAGATCCTGCAAGCCGCACGGCGTGGCCAAAAATAAAAATAGAATGGACGAAATAACATTAAAATTATTTGCTTTAAGAAACATGCCAACAAGAGTGCCTGACACAAAGAATATACTCAATAAATTTTAACAATTATTAGTCCCTGACTAACCCAGCCCACAGTTTTCTCTCCTTTGTTGACATCCCTGGAGTGCCCGTGAGTGTACTTCACTCAAATGGAGCTTGTACTGATTACGATTCTTACAACGCGCCAGGCCCTGTGAAAAGAGCTTTACAATTTCAACATCTTGTACATCCTCACACCTCACTCCAACCCTTTGAAGTGGAGACTATTTTTATCCCCATTTTCTAGATGAGAAGAATGAGGCATGCAGAGGTTAGCAAAGCTGCCTAAGGTCACACAGTTCGTGGGTGGAGGAACCAGATGCAAATCCACATCTGTCCCCCGCTGAAGCCCACAGCTTTCCACTTCATCATGATCTCTTACAATTAGCATGTGACCACTGCAAACATGTTAACTTTCCCAATGAATTGATCAGAAAACCAAGTTTCCAGTTAGTCTCCCTTTCCTGGTGAGGCCTGTCGGCTGTGAGGGCAGGGGGAAGGGTGGTAACAGGCAGTGCAAGCTTCTAATCATCGTGTTCGGTGCCCTGCCAGATGAGGGAGTCATTCATTCGTTTATTCATCCTACTATTTACTGAGCACCTACCGTGTGTCCGGCACTGTGCTAAGGGACATGCATTGTCCCGTCTCATCCTCATAACCAACCTATGAAGTCTATGAAGTTGGTTCTACTATTATTCCCATTTTATAGAAGGATAAGCTGAAGCTTGGAGAGGTTAATTACCTCTCCAGAGCAGTGCAGGTAGAAAGTCCCAGGGCAGGATTCTGAGTCCAGGTCCATGTAACTTAAGAGTCCTTACAAACATGGCGACACCCCGTCATGGATGAGCATGAGTAGCACAGACCCCAGATCAGCTCTCTGTGCCCCTGATGTGACACCAGCCTGCAGATAACAGCCTCACGGCTGAATTTCCTATTTGACCTTAGGAGGAGGTGCAAATGAGTCCTGTGGGTGACAGAAGACACAAGAGTCTCTTGTGCCCCACACCACCCAAGCATCTGCCAGGGTGGTGATAAGCTTGGTAAGCTGGGGGCAGCAGAAAGCTGAGGGGAGATATCACAGCCTCCCAGACAGAGATGTTTATCTGCCACGTCTTCCCCCACCCTTGGTCACAAGACTGAGGCTGGATAAGGGGGAGGGGGAGGTCCCAGTGCCACTTTCTGATTGCTCATTCTCTCTCAACACGAGGGAGATGCATGTCATCATACCGTGACTCTGACTTCCAGAAAAGTCCTTCCCACCCAAATCACCAGCTGCCCGTAGAATACCGAAAGCCATTGGCGACAGGCCAACAATCCTGCCATCCTGTTCCCCACTTCAAAGCCCATCTGTCTGGCTCTGAAGTCACAACAAGATGACTTGTGGCTCTCACACCACCCTCGAGGCCAGGGCACCACCAGCGTGAGCATTTTTAATCACACCAAGTGCTGCCATTATGGTGGCCACACCGGCAGCGCTGAGTTGAATCAGACTCTCTGCTCACACTTATGGTTACCATGACACAGCCCCAAAAGCAGGGAGGAGAAAAAAAAAAAAAGGTTTGTACCCAAAATAGACGCTGGTAAGGAGCTGAAGTTGTTCTTGGGAGCCAAAATGAGCCAATACAGAGTTCCGTACAGGAGCACGCATTTCCGAACACGGTGAGTCAGGAGGAGCCCTACTGGGGGTCGGGGTCGTGTGTGCAGTGGCAGTCGATGGGCTTCCCACGCCCCAGGAGGCAGGGCACAGGGTCCAGGCTGAAAGTCCACATGAGAATCAGCCATGTGGACCCTGGCGGGGCCTGCTGTCTGGACAGCCATGAGCCTGGGTCTGATTCTGTCCTCCCCTCCCCCCCACCCGAGGTGGCCCATGGTCCACACCTGTGTGATTCTTGGCTCTTCGAGCCTTCTCTAAACAACGGTCCACACGTGCCAGCTCCAGAGCCTCTTCACTTACTCTCCCCTTGATCCCTGCATCTGGTCCCCACTCCACTCCCACATCTCTGAAAAGGTTTAGGGGCTCTGAATGTTGTCTGCCAAGAGGACACCGCAGTGGTTCCACTGGAAGACTAGTCACTGACCTGGCTTTTGGGGACCCCCTTAACGCCGCTGAACCAACAGACAAAGAGGAGTTACTCCACAAGCTGGAGTGATTGATCCTAGTTACCAAGGAGAAATTGGGTTGCTGGTATACAATAGAGGCCAGGAAGATAATTTCTGGAACCAGAGGATTCTCTCAGGTACCTCTTAGGACTTCCATGCCCAAAAGTAAGGGTTAATGAAAAACTACAGGAACCAAAAAAAAAAAAAAAAAAGGCAGGACAACCGAGGATTCAGATCCTTCAAGAATCAAGGTTTGGGTCACTCCACCAGGTAAAAGAATCCTGCCCTGCTGAGGTTCCGGCTGAGTGCAGAGGAGATACAGGATGGGAAATGGGAGAAGGAAGCCGGAGAGCAAACGTGGTCTTGTGAACAAATATAGAAATGAGAACTATAGTACTTTTGCATGTTTTCTATTTACTTGATATAGATGTGTGTTTATTCGTACATGGTAACCGTTTTCTTCTTTTTCCTTCATCTTCCCATTATTTATATTTTATATACAAGTTGTTGGAAGTTAACGTTACAATTTAGTCTTTAGGTAACAGAATATTCAGTGAGACTGTGACTGAATTTGAGGCGTTGCTCACGTAGACAGTGATTGATACAATAAGTGCTGGGATGCCTCATTTGGGAGACAGGGTAAGAACGGGAAGCAGGATAGCTGTGTCTTGGTAGGTAGAAATACAACTATTTGGTTGTTGTAGGGGCGCTCACGTGTGTAAAAGGAGGCAGATGGAAGCTGTGCAGCCAAAGTAGCAGACTGTGCCAGTTAATTTATTCACCCTTCATTGCCTGCTCTGTGAAAATGAAGCTAGGCCCCTTAAATATGTCCTCTTTGCCAGCTGGCATGACATCAAACTCCCTCAGTAGAGGGCATTGGAGAGACATTGAAGGAGGAGGAGTTTTCTTTCCTAGAACCAGTGAGCTCTCTTGAAGGATTTCTGCATTGTATACAACTTCTCCAGCAGTCAGATCCTGCTGCCCCTGTGGCTTCCCTAGTGGCCAGGCCTGTCCTGTCACAGCTTCTCCAGTGCCTGGCTCCTGCAGCAAGGGTGCTTCCCCAGCACGTGGCTCTAGTAGTGTTTGACAGTCAAGAGCGGCCAGCAGCTTCATCCAATACTCCTTTTGGGTAGTTTAGTAGCACTGTGCCTCCAGCAAGATACTTCCTCATGAACAACTTTCCTTGGGACCCAAAAGGATGGACTTCCAGTGAGTTCCGGGGGGCAGGTTTCCAGCAAGTTCTGCCAACATGGCACCACAGTGACTTCTCTGTCATCCAGGGAGCCAGGGGCATCAAGGTCAGGATCTCAGCCCTGGGGGCCCCTTCCTTGGGCACTCCATGGCAACCCTCGGTGTAGTGGCTGTTCTCATATATGCTATTTCTGTATTCTTTGCAGATCTTTTTACTTCTTATCAGCCAATCTCTCAATACTCCAATCTCCTGTTATCATTAATAAGTCTTTATATTAAACTTTGCCTGTTCAAATCACTATGTGGTTCCTGTCTCCTGAATCGGCCCTGACAGATACAGTCACCCACGGCTTCAAAGGGCCTTTTTCCATCCTTGGCGTCCTTGAGCTCAATTCAGCCTCCTTGCCGGCTAATCATTCCCTGCTTCAAGCACTCACTCAGCAATCCTTTATTGAGTGTCATTGCCAAGCTGGGCACTGGGGTGAACAGGAGACCCCTGCAAGTTCATGAACAAGGGGATTCTCTGGCCCTCTCTGCCCCCTTGGCTCCATGCTCTTGACCCTCAGGCCCCTCCGCTCTTTCTCCTGGCTGGCTGGGGTCTTGCTCCCACTGCTGCCCAGTGGGCACCCCTCTCGGGTCCCGCTGTGATCCAGCTGTTCTCTAGATTCTCCTCTGCTGAGCTACCTGGGCTTAAATGAGTGCAGACTTCCTACTGCAAGGCCTCCATCTTTATTCTCTGGACATCCCCACCTGGATGACTTGCAGTTACCTAAAATCCTACTCTTCTAGAACCAGATGCTTCATGTTTCCTGTGGCTCCTCTCTCTACGTGGAGGTGGCAGCACCTTCCCCTCAGCTGCCAAAGCCCAAAACCCCGCAGAGAACTCAGGTCCCACCTCCCCCCTCAGTGCCCACATTGCACCAGGCACCTGATCCTCGGGCCCCTATTCTCCACCCCTGCCCTCCAGGCCCTCGGGACCACAGGTCTAGACCTTGGCAGTTACCCTGTAACGCGTCTCACCGCCTCTGGTGTCCCTCCCTCCCACCCCAGCCTCTCAGCAAAGATTTTCCACACATGGCTTCCTCAATCAAACCTATGATGCCTGATGAAAATGTTCTGAAATTGATTGTGGTGATGGTTGCACAACTCCGTGAATGTACTAAAAACCATCGAATTGCATAGTTTAAATGGGTGAATTGTATGGTATGTGAATCATATCTCGATAAACCTGTTATTTTTTAAAACTCGATGATGCCAGTGATTTTCACACACTGTAAGATCTGAACTCCGCTCTGGTCCTACACCGCCGGCTCTCCGAGTCTGGCCTCAGCCTACCGCTCTGACCTGGCCCCCACCTCGCCAAGCCGACTCCATCGCTCCAGGCCCCCAGCTCACACTGCCTGTTCCCACACACTTGTGTCTACGTTCACAGCATTCTCTCCTCCACGAGGGGGGATCCTTCCAGAGGGCCCCCAGCCCCCTCCCCCACCCCTCAGGACCCCCAGCCCCTATCGCTCCTCCTCAACCACCCTCCCAGGGGTCTTTAACCAGTTTGTTGTGTGGTCATTTGGCTTTTCTCGTGGAGACGGATGTGTGTGATTTCCGAAACAGATGAGGTCAGAGTCATGTCCTGCACCCTGCTCTTCTGCCACCCACCCTCCCCGTTCTCCCTGTTCCGCCAGACCCCTGAGGCAGAGAGGACGCGGTGAAATCACTCCCAGGCAGCCGCAACATCGCCAGCACGGCGCTGCGGTACCTCGAGGGACCCCCACAAGCCCATTCTAGGGGTCGCCTGCCAGAGTTCCCCAAGGCAGTGCGCCAACTGGAAGGCCCCTGCTCCACCTGCCCCAGGCCAGGACGTGCGCCCGCTACGGGGTCTGCAGGCTCCGCCACCCCCAGATGCCCAGGGTGTCGGGGGTCGTGAGGGACCTGGATCAGGGTGTCTGTGAACCACGGGAAGCGGGGACAGCCGGCCTCCCGCCTGCCCAGGCCTTTGGAAGCTGGTCCCCGGCTTGCCTGGGACCACTCTCTCCTCACACCATCCGTGCGATGCTTCCCCGCCCGCACCTTTTCACACTCCTCCCAGGCCACAGAGCTGACCCCCTCCCGGGCCCAAACCAGGAGGTCCCCCAAAGAGTCTTCAGAGTCTGGGAGCTGCTGCTGGAGCACAGCCCCTGCCCACCCAAGAGTGCAGGAAAGAGCCCACTGCTGTCAGAACCACCTGCTGCTCCCTGGTTGCTTTCTCCTCACCCTCTGCCCCAACCGAAACCAAACCACTTGCAGGGGGGGAAGGGGGCCCGAGGGGAGGAAGAAGAGCCCAGGATCCTGGGTAGCACATCCCAGAATCACTAGCATCTGGCCCGGGGGCCCTGGTGCAGTTCATCCACCCCTTCAGCTCTAAGGGGGCTCGGCCGGAACCCACCTCAAACCTCTGCCGCCCAGACGCAGGCCACACTTTACCAAACTGCACAATAAGAGTCCTTACCTCCTGAGTCTATTTTAAGATATGAGAGAATTTGAGTTGAGTGTTTAGCATGATACCTGGCACATGGTAGGCGCTCAATACATATGAATTTTTTTAAAAAGTACATCATTCACAGATGTAGAGAACAAACGTATGGACACCAAGGGGGGAAAGCGGCAGGGGCGGTGGTGGTGGTGTGATGAATTGGGAGACTGGGATTGACACAGATACACTAATATGTATAAAATGGATAACTAATAAGAACCTGCTGTATAAAAAATAAAATTAAATTAAATGCAAAAATTCAAAAAAAAAAAAAAAAGTATGTCATTAATTAGGGTGAAAGGCCAGTAAAGTGTCCTTAAGAAACCTAGACTCTCACTTCAGACAACGCCCAGGAATGGCTCTCGCTGGCTCCTGAACGGCTGCTGTGGCCTGACCCAGTGTCCTCTCTCCCAGCTAATGCCGCGAGGCCTCCCCTAATCCCCCAGCGCAAGGGCCTTCGCAACCAGAATAAATAACCTCTTTACCAGCACCCTTAACCTGCCACTGTGGCCTCAGGGCTCACAGGCATACACAGAGACACAGACACAGACCCACACGGGCGCACTCACATACACAGACACAGACACATGCAGAAAGACATGTATGTGCGTGCAAACACACACACACACACACACACACACACACACACACACAGGCAGGCTCCAGGAACCTGAAGCAGGAGGATTCCAGGCGAGGCCTCCCCGCATACGCGTCGCACATTTCACCTAAAGTGTGGGCCAAAGAGGCATTTGGAAACCAGCTTGGGAACCTCATAACCATTCATAACATTGTTCTGAGAGAAAATACAAAACATTGCCCTACAAACAAACATTTGCAGTAGAATTCCTCCAAAAGCTAGGAATTGCCTGTGCTAGAAAACTAACAGAGCAAGAAAAAAGAAACCACATAAACTTAGTTTGCCTCTGCAAAATTAATACCAATTACAAAAACATTTATGTGAACTGCTTACCATTTACACCTAATTACCATGCAGCACAATTATGCATACCACTAAGGGTATGCCGGATTAATTATGCTGTACATTTCGTGTGATTACACCACCACACCCTCGGTCCACACACACCAGCTTCCAGAGGGTGCCCCTGTGACAGGGGTACAAGCGCAGGTCTGTACCAACCAGGGAAACACTGGTTTCTGCACTCAAGTTGACAGTGGTCCCCACCCACCCTACCCACGGCCAGGCACAGCCTGACTCCGGCCCAGGCCTCCTCGCCAATGCCACCTCCACAGGAGCCCCCGCTGAGGAGCTAGCTTCCCACCCAAGCCTCCTCCGGAGAGCAGAGATGCCTCCAAGGTCTCCCCGTGGCCATGGCTGCATGTCACAGGGGCCACAAAACAGCCCAATGGCCACCACGTGTGCCCGATCACAGAGGAAGCTGGCCTCCCCATCCAGACCGAGGTCGCCCCGAGATCATCTCCCAGACTCCACTAGGGCCCTGCACCCCTTTCCCTGGCACAGGAGCCAGCTACTGGGCAAGGTCCTAGCCATGGTCCGCCCGGGCCCTGGATGGGTCAGAGCCTCTCCCTCCCTCGTCCTCTGCTCTCCACACAGCCATGGGCAGCTCTGCACAGACCCTCCCCTCCCCTCCATTAAAAAGAGACAAGGAACTGACCTCCTCCCCTAGTTCCCATTTAGCTCAGCAGATTCTCTTCAAATACACTGGGGTGACCCAGGTTTGGGGAACAAGAGAGTCAATGGAACATGATAAGTGGAGCTTCCCAGGAACATGGAACTCAAAACCCACTGGGGGGTCAGGCCTCCCGGGAGGCAAAGAGCAAGAGGAAACTTGGCATGTGAGACGGGGGAAAAGGGGCGCGCGCGGTACGGGGCTGTGTCTCTTCAGCGCCAGACAGGGACCAGGCACAGCTGAATTTTAATCCTCAAATACCCGCGAGGCCAACTGTAGAAGGATTCTTTTAAAAGACACGTGACATAAAATATCCAAGTTTAGGGCAAGAAGCAGTGTTTGAAACAAACAAACAAACAAACGACACAAGTCTGGAAGGTTGTCTCCACTTTGCGGACGGCAAATTGAGGCTAAGAGAGGTTAAGCGATCTTCCCGAGGAGGACTCAGTTAGGAGGTGGCAGGGCTGAGGTGAAACCACTGTCTGTTCAGTGCCGAGCCTGGTGGCCCTGGCACAATGCCATGCCGCCTCTTGCCTCTGCCCGGGTTCAGTGATGCTGACCTGGTTCACGCCATTTTTCTAGAAATTCTTTGGAAACAGCTCTTCCTGTGACACACAAAAGACTCCTATTTCTACTTTAGAGAAACAGTTTTTGTTTCTTTTCTGTTTGTTTACCAAAACTGCTGTGCCCATCTTATCCCCTCCTACATTGGCAGACCTGCCTCTAAACCCAGAGCGGATGTCAACTTTGCAACTCACATACCACTGTCAGAGGGTGATGACACTCACCCCAGGCTGTGCAGCGGGGAGTTGAAGAACAGGGTCCAGGCCTTGCAGCTCATCTTTCGGGGGAGCACCTGAGAAGCAGAAGCCCCTGCTCAAGCCCCCAAACATCAGTATGCCCAATGTATGTGGTACAAATGCCTGGTTAAGTTACTTCCGTCCTTAAAAATCTGCAGGGATTGCTACCAGTTACGGAATAAAATGCGCCCGCCTTTCTAATCCATCACCTGGACGCTGCGCCTTCCTGGGTCCCCACATCCAGGCCTGGTGACACAGGCCCTCCCTCTTCTGCAAGCCTGGCCCAGCCCAGGCTCCGCCTGCACAAAATCCTAACCATCCTCAAGTCCCAACTCTAGCCCTGCCTCCCACAGGAAGATCTCTCCCAGACTCCCTCCAGCCGAGCCCTCTCAACGGATGGCACCTCCACCCACGCGGCGGGCTGAGCCAGCTCCCCTCACCCTCTCCATCACCCAGTCACTCCCACCTAAATGCCTCACAGAGCAGCCCTCCTCCACGCCTGCACTGCTGCTCCCCTGGATTCCTGCACCAGCCTTCTGCCTGGGCTCCCTGCCCCCAGTCTCAGCTGCCCAAGTTCTCCTCCTTGATGCCCCAGGATGATCTTTCTCAGATGCAAATACGGGCACGTTACTCCAAGCCCAACGCCGACGAATGGGTAACATCCCGGCCTTCCGTGGTCCAGCTCGGCCCAGCCCTCCAGCCTCACATCCCATGATCCCCCATATCCCATCACTCCCGCCACATCAAGGGAGAAAATGCCCCGGACCACCTGGCTAACTGCTCCCTACCCTTTGAGACTCAGCTCCAGCCTCACCTCCTTTAGAAACCCTTTCTTGCTCTTCCCTCCCCCCTTGAATGAGACGTCCCTTCTCTGAGCCCCCATAATGCTCCAGGTACACGCTGCAGAGCTCTCTCCACCCACCCACAATGTAATGGTCACCTTGCCAGACTCTCATCTCCCCTGCGGGCTCCTTGAGGACCAGCTCAGTCTCTTTTATCTTTGTAGCCAGTGCTTGACACATAGTAGGTCTTTAATAAATGAATAGATAAACATTATTTGTGAATCTGAAGCAAGGGCCCTCTGGAGAGAAAACTCAAGAGCTGCCAGGCCTGCCAACTTGGGGCCCCAGCATATCACCATGCCATCTCAGAGTCCAGGCTGCACAGAGGGTGTTGACAAAAGAAAATGCAGAGGCAATTGCCCTGCCCCACTGGGCTTTCCAGCTGAGCCTCCAGTACCAGGCAGGCCCTCAGGCCACCACTAGTTGGGCTGGGAATCACAGGCCTGTGAGAGGATGGCAACAAGCACCACATTGTTGCTGGTAATAAAACCATTAGGAACCACTGCTGTGTGCCAGCTGCCAGGCCCGGCTGTGGTCAAGACCCTCCCATGCCTGTGGGCCAGGGGGCAGAGCCAGCCCTGCCAGCAGGCCCAGCAACAAGAGGAGAGGCCACTGCCTGCTCTGGACCCAAAGAGAGCAGAGGGCAGGAAGGGTGAGGGCCCAGGGCTTGGGGGACCTACTGGGTCCCCACTGGGCATGGACTCTCCAGAAACTGACAGAAGTACATCAAGATTCAAGGCCCAGAGATCAGATGGCCAGGGCTGGCTGAAGCACTCAGAGATCAACCAGCCAAATCCTGGCTTTACAGAGGAAATGGAGGCCCTGTGACCCCTAAGGGGTGATGAGGATGACAGGCAACATTTGTGGGGTCTTGGAAGGCAAGGGGGCCTTCAACGGGGCCATCTCGCCAGGTCCCCAGATTCACCCTCATGCAGCCCTGTCCTGACCCGACTCAGAGAAAAAGAACTCACACCTCCTGCATACCTACTATGTGCTGGGCGCAGTGCTGACAGTTTTCACACAGTATTTCATTTGATTCAAGCAATACCAGTAAAACGTGGATGCGATTCTTATCCCTGATTCACAGATGAAAAACCTGCAGCTCAGAGACTTTTAGGTCCCTCGGTAGCTATGGCAGTAGCAGGGCTGAGATGCAAATCAAGGTCTGCCTGCCTGCCAGTCACTTCTTTGCCCTGCATGTCTGTCCCCTTGCAGCCTGGGGCAGCGGGCGGTCTGCAGAGGGACCAGCTCTGGGCTTGCTTCCATGCTACTGTCCTTTTATTTATCTTCCTGCCTCACTCCAGGGGCAGGAGTGGGGCAGGGCTGGGCCAGAGAAGTCCACATACCCTTTCTCCTGTTGTTTTTAACAGGGGCAGCCTCAGAGGGCACAGCAAGCTCCAAGATGGCACCCATGGGCGGGGGCTGGGGGATGGGACTGTGGAAGGGGGAGGTGGGCACTGTTGCCAAGCAACAGGCAGAGGAATTTATATCTGTCCCTCCTCACCTCTCCACCCTGTCACCTGGGTCACTGCCACCTGCTCCTGGGCCTCCAGATCACAGAGGCGGGCACAGCTTGAGCCCACATGCCAGACGAGTTTCCCAGGCATCCCCTCCACCCCTGGCGGGGCCTCCTGAAGCCCCATTGTCCTCCCTGCATGTGGCTCCCCAGGCTATGCCAGGGCTGGGTCACCTGAGGTCCATACCGAGACCATTTGGGTCACAACAGCAGCGAGATTGAAGCCTTCAGGGAAGATCCTCAATGATTTGTTTCCCATCCTGGGTCAGAACTGAGAGTTTCCAGTCATCAGCCTATAAAGTGAACTTGGTCTGCTGCCCCGGAGTGAACCAGGGTGCTGCCAGCTGCCTGTTTTCCACTCTCACCCAATCCCTACCAGGCCAGGCCTTTGCTTGGAGACCTCAGGGTCTGCAATAAATCTCCCTGCAACCTTTCCAGAAAAGACAAGTACCTGAGTAGCCCCACCCTTTGCTGTCAGTCTCCAAGCCAGTTTCGTATCCATTATAAAAGAGTCCACCCTTCCAGCCCAAGGGTGACTCAAATTTTTGTAAGTTCTTATCCAGAAGCTTTAAAAGTGTGGTTTTATTTTTGTTGTGGTCATTAAGAAAGGAATGCATGTGCCTTTACATTTTTGCAAAGGTTACGAAAGTGTATAAAGTAAAATGGCAAGGACTCTGCTGACACGTTTGCTGGGTTATCCTTCCAGAATGACTTTTTCTAAGCATTTGCTAGCCTATAAGTGTGCATACTGGCATGTATTTTAAAGGAATTTTACAAAAATGAGATCACACTCTGCACACTGCTTATTGGGGTAACCCCACACCATATCATGGACATCTAACATGTCAGAATAGACACGCTTCCTATCTCATTTCAAAGCCTCCGGGAGAATCTGATTAGATTCCTTTTTATCCACAAATTTAGGTATCCTTTCAGAATCTACAAAATTAATCACACAGGACCATTCCTCAAGAAGCCCCCTGTCAACAGGTTCCGCTTGCTGGAGTGCCAGAGCATCCCAGCTGCCTGGCATGGGCCCGAGCGCCCTCGCCTGCCCCTCCTGGTGTCCTCTGGGGAACCTCCAAGGGAAGGCAGGCTCCCAGGTCCCCCAGCCTCCCAGCCCAGGCGTTCCCGACATTCACCATGATAGGGCCCACATCCAACCCACGGCTCAGTAAGCCACAGATCTGACCCCACTGTCCCATAATGTCCCCTCTGAGCATCTTTTAACCTTTTCAAGTAAGGACCGCTGGCATACCGGGCTCTAGCTTATCTGTTAGGTCTGGAACATCTTCCCCACTGACCCCTGGATCCGTCTACATAGCCGCAGAGCAGGAAGAGCACCAGATTAGGCGTCAGGACACCCAAGTTCCAGCCCTCCAGTTATGAGCTGTGAGAGATGGTCCTCCATCCCCTCTGTACACCCAAACGGGGGCAGCTAACAACTGCTCAGAATTAAAAATGACCTTGACATTTGAAACAGAAACAGAGAGGGAAGATCAATAAGGATGACAGTGAGCAGGGCCATGACCTCAGGAAAGAGAAAATAGGAATCTGATTGCAGATGTAAATAAGGCTGGGAAACCTTGGAGGTCAGAGGGGACCAGAGCAGGATAGGAGTGGGCATTGCTGAGCTACAGTTGAAAAAATTTTTTCATTCCCTGCTGGGATGCAGCTAGGAAAGCCCCAGGCGTCCACACCTCCTCCCCCTGTCGCTGTCCTCCAGACAGGCCTGCTATGTGATCAGCAAGGGAGATGTGGCCTGGCGGGCCCTGCCCACTTGCTGTCCTTGCCGGGGCCTGCCAGGCACCTGCAGCCACACCTAGGGGCACGGCCGCCAGCCCGGGCACCTCCCCTCCAACCTGGGGGCTCAATTCAGCTGCACATGGAGGAGGGAGGGAAGAGGGCAGGGTGGAGTCAGGGTCTGCTGATGCCCCCTTTCCCTGTGCTTGCAGCCCTTACAGGAATGTTCTGGATGCTGGGGTGCCTCTGCCTGGGGAAGGGGATGCAAAAACGGGACACGGAGACCTCTGGGAGGCCAGGCCAGGGACCCTCGTCCGCCCATTCACATCATGATTGCCATCACTGACAGAGACCTTGCCCCGCTGGCATTCCCCTTAATCGCCACGACCCCCTGGGGTTGGTGTAATTTAAACCCTGCTCTGTCTCCCTCCAAGTCTGAGCTCTTAAACTCTAGTCTACAGAATATAAAGGAATCAAGATCCTATACCAAATGAGCTCAGCCGGCCCCTTCCCCTCCCTCCCTTTCGTCCCTCAGTCTCCCCTGCCTCCCCTCACAGCCACAAGCAGGGAAGTTCTAAGCGATTCTCCACAGGCCACACGGGAGTTACAGAGCGCAGGGGCCCACTCCCCTCAAATCAGCGTGGGGCCTCAGGCTGGCCTCCGAGGCCCTGTTCACCGCCCTGGAGTCTCCGCCACACTCCAGCCACCCTATCCCCGGCAGCCTGGCTTCCTCTCCTTGGTCTGGAAGCCCCATCTCTGTGTTTTGAGGATCATCACAGGAGCCACCTCCTCCAAGAAGCCTTTCCTGATCCCTCCAGTTGGTTGTGACCTCACTGTCCTTTGAGTGTTTTATTTCTCCCTCTCCCTTGACCTTGGTCTGTGGTCACTAATTAGTTGGGCACACCCTAAACTCACCGTGTGTCCCCTCAAAGCCCAGCACAGGGTCTTGCCCAGCAAGACCCTGGTACAGGGCAACAAACAGGCTGCACTCGGGACAGAATCCGAATAAAGAGCTGAAGCTATAGCACAAGGGGTTTAAGGTGGATACAAAGACAACCTGTTGACAACGCGATCTGTTAAACTCTAGAACAGATCGCTAAATGGCACTGAGGAGCCTCCCACCTCCGAAGATTTTTCAATCAGAATCAGCACTTTCCTCATCTGTCCAAGATTTTGCAAGAGGCAGGAAGGTGGACAAGACTTCACAGAGCACTTCCTGCAGTGCCAGGCCACGCGAGCCGCCCAAATGATGACGCCACTCACGCTAACGCTGAGCGCCTGCACTCTGCCAAGAGCGGAACCAGCATTATCTCCTCTAATCCTTACAACAACCTATGTGTAGCGCCTGGTCTTGTTTCCATGTTACAGGTGAGGAAACTTGGAGGCTCAGAGAAATCGCGCTGCCCCAGATCCCACAACTGCGAAGTGTCCGAACGCCGCTCCTTCTGATTCCGGGGCCCTCCCTTCGGCTGCCTTGAGACAGGCTCATGTGCAAGCTCATGTCCAGGCTCTCTGTCCCCACGCGGCTGCGCGCCGCGTACACAGAAATATGCACAGACACACGTGCACCACACCCTGGCTTGCCCACACACTTAGCCAAGGGGAGGCAGGCTTGGAGACACACACGCAAATCTCCGACACTGCACGGATCTCGGATTTGGTACGTTCTTCTTAAGGGAAGAGAGTCAAAGAGAGACATGACTGAAAACGAGCCCTCAAGATTTGAGTGGAAAGGAATCTGGCACCTTTCGTTTACTATTAAAAGCCCTGCTCAGGCGCAGCAGAGCACACAGGCCCACAGAGACGCCCAGCCTCCAAGGGCAGTTGGGCTCCTGACCGGCACTACCATCCATTAGACACCAGAATGGAAGTGGAAACAATTCCCACAGGCCACTCCGTGGCCCTAACTGTTGCCTGTTCCCAAGCTAGAGGCCAGAGACACACTCAACTATCAATGGGGCATGGGATGGGGGAAGGGGACACGGGCACCAAGTCAGGGACCCCAGGCTCAAGAGAGTGGAAGGTGGCAGGAGGTGCCGAGGGAGGGGAGCATGTGACAGGCACACAGTTGGCCCTTCCGGCCTCGGGCTCTGGGTAGCACTTCCAGTCCTGGAAGAAACCGGGCCTGGCTCCACACCCAAACAGCCCCCAACCTAGCTCCAGGTGTTCTCAGAGCTTCAAGTTCTCTTTCAACCCTAAACTCTAGGGCTTGGATTCTAATGGTAACATTTCAGGCCGAGGATGGGGAGAGGGTGGTCTATTTTTAACTCACCCATGAGAGAGCTGTCAAGACTGCTCTCAGAGTCCCCTTTCTATCTGGTTCCCACAAAAGGGAGCCTTGATGGAGTCCGGGAAAGAATTTAGGTTTTTCAGGTGGGCTTGAGCCTAAGGAACTGGCCTATAAGCAGGCGATGGCTATTCGGGGAAGGCAGAGCAGCAGCAAGCAGAAGAGAGCCAGGCCACCAAACCTGCCACTCGGGGGAGGACAGGGACGCAAACACAGATGTCCAGCAGACACTCATGGAAACCCCACAAAATGTCTGATGGGGGACCAGAGGCGGCCAGGGCAAGGTCCCGTGGAGACCACAAACTGAGAGGAGAGACCAACACGCAGTGCAGGAGCCTGGGAGAGCTGGAGCAGGAGACAGTCTAAGCTCCCCAGAGGGCAGGCCTGGCCCTGCTTCTTCCCAGCCAGGTCACCCTGGGCAAGTATTTTATAGCTTGTCTGTCTTCCTTGCAGGCTTTTTCAGGGGCCCAATGGTGGTGATGTGTGACTGTGCTAGGAAAAGCACTAGGAGCATATCTTGTTCTAATGAGATGACTCTGGGTGGGCTCCTGGATGGGGGCTGGTCACCAGAGAGACCAAGAAAGGATGAGAAGCTTAGAGTTTCAGCTTCAAAAAGGTCCACAAGGAACTCAGGAGCTTACCGCAAACTGGACTCAGGGAGGAAACCTCAGAAATTGCGCACACACACACAAGTGTACACGTAAACCTACAGAAGGACACACACGTGTGAAGGCTTAACCAGAGGCTGCACTTTTACACTCTCTGTGGAGTCAGACGTGACAAACCTGTCTCCTGAAGGGCCCTCACCCCTCACACCACCCTCTCCTTTCAAAGGCCCACCCCCCAGGAGGCCCTGCTCTCACTCAGGCCTCCTCTCCTTGGAAGCCATTCCTGATTATCGCTGTGAGGCGAGACCACCCCGCCCCCACTCCTGGGTCTGAAATTCCACCACTAGAATCAGAGCCATAGAATTTAAAAGCTGGAATGGACCTTCAAGCTGCAGTCCAACTCTCACCCCGCAGAGGAATCCTGTCCGCAGACACCCTGACACATGGCATGGCTGTCCTCTTCTCTGCTTCTCCAGTGCCTGGGGGGGGCGGGGGGCAGCCCTTGCACTGTGGACCACACTCCTTGAGTCTAGAAGGAATTCACCTTCTCTAAGGTCGGCTTCCTGTTGCAGGCCCACGAGCCTGGGAAGGAGGACAAGGAGAGCCTTGGTCCGCCCGAGCCAGGAAGTGTGCATTTGATGAGTAGCTGAAGACAGGCCCCAAGGAGCTGGACAAGAGGCTGGAGAGGGAGCCAGGGCACAGAGGAGTGGGGCCCGGGAAGGGAGGCGGGCAGGTGCCAGACCCGCCACACAAGTTTGCCTGGGCCACTGCCTGCGTGCAGCACATGTGCACACATGCACACACACGCACACAGACTCACGCTTTCACAGAGATCCCTGTCAAACAGCCCAACCAGGGCCTCGATGGGACCTGGAGGCAGAGGGGGACCACCTGGCCCAACAACCTGGCAGGAACTCCTAACAGCCCAAGCCTCCAAACCCAGGCAGCTCAGGAAACCACCAGGAGACGACCCCTGCCAGCAGAGGGGACAGCCCAAAGAGGGTCCGCCTGACAGCTGGGCTCCCCAAATCCCAGAGGCCAGTCCTAGCTCTCCAGCATCGCCCAAGGAGAAAAGCTTCCCCGGCTGCAGCTGTCACATCTGCCTGGGAGGGAGGAGGCACAGCGGAGCAGCACCTGATCCCAGGATCCCTCCGCAGCCCGCCAGCCCAGGAGGCCGGTTCAGCGCTGGCAGCCCAGGGTGAAACATGAAGACTGAACAGTCCCTCAGGGATGGTGATGGCAGTCTCCGGGCCCAGCAGCAAGGGGCAAGCTGGGTCACAGGGCGGCCGGCCCTTCTCCTGCAACCTCCTGTCCCTTCTGGTTTGGGAGGGGGCGAGTTGTGTGGCTCCGGGGCCCGGGCCCTTCCTCCCTGCCAGACACAGGCCAGAGCTGCCCAGCTGGGTGCAGGACGCCATCTTGGGTCAAGGTGCAAGCACAGGGGGCTCCTCTCGCGAGCTGGGGAAGAGAGCCCCTGAGAACCAGTAAGCCCCTCACTCCCCACCCAAGGGGCCAACACCTACTCAACTGGCTTTGCACTAGAGAGTGGAGGAAGGACAGAAGGGATGGAGAGAAAAGGGGGAACTAATGGGGGGGAGAGGGAAGGGAGTGGGTGCCCCCAAGAAGGGAGCCTCCAGGAAAGCGAAAAGCAGTTTGGCAGCCAGAGGGCCGCGGGCCCCAGCGATGGGGGGCTGGGGGAGGCCGGGGGCGGGCCCTGGACCCTTGCCAGCTCCGTCAGAGCCGAGGGGGAGGGAGGAGGGAGGGGGAGGGGAGCTGGGGTGAGGGCGGGACACGGACCGAGGCCGCCTGCGGCTCGGAAGCTTGGGGTCTCCCGGGGCGCTGGGACGTGGGGCCGAAGACCCCGATCCGCAGCCTCGGCGAGGCCTCGTCCTTCACCGTGCGGATGCGAAGCTTTCAAGGACACGTCTGCACCGGCCCAGCGGGGGTGCGTGTGCGTGAGTGTGTCCGCGTGCGTGTTGAGTGTGTGCAGGGGGGTGGGTGCTGCTGCAGGGGGCGACCCGGGGCGTCCCCACCAGCCACGCTCCGGGCCCAGGCCCTGCGGCTCCCACCCCTGCGTTTTCCGGCCCCCGCGGCCCCGGCCCGGGATCTTCGCCCGCCCCCGCCCCGCCCCCACACTGCGGCGCCGCCACCGCCGCCGCCGCCGCCGCCGCCGCCGCCGCCGCCGCCCCGGCTCCCACGGCCCGCGGCGGGGGCAGGGAGGAGCCAGGCACGACGTCCCCCCCGCGCGCCACCCGACTCTCCGCGGAGAGGTGTGCCCCCCAAGTGGCACTCTCCCCACCCCCGCAGCCCCTCCCAGATCCGCTGGCACCCCGCTCCCCCAGCCACAGGTGGCCGGAGGAAGATCGCTGCGCAGCGTTCCCCGGCCCGGCCCCCCGATCACCCCTCGGCCCGCCCCCGGGGGCCTCCCGGGTCCCCCGCCCCGCCGGGCCGAGGAGGGCCGGGAGCCGGGGGGAGGGGCGGGGGGCCGGGTCGTGCCAGGCTGCCATTTTCTGCCGCCGCCGCGGAGCCTGCGCGGGGCCCGGCCCCCGCCCCCCTCCCCCGCTCCCTGCGGGCCGCGGCGGGAGCCGATTATTCCGGGTCGGGGTCCGCGCCCTCCGGCGCCCCGGCCGCAGGCCCCAGGTTGGGCCCCGGGGCGGGGGCAGGGCCCGGAAGGCGGGGGCGGCCAGGCCGGGGCCCCTGCGGCAGCGCCTAGCGGGGCACCGCCGCTGAGGCCGGCGGCGGAGGAGGCCCCCCGCGGCATTGTATAGACTTGAACTTGAGCCCGGAGCCGGGCGGGGGCGCGGAGGGGGCTCCGCGCCGGGAGCGGGCGGGACGGGAGGGGGCGCCTGCCGAGCCCGCGGGGACATAAACAAACCCTCAAATCCCCCGCGCCGCGCCGGCCAGCCCGGCCCGCCGTCGCCGCCCGCAGCCCTGGCCCCGCGAGCGCCCGGCGCCGAGTTGCGGGGGTCCGGGAGCGTGCCCCGAGCCGGGCACTGCCCGCCGCCGTGCCCCCCGCCCGGCTCCCCTCCTCCCCGCCCGCCTCCGGGCCGGCCTCCGGGCCGCCAGCAGCGGCGCTCATTACCGTGTGGCCGGTGGGGTCGGGCCGGCCCGGCTGCGCGCCCTAGTGCCGCGGCGCCGCGTCCCGGCTCGTCCTCTGCTCTCGCCGCCGCCGCCGCCGCCGCCGCCGCCCGCGCGCCCTCCCTCCCTCCCTCCCGGCCCGCCTGCCTGCCTCGCTCGCTCCCTCCCTCCGCTCGCTGTCGCGCTCCCTCTCTCCGCCTCCTCCGCCGGGTCCCCCCCTCCCACCCCTTCTCTCCGCCTTCCTCCTTCCCTCCCTCCGGCCGCCCGCGGGCCCAGGCCTCCGCCCGCTGCTCGCCCCCCGCGGCCGCGCTGGCCCCGGCCCTGGCGCTGCGGAGCCGGCCCGGGAGGCAGCGCCGACTTGGGGGCCCCGGGGCGCCGCGACGGGAGCGGCCTGGGCGCGCGGCCGGTCCTAGCGCCCTCGGCCCGACTTCCCGGCCTCTACGCCCCCGCTGGGGGGGGTCCCCGCACGCTGCGGGTCGGAGGGCCGGACCTCGCTGCACCCCGACCCTGCGCTGGGCCCGGGCACCCCGCCTCGGCCGCTCTCCCGGCCACTCCGCCGGGGGCCTGCGGCAGCCCTCCCCCCGCGGGGCGCCCCGCTACCTGGAGCTGCCTCTGCGCTGGGTCCCCGCATCCAGCACTGGCCGCAGGGACAGCGGCCCCTCCTCTCCCGCGGCCGGTGTCAAGTGCCTCCCCCCGGCAGCCCGCGGAGCCCCCGGCGGTCTTCGCCCTGCAGTTCTCCCGACCTCCACCAGAGCCCACTGCACTCTGCCTGCCTCAGCACTGGGGCTGGGGACAGCAGCGCCGGCCCATCCGCGCCGCAAGCCCCACGCCACCCGCCACCCCCGCCAGGTGCCGCCGCCGAGTGGAGGCCGGCCCACTCAACAGGACCAAGGTCGGGGCGCCAGGCCTATCCAGGCTGTCTGGGAGGCTCCAGCACCTCTATAGGATGAGCCCCCTTGAAGGGAGTGAGTTCCCCGTACCTTGAGGTGTCCAAGTAGAGTTGAGTGTCCTCAGTTGGTCAGTGGAAGACTGAAAGATTTCATGGCTCGGGGGTGGAACTAAATGACATTGAAGATCCCTTCCAGCTCTAAGATTCTGTGCACACACCTACACTCCGCCCTCATGCTTACTCACCCCTTTGCCGCGAGGGTTGTTCTCATTTCCCATAGAGTTCCCAGGGCTCCAGGTTTCTGACTTGGGGCATCTCTGTCTACTTCCATCAGCACAGCCACCCCTCTGCTCATCACTCTGCCAACTGCCACCGCTAGGGCTTGGTGCTGGGCCCCCTGACTCCCCAGCCTGGCTCCTTCTGCCTGTACCTCCACCAGTCATCTGCCACTGTGTACCCCCATTCCACCCAGTGCTTCAGCTACATGGCAGTGCCCTGAGCTCCCTGCCCCAGGACATGGTGTGCTCCCTTCCCCAGGCACCCACCATCCCACTTATGGACACTCAGGCCCTCACTGCTGAAACCAGTCGTACTTTTCCCTCCACCGCCACCAACTTCAACCCTCCAGGGGTCACAGGAACAGTTACCTAACTCTTTGGGACACAGAGCTGACCTTTCATCCAAGAGGTTTCCTTCCAGGAGCCCTCTAATGCTTCCAGGTCCTTCAGTCTGCCCACTCCCCATGCCCCAAGGTCAGAGGCCGCTCCCTACACAGTTGTCCTGGCCTTTTTCCCTGTCACCCTCACTCAAGTGGTCACCCCATGCCGCTGATGATAGGCCATGCTATCCGTAGTCTCCACCTGGCCAGTTCCAGAGACTTGGGATGTTCCTTCCATGAGGACAGAGACCACCCCGTCATCTCTGTAGCCCAGCACTTGGCACATAGTAGGTTCTCAATAAGCTTTGGATGAATGAATATGTGCATTACAGGTTCTGTGCCACTTTGCTTTCAACATCAAGATGGGCATCCACAGACACGCTAAAGTTTGGCCAACGGGAGGACCATGTTTAGAAAGATGGTTGCCATACCTCTTCGTTCCTTAAGGGCTTATATGATACTGCCCGCAAATAGCAGTGATAGTTTACTGAGTGTCCCCTGTGCGCCAGGCACCAGGTTGGCACTTTTCCTTAGCAACCCTCTGAGGTAGTTTGTGTTATCTTCACTCTATAGATGAAGAAACTGAGGCTCAGTCAAAGCCACACAGTTGGGAAGTGGCAGAGCCAGGATTCAAAGCATGTTTCATCTGACTCTGAAATCATTATAGTTACCTTAAAACATTACAGTTACTCTTTTCTTTTGGCCATACCACACGGCTTGTGGGATCTTAGTTCCTTGACCAGGGATTGAACCCGGGCCCTCGGCAGTGAGAGCACAGAGTCCTAACCACTGGACCACCAGGGAATTCCCTACAGTTACTCTTTTTTTTTTTTTTTTTTACACGTGGATACAAAGGGCTGACTGTATCCGTTGTATTGTGCTTTTTTTTCTTTATTTTTATATTTATTTTTGGCTGTGTTGGGTCTTCGTTTCTGTGCGAGGGCTTTCTCTAGTTGCGGCAAGCGGGGGCCACTCTTCATCGCGGTGCGCAGGCCTCTCACTATCGCGGCCTCTCCTGTGGCGGAGCACAGGCTCCAGACGCGCAGGCTCAGTAGTTGTGGCTCACGGGCCCAGTTACTCCGCGACATGTGGGATCCTCCCAGACCAGGGCTCGAACCCGTGTCCCCTGCATCGGCAGGCAGATTCTCAACCACTGCACCACCAGGGAAGCCCCCTTACAGTTACTCTTAACAAGCCGAAATTTTCAGGGTCAAGTGGGCAACTGTAAGTCTCTATTCAGTAGGAAATTCCTTGGCTGTCCAGTGGTTAGGACTCAGCGCTTTCACTGCCATGGCCCGGGTTCAATACCTGGTCCGGGAACCCATAAGCGATGTGGTGCAGCCAAAAAAACAAAAACAAAAACAAAGCAAGTTTCTATTCAGTAGAACCATTTATGATGAAATCATTGGGAGTCCATGATGTGTGACCTTGGATGTCTGTGTTGCTGGCGTCAAAAGGCCCAAGGTGATCATGTTGGGGGGTTTGCTTGTGTCCAGTAGGAAGCAACCGTGTGGCTACAGGGCTGGTTCCAGAGCCTGGCCTCGGCGTTTTCGGCATGAGGAGGACCCTCCAGGCTGTCCCAGGTAGGGACACATTAATGCTGGCTAACCCTACTGGGCCCTTCTGACCACAAATCACACTGGGTCCAGCTCAGATTGATTTGCCTTTGGGCTCCTACAGCCCCATCATTTCTGTCTGCCCCACTGTGGCCCAGCCAGTATCCTGGTGGACCCTAGATCATCTAGGGTGAGGGGCAGTATCAGTCAGGATATGCTAGGGCAGTATCGGTCATCTGTAGTAACAAACAAGTGACAGGATCCTGCCTAAACCACCTTAAACAAACAAAAGGATTAAGTAGTATAGAGTTTAGACAACTGGGAAGACCAGGGCTGGGGATTCAGGCACAGGTAAATCCAGGGACTCAAATGCCAGCTCCAGAGCTGGCTCTCTCTCCATCACTCTTGTCTGCTTCCCACTACGTTGGCACTTTTCCCTACTTTAAACAAACTCCAAGATGGTGGGCAGCTGTCTCATGTTCACATTCTCCCAACTTAGAGCCCCAGTGGAAGAATATAATTTCCTTTCTTTCAGGAACCTCCCTAATGCTTCTAGGACATGAGGTTCCATGTCCTTTAACAACACCCCCCCAACCCCTGTGCCTCAAGATCTGAGACACAGTTGTCCTGTTTTGTGCTTCATTGTCACCCTCACTCACGGCGCCATCCCTAGCCAAAAAGTCCTGAGGGTTACTTCAATTGCTGTGACTAGTCACAAGCCCACTCTGAACCAGGTTCTACAGCCTGTGGGGTAGCGTGGATCACATGCCCCCCGCCCCTTAAGTGGGTGCAAGAGGTGGTTTGGGGATTGACAGATCCAACCAGCACCCCGTGGAAAAGGGGCATTGTTGCTCTCCAAAGCAAGGGGCACCGGGCAAACACATTGCACTCCACCCAATGGCCACCCAGCATCCACGTATACCCTCTTTTCCCCACACATGCACTTTCAAAAATGGTCCTGCTACTTGATAGAGGTGGTGGTTGCACAACACTGTGAATGTACTAAATGCCACTGAACTGTACATTTTCAATGGTTAATGTTATGTGAATTTCACCTCAATAAAAAGATATATATATATGTATTTTTTTGGCTGCGTTGGGTCTCCGTTGCTGTGCACAGGCTTTCTCTAGTTGCGGCGAGCGGGGGCTACTCTTCGTTGAGGTGTGCGGGCTTCTCATTACGGTGGCTTTTCTTGTTGCGGAGCACGGGCTCTAGGGCGCGCGGGCCTCAGTAGTTGATGCACATGGGCTCAGTAGTTGATGCACGTGGGCTCAGTAGTTGTGGCTCACAGGCATTGTTGCTCCGCGGCATGTGGAATCTTCCCGGACCAGGGCTTGAACCCGTGTCCCCTGCATTAGCAGGCGGATTCCTAACTACTGTGCCACCAGGGAAGTCCCTATAAAGATATCTTTAACATGCTCCTTCTAAAATAAAGAACCCTTACCATGTACAACCCAAACTCCACTTACTCTCCTTCCCAAAGGAAGACAATCAGGATCTGAGTAATGTGCATTCCTCTCAGTGGTCTACATGTGGCTTCTTATTATCTGTAACAGTGGCTAAGTTATAAATTTAACCATCCCCCAAACACCAAGTCTCCGATGGTGGAGATAAAATAGATTATCCACAATGAAGACTGACTTTGGAAGAGAGGAGAAGGGAAAGAGCACACAGGGGTGGCCTGTCCACCCCGCTGGTGGGGCAGCCAGGACTCGCTCACTTCTCCACAAGGGAGCTGGATCCTGGCCTGGTCCCCTGGGAGAATCTTCCTGGCTTATTGTCCTCCATGGCTGGACCTGAGGGCCTGCAGGGAAGAAGTCTCCTTTGGGGAAGGCCAGCTCCTTATTGGCATGGCCATGGCTTCCTAGGGATTCCTTCAGAGGCTGGGCGAGCCCTAGGTCTGAGGATTGCAGTATCCCTTTCTTAAAACCTCAGCCAGCTGCCAGTCAGCTCATTTCCTAGGAACTCCATGGACTAGTAACTAGCTCCCTGAAGACCCAAAGCTGCTGAGTGGACACCTCTTCATGCCCACCACAGAAGTTGTGAGCATTACGGCAAAGAGTGGAAATAAAAGTGCTTTGTAACCCATAAAATGTCATTATCCTCATTCACAGAGAAAATCATATAGACATAAATTCATTCTGTATGGTTTTGCCTGTGCCAGTACACAGTCCTTTTATTCAATTCCTTTTACCCTCTTATTGGATTTCCCACAGCAACTGCCATAAACTTCCCTCCCCTATTTCTAGGTGCTGATTCAGCCCCTTCCTCCCGGCGACAGCTTAGCCTCTGCCTCTCACTCTAGCCTGAGGCTCACCCTGTATATTGATAGGTCTAGAAATAAATATAGACGTAAAATGTATTTGTGTATATTTTTTCCATTAAGAGAATTTTGTAAAGACCAAAAATAAATGGAAATCCAAAGGTGTGATGTGAATACAACGGATGAGTCAAAACTTCCCAGCCAAGCTGTAATAGTTTTTGCCTGGTCATCAAAGAAACAAGCGGTCTTGCATTATCCTGATGAAGGTTATGCGTTTTCTGTTGACTAATTCTGGACACTTCTCATCAAGTGCTGCTTTCACTTCGTCTAACTGGGAGCAGTACTTGTTGGAATTAATCGTTTGGTTTTCTGGAAGGAGCTCATAATAGAGGACTCCCTTCCAATCCCACCATATGCACAACATCACCTTCTTTGGATGAAGACCGGCCTGTGGCGTGGTTGGTGGTGGTTCATTTTGCTTGCCCCACTATCTCTTCCGTTCCACATTACTGTACGGTATCCACTTTTCATTGCCTGTCACAATTTGTTTTAAGAAAGGAATGTTTTCCTTACGTTTAAGTAGAGAATCGCATGTGGAAATAAGGTCAAGAAGGTTTTTTTTCATCTAACTTATGTGCAACCCAAACATCAAAGCGATTCACGTAACCAAGCTGGTGCAAATGATTTTCAACGCTTGATCTGGATATTTTGAGTATGTTGGCTATCTCCCGCTTGGTATAATGTTGATTGTTCTCAATTAATGCCTCGATTTGATCGCTGTCAACTTCAACTGGTCTACCTGACTACAGAGCATCGTCCAGCGAGAAATCTCCAGCACGAAACTTCGCAAACCACTTTTGACATGTTCGATCAATCACAGCACCTTCTCCGTACACTTGCACAGATCTTTTTTCGCATTTCAGTTGCGTTTTGACCTTTCTTGAAATAATAAAGCATAATATGCCAAAAATGTTGCTATGTTTCTTCCATCTTCAATATTAAAATGGCTACACAAAAATTCACTAATTTTGATAAGTTTTTTTTAAATGCACACTGATATGACAGCTGTCACAATACAATCTAACAAAATTGTTTCAAATGAAGTTAAAGACAACTAGGTGCTACTAGAGCCATCTTATGGAAAAAACCAAACGGACTTTTTGGCCAACCCAATATATGCATACATATATTCCTCTTTTTCTCTCCACTGAGAACACGTACAAGCAATTAAACCTCAATAGTGATGAGTATACCTCATGCCCAGATCTTGGTTTCTAAATACCATTCTCTACTAAAAGGAACTGGACCTTCTTGGAGAAATGGCAGATTCTAGAGTCGGGTCAAGCAAGGAACAAGATGAGCCCAGAACATGTCACACTTAAAAATTAAGGAAGCACTCAAAGAATGATGAGATACAAAAAAGTGCTCCCACTGGCAAAATATGGGAAAATCTGAGCACCAAAATAACGATACCAACAGATTATAAACCCACTGCGTAAAATAAGAATCCCTGAGTCCACAGTGCTAGAAATAAATAAAGGAATAAATTGCAAGTTTAATGAGGAATGGGATATTTACACAGTCTCAAAGTACTTCCCAGCAAAATACTTTTTAATTGCAAAGGGAAAAAAGAATAACTTTACAATGGAAAAGCCCTTTAATCAAGTGATCAAAGCTAACCTCATCTGTAATGGAGCAAATTGAAATGATAGACCACCTAACAGGATGCAGTGAGAACAACGCGGCATCATTTCTGTGATACGTATTCCAGCCAAAGATGCATCACCTGAATCTAATCTCAAGGAGACATCAGACAAACCCTGTCCTAGCCCCTTTGAGCTGCCATAAAAAAGTACCATTGACTGGGTGATTTACAAACAACAAGCACTTATCTCACAGATCTGGGGAATGTTCAAGATGAAGATGCCAGCAGATTAGATGATTGGTGATGCTTCCTGGTTCATAGACAGCCGTCTTTTCTCTGTGTCCTCACACAGTGGAAGGGACAAGCTAGCTCCCTGGGGTCTCTTTTATAAGGGCACGAATCCCAATCATGAGGGCTCTGCCCTAATGACCTAATCCTCTCCCAAAGGCTCCACCTCCTAATACCATCACCTTGGGTGATAGGTTTCAACATATGAATTTTGAGAGGACACAAACATCACACCATTGCAAACCCCAAATGAGGGATATTTTACAAAATAACTGACTTGTATTTTTCAGGAGTGTCTAGGTCATGAAAGCCGGGGAAAGACTGAGGAAGTGTTCCAGATCGAAGGAAAGAAACTAAAGAGAGGGGGCTTCCCCGGTGGCACAGTAGTTAAGAATCCGCCTGCCAATGCAGGGGACACGGTTTGATCCCTGGTCCGGGAAGATCCCACATGCCGCAGAGCAACTAAGGCCGTGAGCCACAACTACTGAGCCTGCGCTCTAGAGCCCGCGAGCCACAACTACTGAAGCCTGCGCGCCTAGAGCCCGTGCTCCGCAACAAGAGAAGCCACCGCAATGAGAAGCCCGCGCACAGCAACGAAGAGTAGCCCCCGCTCACCGCAACTAGAGAAAGCTTGCGCGCAGCAACGAAGACCCAACGCAGCCAAAAATAAAATAAATAAAATTAATTAATTTAAAAAAAAGAAACTAAAGAGACATCACAAGTAAGTGTGTGATTCTGGATTGGATATTTTTGGTATAAAGGACATTATTAGAACAATTGGAGAAATGTAAATTGGGTCTGAGGATTAGATGGTAGTAATGGATCAGTGCTACTTTCCTGATTTTGATGTTTGTGCTCTAGTTATGAGAGTGTCCTTATTTATAAGAATACGTTTCTAGTATAGGATAAAAAGAAATATATTCTATACTAAAGTTTTGGGGGGTGATTGGGCACCATGTTGACACATTCACAAATGGTTTAGAAAAAAAATAAATTCTTTTACCATATTTGCATCTTTTCTGTAAGTTTGAGATTGTTTTAAAATAAAAAGTTTTAAAAATTACCCCCAGGGGTTGTAGTATTTTGCCTTCTCACCAGGAATACATACTAAAAGAGAATGTTGCCAACTGAGTATGTAGTCAGACTCTTGGACTTCTGCCCGCCTGTTGGGTGAGCAGTGATCTCGCCATATACGTTTTGTTTTGCATTTCTCTGACTGTGAGGAGGTTGAACGTCTTTTCATGTGTTTAAGGGCCATTTGCATTTATACACTGAGCGCTCTCAGTTTATCTTTTGACCACTTTTCTGTCAAGTTGTGGGTCTTTCTTCTTGATTTTGATGACCTCTTCATGAATTGAGGAGGTTATCCCTTTGACTGTGTTACGAGCCAACAGTCATTTTTGTACCGTGTATTCAGTGCCTAGCGTTGTACCGAGGAACCTGGTGAGCTGGTCTGTGCTTGTGAGGAGTTTACACATGACACAATCCAGACTAACGTTAGCCACTTAATCACAAGCTAAATTGTGAAGCTCAAACAAGAAGGGGTGTGGGCTGGAGCAAAGGTGTCCCTGAGGAAACGGGATCTGAGCCAGGGCTAGAGGATGGTTGGGTTATGGTCAGTGAGGGCATCCTGGGCTTAGAGGGGAGGCACAGTGAGGGCGAGAACTTGATCTGCCTGTGGTGACTTCCCCTAATCTCTCTCCCTCTGCCCCGGCCCAAACCCTCAGACTCAGTTACTCTGCCTTGAGGAACTTCCCTAAGTTCTTCCCGGTTTTTCACTGCTCCTCCAGCCGAAAGAGGAAAGGCGCGCCTGAGCAGGGAGGAAAGTAGGTGTACTGAACCGGATCTTATGGTCTCAGGGGAGCACGGTGGGCCGTGCCACAGTCCACCTAGCTTTCTGTGGAGGTGCCACTCAAGGTCAAGGTAAAAGATTGGAAGCCTGTGGTTCTGTTACTACTTTTCAAATACAAACATTTTAGGGGGTTAAAAGCAGTGATTTTTTTTTTTAAGCTACAAGGATATATTGTACAACACAGGGAACATAGCCAATATTTTATAGTAACTACGAATGGAGTATAACCTTTAAAAATTGTGAATCACTATATTGCATACCTGTAACTTTTATAATATTGTACATCAACTATATTTCAATAAAAAATGAAGAAAAAAGAATTAAAAAACGAATTATAGGTGGTCAAATTATTCAAAAACAGCAGTGATTTTTTTTTTTTCATTCATACCTTCTAGGAATGAACGTACCTTCTAGGTAATGTACCTTCTAGGTTATAAGTTGAGTTCCATGCAACTCAGTAAAGGGGGTGTCTTTTCTTAATTAAACTTTTTCTTTCGAGATCAATTTGGATTCACATGCAATTGTAAGAACTACTACAGAGAAATCCCCTATACCCTATACCAGTTTTCCCCAATGATAGCATCTCTCAAAACCTAAGTGTAATATCACAACCAGGTTATTGACACTGACGTGGCCAAGTTAGAGAGCATTTCCATCAGCCCAGGATTCTGCATGTTGCCCTTTTACAGTCACACCCACTTCTCCGCTACCTCCCCCCACCGCCCCAACTGCTCATCTGGGCAGCTACTCATCTGTTCTCTGTTTCTGTAGTTTTCACACGTCAACAGTGTCATATACATGGAGTCATGCAGTATATAACCTTTGGAGATTGGCTTTTTTCATTCAACATAATTCTCTGGAGGTTCATCCCGGTTGTTGTGTGTGTCAATAGTGTTTTCATTTTTCTTGCTTCAACCACCTGTTGAAGAACATCTGGGGAATTTCTAGTTTTTAGCTACAGGATAGAAAACCGGGGCCAGGGAAGTGAACCAACTTGTACCAGGGTACACAGGCAGAATATGCGAGAACTGGCATGTGGTGTGAGCCCTGGTCCATTTGCATGAGCCACATAAGGCTACTGGTGGGAAACACCAGGCAGGCTCAGCAGGAAGCATGGAGACTCAAGAGTGAGTGATAATCTGATGTCTTGAAAGTCGTGTGTAAAGAAGATGAGTCTCAATTGGAGAGAGGCAGCTCGGAAGAGAGATTTGTGCTCAGCTCTGGCAGGGGATCCGGGGAAGCTCTGAGTCGCCTTCTGAAGGGAACATCTACTGCTGACTGAAAACAGAGATGACGAGGAGGGACATATTAGCTGATTTGGGTTGTTATAGTAACATCCAGATAAAGTATATATTCACGGGCCAGGGGAGAAATGGAACTGAACGCAGATGAGCGGGTGGAATGGGGGAAACGACTGGAAGAATATCTCCATAGACACAGTGCTTACTCATTACTGAAGCCATGAGCAAGGGGCTCTCCAAGGAGTATGGAGACAGAGATGCTGGGGGAAACCCCAATTAGGTGGTGGGAGAGATGACGGCAAAGAGAGAGGAGCCTCCGAAAGGCAGGGGCAGGGAGTAGAGGGTGGGAACCAGAGGAGTGAATGAAGGCCAAGGACAAAGAGACTTAGCACTGATGAGGCAACAGGGTTGAGGAGAAAGGAGGAAATGTACATATCCTGCCAAATGTGTATTTTTTATCTATGCTGCATAACAAATTAACCCAAATCTTAGTGGCTTAAATAACAACATCTATTATCACACAGTTTCTGTGTGTCAGGAATCTGTGGGTGGCTTGGTGGGGTCTCAGGCTCAGGGTGTCTGACGGCAGTCATCCCAAGGTTTGATGGGGAAGGGTCCATTTCCAAGCTTACTCACATGGTCGCTGACTGGATTCAGTTTCTCACGTGTTGTTGGACTGAGGGCTTCAGTTCAATGCTGGCTGTTGGCTAGAGGCTGCCCCCAGTTCTTTGCCTCGTGGGCCTCCCACTGGGCAGCTAACATGACGGCAGCTGGCTTCGCTAGAGCGAACAGGAGAGAGCGAGAGTGTGAGGGCAAGATGGAGGACACAGACTTTTATTTTACTTTTTAAATTTTTATTATCATTATTTTTTGGCTACACCACGTGGCACATGGGATCTTAGTTCCCCGACCAGGGATTCAACCCGTGCCTCCTGCAGTGGAAGCGTTGGAGTCTTAACCACTGGACCTCCAGGGAAGTCCTGACACAGAGTTGTTTTTTTTTTTAATGTGTTACACATTTACTGTGTCCCTTTTATTTTATTTTATTTGTTTTTTAAAATTTATTTCTTTATTTATTTTTGGCTGCGTTGGGTCTTCGTTGCTGCGGGCGAGCTTTCTCTAGTTGCAGCGAGCGGGGGCTACTCTTCGTTGCGGTGCGCGGGCTTCTCATTGCGGTGGCTTCTCTTGTTGCAGAGCACGGGCTCTAGGCGTGCGGGCTTCAGTAGTTGTGGTGCTCGGGCTTAGTTGCTCCGTGGCATGTGGGATCTTCCCGGACCAGGGCTCGAACCCGTGTCCCCTACATTGGCAGGCGGATTCTTAACCACTGCACCACCAGGGAAGCCCCCCAACACAGACTTTTATAACTGAGTCTTAGACGCTTTCGCCCTATTCTGTTCATGAACAGCAAGTCACTAGGACCAGCCCACACTCAAGGGGAGAGGATTATATAAGGGTCTGCATACCAGGAAGCCAGTTGGGCTGCAGTGTACTATGGGGAGCAAAGACAACCGGAGCCTCCCCCAGGGGGCCCTGACAGGACGGTATTAGAAGAGTGTGAGGGGCAGACGACAGAACGGAGCGAGACAGGTGGTGATGCCCAAATCCCAGCTGCCCCCAGCACTTCAGGGAGACATGGACAAACTCAGGAGTCCCACCTCCTTTCTGCAGACGGAGTGCCCACCAGCTCCCAGAAGGTCCGAGCTGGGTTGTTTGCATGGGCTGCTTCTTCATCCCACCCCACGCCCCGCCCAGAGCAGAGCCACACAAGCAGGCACCTGGCTCACCATCTCCATGCCACCAACTGGCACTCGCCATCGAGGCACAGGAGCATCTTTGGGGCATGGGGGGACAGGACCCAACTCCATAGCTCTTTCCACTCCCCAGGACTGCCTTCCTTTCCGACTTGAATTCCTTTTCTAGCCCAACACAGGATCAGGGCCAGGGATGTTAGAAATGACCCCCAAGGATCTGGTAGGCGGCTGGGAGAGCAGAACCCCTTGCACTCTTAAAAAAGCAGCTAACAGTGCTTTTATCAGTTGTCTCACCCCTTCTCTCTATTCCTTGTCACCTAAGGGGACAGAAGAATGAGGAAAATACCCTCAATAGGACATAATCTTTGAGATGGGCTTTCAGATCAAGCTCTCATTAGATCCTAATTACAATCCCAGAGGCACTCAGGCCAGTGACTGTTATGCCAGTTTTAAGGAGGAGGCCACTGAGGCCCGGAGGGGCATCTTGGCAACTGAGTGACCAAGCAGGACCAGACCTGAACGCCCAGCCCCACTCTGTACCCATATGGAGTTTCCCAGGGTGGGGCAGGACTCCCCCGAGCACATGAGGATGGCCGCGACAGCGGACCCAGGCTCTTCACCTGCTGAGTATGGGCCTTCGGGCCCACAGCTCTGTCCCCGCTGCTCTAACCCTCCCCCTCCTCTTGCAGTACCCTCCCCCCAGAGCATCCCAGGTTCCCGGCATCCAAACAGTATTTAGAAAACCCACCTGCCCCCCGATGTCTTGAAATCTCTTTACTGGAGACCAAGCCTTTTATTCTACAATTAATGAATTCCCAGGAGCTGAACATGACTTGTAGCCCTGGGGATACTGAGGTACATGAACAGGGCAGGAGGGCAGTGGAGAGGGAAAAAGAGGCTGGGGGTGGGGGAGAGAACCTGGGCCATGGGAGCCAATTTTTGTGACCAGCACTGGGGTTTGCACGTCTCTGGGGACAAGGGAACTAGCAGGTAATCGGAACAATGAGGGGAAATAGAGGCCATTAGGTGTTAGGCTGCACGAGAGAGGGAAAGGATATTTCTCAGGGGCGCCAACAGTGTCTGCCCCAGTTTACCCTCAGCACAGGCTACTTGACTGTGACCTCAGACCTCCTTTCAAATTAGGAACAAGGAGCATGAAATGAATAACGGTGATTTTAGTTCTGTGCCCTGAGCAGGTGAGGGAGAGCAGGGCTGACGGCCACCCAGTCAGGCCCATTCAGGGCGGGGCCCGCTGAAGACACGTTGGCGGCCCGGCCTTGAGATCTGAGCGCAAGGCCGCAGCCTGGGCTCCTGCCGGGACGTCTAGGCCACCAGCTGGAGGGCAGCCCCTGCGTCCCCACCCCGCTGACTGGCGACCAGGGAGAGGGCGCCACCCGCTCTCCGGGTCCATGCAGATTGGGCCCAACAGAGATGCTACTGAAGCATTTGCAAGCACTATTGTTTCACTTTTCTGAGCCGATTTTCCTCATCACACCCATTCTTCTGGCCAAGCAGGGATAATTTACAACAGGAAGTAGCGGAAAGTTGTGGGAAAAGTCACTTGAGTGAACAGGTTAACAGCTGTCGACAGCGCCTCAGCGGCTCCCCCTCAATGACCCCACAGTAGCCCCCTAAACGGCCTGAGTGGTGCCGGGCGGAGGCCGCAAGTCTGCGGACCACGAATACCCGGGCCAGCTCAGCGCGCTCGGGTTGCCAGAGAAGCGTCTCGGTAGGCGCCGCGTTTGTCCGCCTAGACCTCCAGGTGGCGCTGGGCTGGGGCGGAGTCTGCTGTCTGTCACCCATGTGGAGGGGGCGGGGCCTTGGAGGTGCTGACTTCTGATTGGTTGGACTTGGTCTTGCTTTCTTTCCGTGTCCAGAGGCAGGTCTCAGGGACAGCACCCAGAGCACCCAGTCAAAGCTCCTGAGCTACGCGGGAGGAAGTGTGTGCGTGCGCGCGCGCGCGTGTGTGTGTGTGTGTGTGTGTGGTTTGTTTTTACAATTAACTGAGGGTGTGTGAATGTGTGTCATGTTATTTTTTCTTTACAATTAACTGAGTTTCCATTTCTCATACCTTTATAAGACACCTCATAAATTTACACAGCAGGAAAAATTCTTGGTTGGACCTATTTATAATAAATATACCGTTATAAGGAAGCTAAGGTTTAGGGTCTGCCACTCAGCCAAAACCACTTCTTTTTTCATGTTTCCTTAGTCTTTGACGTTGTATGTGAATTACCAATATAATTGTACTTGTGAGTGTAATTTATTCGCACATCTAACAAATGTTTGTTAAGCGTCCACTTTCTGCCAGGCGTTGAGCAGGGTTTTGCAGTCACTGATGAACAAAACAGACCTGGGCCCTGCCCTCAAGTAGCTCACAGACACAAATCAGCAATTACACACACATGTCAAATTTTAAAACTCCCTTGTGGCAATAAATGAGAAGTGGCTGGTGCTTGGGAGAGGAGCAGGAGTTTTGAGGAAGTATAGCACTGAGTGCAGTGGCTGCAGGGCCACTCTGCCAAAGAGCACAGACTGAAGTTAAATTGATCTCATTTTAGAAGACTCCCTTGTGAAGGTGGGCAAGCCGGGGAGGAGTAGGAGGAGTTTGGAGGTGGTTTGGTGGATACCTTGGGGCAGCCAGGATGGGCTCCCTGGCCTCCTGTATGGTCAGGGTGGAGGAAAGCTCTGGAAAGTGTGTAACTTCCAGAATATTCTTTTTTTTTTTGCTGCAGATAGAAAGTCATCCTCTGGGACTGGCTATGATGGGGGGACTGTAAACTTTGTCACTGGAGAAGGTGGTCAAAGAAGGACTGGCAAAACAAATACACAAACAAAAAACCACTGGGGTGTGAAACAAAGGCCTAGAGTCCAGGACCCAGGGGTGGACTGCAGGGGGAGGAAGGAGGGAAAATGAGGCAGGAGGGTAAGTCTGAGGCTGGACTAGTTGCTGGGAGAGTCTGGCCCAGGTGGCTGGCAACAGTGGGACATGATCCAGAGAGTCATAAACAGCGAGGGCAAGAGAGTCTGTTCTCAACTGGAGACCTACCGGGGGAATTTCCTGCCAAATGTAAGTGTGTGTTTTCTCTTTGTTCACCTAAAAAGTAGGGGCGGGGACCTACACCCTGAAGAGCTCATGCATGACCTCCCCCCATGACTCACTCTCTCAACTTTCACCATGCTTCTCCCCCCTGAGCATTTACCACCTGCCCTCACACAACTGTTGTCTGTCTCCTGCACTAAAATGTAAACTTCCTGAGGGCGGGCACCCTGTCTCCTTCTTTCCTATATCCCCAGGGCCTGGAATATGTCTGGCCCATAGTAGTTGCTCAGCAAATATTTGTTAAGTGAATGAATGAAGCAGATTCTTCTTGGTCTGTAGAGAACCCTCCCTTAGTCTCAATGTAGCGGTGGAGAGCCCAGCATCCCCGGTGAAGGGTAAGTTGTTCAGAGAGGGCTCTCTTTCATCCAAGGCGAACCAGCCTCTTTGCCCTGGGAGAAAAGGCTGGGCTAAACCTTGGTGTTTCAGAGTCTTGAAAAAACTGCCTCGCCCGCTGAGGGGCAGTTAGTTCCCGGGGAGGGGTGTACCCGATGGTGGGGGTGAGGTCTGTGAGGTGGCCCTCCCCAGCCTGTCTTGGTCCTTACCTGGCACTCCTGAGTCAGCTCCCACCCCCAGAAGTGGTTTTTTCTGTGATGTGAAGGCTGCAGCGGGGTTTAGAGGTTTGGCTTGGCGTTCCGGACCCATCCTCTGACCTCTGAAGGTGGCGTTTCACGTGTCTGTGCAGGGGAGATGAATCGGTGCCCCAGGCCTGAGCAGCTCTCGCCAGCCCCGGGGAGACTCCCTGGGGTGACTCTGAGCCACCTGGCACTGGGTGTGGAGCTTAGGCCCTGGCAGCACCAGGCTCCTACGTCCCCATCAGCGCAGCCTCTCACCTGTGAGTCCAGGAAGGCCTGGCCTAGGGGGTTCAGGAGCCCTTCCCCGAGGCGGAGGGGCCTGAAAGGGCAGCACCTGCGGTGTCAGAGGAAGGAAGGAGAGTAACGGCTATTGACCGTTTGCTACATGCCGAGCACCGTTCCAGGTGTCTCACGTGTTTCAATATAATCTTTATAAACAACATGCAAGTTAGAATTATCTTCTCATTTTGTAGATGCAGAGAAAAAGGCGTGACCTGTCTGAGGTCACACTCTAGAAAGTAGCAACAAAGTGCAAATGATTTTAGGTTTTGCTTCAAAAATAGCTTTTAGTATGTGTTTTCTAAAAACAAAGACGTGAATGGAGCGGACCAGGCATATTTAACACTTTACAAGCATAGGAAAGAGTAAGAGAACTCACCGGAACTCCATCTCAAAGCAGCCTTGGACAGGCTGTATGAGAGCAAGTGAAGGAGTGAGTTAATGTAAGAAGAGACAGTATGTTGTTTCTGTTAATTTTGGGGTATCATTTTATTTACCTATGGTTGAACTCTTCTTCCTTCTCTGATTCCTGAGCCCTTTCCTGTACTCTGTGTTTGGTAGTTAACAAGCATCACTTTGCATTGTTGCCTTTTTCCCATACACCCCCTCAGAGTCAGAGAGAGGCTCCCTGTGGGCTGCTGCTTGGGAATGGTGGGGGGCTGGGGTGGGAGTTCTCTGGCTGGGGCTTCAGAGGATGCAGGGACACCCCTTCGAGCAAGATAGAGCCCGACGTTTCCATGCCCTCGGCGGCCCCCAGAGCAGCGCCCCAGGACACACAGGCCTGGCGATGAGAGAGGAGGGTGTCTGAGAGTCTTCAGAGGGTCTTTAGCAGGCTTGTTGCCATGGGGGAAATCATGGGACCAGTACAGCCAGATATTCTAACTTTTCCAGAGAAGCTGTAAATCTGGATTTTTCTATGAAATCTTCTGATATTTCACCATTTGCAACCCACTAAATTGTTTTAAAAATACCTTCTGGGCCAAAGAAAATGACTTTAAGCCACCCTCTGTTATACCCTCAAGTTTGGCCCCCAAACAGCAAGCAGAGTGTCTGCCTCTTTAGTCCAGATGCTAAGGACTCAGCCACTGGGGCTGTGCTCCTCAGAGCGCTCCTTCCCCAGAGGGCCAAGCGGGCAGGTGAGATCGGGGCAGGCGCAAGTGCCAGCGTCAGTGTGGGTCACCCGCTAACACCCCCCCCCAAGAGGTGTCAGCCTGCTGTGGGGCTGAGGAGGGAGCATCCCCCTTCCCAGCCTCTGATGCCCATGTCCACGGGGGCCAGAACCCCTCCTGGCCCAGCGTCTATAGTGGGCAAGGATGAGGAGGCAGGCGACCGCAGGCCAAGTGGGTGCTTTCTCATCAGCCCGGCCCGATCCTGGGCCGGAGCAGGGGAGGAGGCAGCAACCCTCCAGGCCTGACCCCAGTCTTGAGCACCCTGAGGCCAGGACACCGGTTTGTGCTGCCATTTCTCTGACTCCCCCACCATGGCGGGGGAAACTGAAAGAGATCCTCCTCCCCTCCCCGGAAGCCCTGTGTGCCCTCTGCATCTCCCTTTGCCCTAGTAATTTTTAAGGTAAATCGGCAAACAGATGTATTTATTTGCTTTGTGTGTGTTGTAGGTTGAGTTGTTTTGTTTTGACATGTTGGTTCAAAAATAAGATTGACCCTTTGGAAAATCAACTTGCTAAAGCCATTTACTCCGCTTCAGCTTGAGGGGTTTAATTGAAAACAGGCGAAGCACACTGATACCCCACAGGCCTCCAGCCTGAAAGAGACCTCAGAGGAGGCACGCTGGTTCGGAGAAGGGTATGCGCGACTTCAAAAGCAAGGGCCAGTGAAGGAAAGTTGTATCCCAGGAGGAAGGTTTTGCTTCAAAAATAGTGTTTAGTATGTGTTTTTTAAAAACAAAGACGCTAACGGGGCAGACCAGGCACACTGAAGATCTTACAAATGTAGGAAACAGTAAAAGAACTCACTGGAACTCCATCTAAAAGCAGCCTTGGACAGGCTGTGTGTGAGCCAGTGAAGGAATGAGTTCGTGTAATAGGAGACAGGTATGTTACTTCTGTTATTTCATGTTTGGGTATCATTTTATTTACCTATGGTGAAACTCTTCCTCCTTCTCTGATTCCCTTAGCACTTTTCTGTACCCTGTGTTTGGTAATTAACAAGCATCACTTTGCATTATTGCCTTTTCTCCATATACACCCTCCTACCTTGGGCTGTAGCCTCTTGAGGGCAGAGACAACATTTTCCACACATGACTAAGTGTGGATGGCAAATTAGGAACTCTATTTTAATGCAACAAGTACCTATTTACCCCTCTAATCTTGCAAGATTCTTAAAAGCAGCAGAGAGGAGGGGATCCCCTCTGTAATCACTGGAGGACAGGGCTCCAGGCAGACCTTCCTCTCCGAAGGTGGATATCGTGTGTGGAGGGGACCCTCTGTCTTATGGTTGGAAAAGCCTGGTGAGCAGACAGAAGCATCCTTGGCAGTTAATGAGCATGCTTTGTGACACGGCTTAGGCAGGGAGGGTGGGGTGAATGCTCAAGGATTCACCTAAGACCAGGTTATAAAGTGAGGTGTGGAGTGATTGCTATGTTCTCAAGGAGGAGCGTCCTTAAACACCCTGTCCTAACATTCAGGATGATCCTAAACAGCGGGGCCAGGTCCCTTGGTGCATATTAACACAAGGAAGCCCGGAAGGACCAGCACATCCTCCAAGAGCTCCTCCATCACCTTCCTGTGTGGCCCCGGACCATTCGATATCCTTGGCGTCAGTTTCCTGGGTCAAGATGGCTTGTTCACACTCTAAAGCTCTCCAGCTTGCCCTAACCTTTGAATAGCAGTGGCAACATCACAGTGTCTCTGTGGGGCTAACAATTAACTTCCTGTTGATGTCCCTCCCCATAGAGGGGATGGGGGACGGGCGGTTCTGCCACCCGGGGCTCTTGCTGGAGCCCCCAGTAAGTCCCTTAGTGTGAGGCCTGGTCAGAGCTGAATGTGACAGGTGGATAGGGGGCCTTCCAAACCTGTCCTGCAAAGTCAGGGTGAAAATGGAGGCGCCCCGGACATTACGCGCCAACTGCAGGGTGGGCCTAGTGAAATGCCACCTGGCTGAACCCAAGGCTGAGACTCCGCCTCTTCCTTCCCTGCGTGCATGAGATGACACGTGGAAGGCACAGCGCCAGGCACAGAACCCTGGCTCAGTCAATGTCTGCTGGCCCTGGAGGCAGAACATAGGGCTTAGGAGGTGCCTCTGGAGACAGCTTGCCTGGATTCTAGTCCCTGCCACTTGCCACCCGTGTCCCTGGCAAAACGCTTCTCTTGTTCCAGCTGTCTCATCTGTGGACAGGGGGTGATGGTGCCAGCCGTACCTTTTAGGGAAAGTCATCAATGTGCCCAGAACGGCATGGGTGCGTGACACACAGGCGTTGGCTCATGCCATTGTCCCTTCCTTCTCTTCCTGCTGGATTTGGTCTCATAGAGTCTGTATTTAGGGGAAGACTAACGAAACTGTCTGGGGCAGGTAGAGGTTCCATTTGCATTGACTAGGGAGCACAGGAGAAGGGTATGACCAGAGGTGGAGGTGGCAGTAGGAATTAGAGACACTATCCTGGTTAAGAATCTTTGTCTTAAATATCAGCAAATCTGGGCAATTATTTCTCCACTTTGGTTTTCAAAGTAGGCAAATCAGGCTCCAGTTAAGGCAACTGACTCAACACTCCCCTTCCCTTCTCTGAGCCATCTCCTTGCTCCTCCTTTCCCAAACTTGGGATATTCTTCCTCTTCCTTGAAATTTTGCTGAAATTCTGCCATTTCAGCAGTCTGACATGGTGGGAAGTGGAGTTGCATCACAGTCAAGCAGATGGATGGGCTTGTCACTTCCCAGCTGTGTGATCTGGGGCAAGTTACTTGACCTCTCAGAGTCTTCGTCCTCTGAATTGATGAACTTACATCGCAGCTTGGTTGGGCGATGACACTAGAGCTTGCATATGCGAACACACCTGGCACACAGCAGGTACTTAATATATGCTCGTTCCCTTCCTTTTAGAGCAAAGCCCTCTTGAAGAAGCCCACCTGGTTCTCATCAGCCAGCAGCATCAGTAAGCTAGATGTTCATGCATCTAACACAACGGCTACAGCTGATTATGTGTGTAATTATCTTGTTTTCTCTGTTCTAGTATTTTCCTTCACTAACTCCCTCCTAGATGTCTTTAAGTCACTCTGTTGGCTGGTTTCTCAAGGCAGAGTTGCATTTCCTTGGTTCGTCTTCACAGGGCCTGGACAGTACTCTCCAGACAAGGGGCGCCTCCAGGTCTCTGCTGGAGTTCCTGTCTCAGGTGCCCCTGGGTGTACCAAGCCAAAAGACCTTTGTGAGGGTAGCTCTGTGTCTACAACACATCTAGATGGTGACCTTGTCCAGGGAGCTGGCTCCCAGGAAAGCATATGCAGGGGAAGAAAGACCCAACCTCCATCATAAAATGGGGGCAGGAAAAGACCAGTTAGGAGCTAGGTGAGGTGGGCCACGGGCAGGTCAGGGTTGGCCTCGGTAAACAGAAATGTTAAACATGGGCCTCTCCCAGCTCCACCCTGGCATTAAACCCCACGGTTTGCAAAGTTTGGCTCCAGAGGCCTCCCAGTGACCCCAGTCTAACTCCGCTCCACTCTCCAGTGATGGCTGAAGGCGGGAAGATAAGCGACTCCTTGAACCAGACAAGCCCCAGGGAAATTCCATCAGCCCCCTCGGAGGCTGCAGCGGCTCCATAAATGGGCTGGGGTCAGGGTGGGATGTGGGGCGGAGGGAGGGGCGGGGAGATAAGGCCTCTGCCTTGGCGGGTGCGGGGGGGGGTGGGGGTGGGGGTGGGGGGAGGCCAAGGCCTGCGCCCGGGGCAGGGGCGGTGCTAGGGGGTAGTAGAGGTCCCAGGGAGGCACAGGCAGCCCTGTCCCCAGCCTGAGTTCATCGGGATGGGGTGGAAAGCCAGTGGGGATAGTTAGGGTAAAATGTGGGGCTAGCGAGCCAGGGCAAAGGAACGAGATGCCCTTCACCTAGGGCTCCGGGGCAGGAGAATCCACCTGGGACCCTGCCTCCTCCCAGCCTCTCCTTCACCGGCCTCTCCTCACTTCCTCCATCCTGGTTTTTCCTGTCTCAGCCTGCAGTCCAGTCCCCTGTATCTCACTGTGAAATGTCCCCCCTCACCTTGGGCTCTGCCTCTCTTCCATCCTTTTCTTCCTCTTGCGCTCTCCTCCCTTGGTCCTTCAGCCCTCACAGCACCCTGCTGCTCCCGTATTTCCCATCCTCTGTTCCCCTCCTCTGATGGCCAGACTCTGGTCTCCCAGGATAGGCTGGCCGCAAAGGGTGACCCCAGAACGGTCGCCGAGGCAATGAGGAAAATAGGACAAATACTGACCCGCAGTCAAGGGAAGAGGGGGACCTACAGAGGATCCCAAGCCTGGAGTCCTCCCATCCCCAGACGCTGGCCCAGAGGGGCACTCAGGCTGGCTGTCTGGCCCCCACCAAGTCTCCCTCCCAAGCAACATCTGTACCCAGCTGTTGCCCCGTCCCAGATTTGCTCTTCCAGCAGGCCTGGGGCATGTTCTTTCTTCTAAAAGACCAACGCCATCAGGGGCGCCCCAAAGAGGGCAGAGTTCCTCAGGTGGTTGATGAGGTGAACCAAAGCCACATGGCCTATCGCCCCCCAGTGGCCATCAGGCTTGGTAGAGGCAGGAGGAGCTGCAAGGCCTGCTTTCTGAGGGAGCCTGGAGGGAGCCCTGACCACAAGGCCTGGGATTCTGAGGAGCTGTGGGGAGAATTTCTAGAGGTTTTTAAATTCAGGACCCAGACTGAATTCTTCCTCAGTGAGGGGCTGAATGCCTGGTGGGCAAGGATGCCATCTCTGGGGGGAGGGAAGGAGACTAAGTGACTGAGGCCTTGGAACAGGTGTGGTGGTGAAGGTGTGACCTGTAAGGGACCTGAATGAAAAGCCCAGCATGTGCAGCTGATCTTGAGGCCTGTTGTGTAGACACTCTCCCAGCCCCAAGTCAGGCGCCGAGTCTAAGGCTCTGCTCTCCTCAGGGAAAACCGCAGTACCTGACACCTAAACCTCGCGAGCCAGAGGGCCCCCCAGGTGCGAGTGTGTGTGTGCGTGTGTGTACATTCCCGTGCGCATGTGCTGAGGACTCACTGCCCCCCTCACCAAAGCTGGGTGAAGTGTGTCTGAGGACACTTGCTGGGGCTGCAGAGGATTCAGGCTATAACTGATTACGAACTATAACTGCTTATTCACTGGTAGTGTGCCTGGGCCCCAGGAGCTATAAAGTATGTATTAGTCATGACCCTTAAATTCATGGGGACACCCTTTTCCCGGTCTCCGCTCCCATTCACAGGCCCAAAGATCAACACTTCTAAGTGACCATTTCCCTTCCTCCCTGCAGTGGCCTCAGCTGGCACCCACTGTCCTGAGGCTGATGGGCTTCAGAGGGCAGTGCAGTTCCTCCAAGCCCACTCCCCACCCCCTAGTTATGCCTTCAGACAGGGCTTCATCCTTAACCTTTAAGGTCCTGCACTCAGTGAGGACTGAAGACCTGAGGAGGGGGCCTGATGGCTGGCACATAGTGCATATCAAGTATCTTCTTGAATAATAGTCCCATGCTAGGCTACATGTCCCTTCCTAACCTCTACCTCTAGCAGTGCTAGGCTCCACTTGTCTCAGAAAACCAAGCATGGCTATCTGGTGTCTGCCTCTTCAAAGGACCCCCTCCCCAGCAAGTCCCAGTTCTCCTCGTGGCCTCCCTTAAGGATTCTACGTGTTCTAAATGAAAGCAGTCACACCCACCCAAACCTTCACAGAGCTGGGAAACGAATAGTGCTTTCTGGAATTGGTAAACCCATTTGACGTCACGCCTGGCCCTATGCCAGCTGTCCCCCCGTGGGGTAGGAGGCAGGAGGCAGATGGCGTCAGCACACACCACCTGTTTGCAGACACACCCGGTGGGAGAGTCACCAAGCCCACCGCTTAGAGCCCTGGTTTTCCAGGCGGGGTTAAGTGTGCAGAGGTGTCAGAATCCTTGGCACCTGCTGTTTGTAACTGGGAGGGGCTGCAACACCTATCGGGTCCTCCTCTCATCGCTTTCTCTCTTAGAACAATACCCCAGGCAGTGGGAGCTTCAGGTAGGCTGAAGGTAAGCCGCCCAGCTGGGGCCTGAATATCGTTTAGTGGAGCATATGGTATTTGCATTCTGGGGAAGGCATCTTGGTGTAAAAGCGCCAACTGCAGGGGCTAAGTGCCAGCAACACCCCTTCTCCCCTCTTCTCCCTCCCTCCCGAGCCAGGCAGGTCATTGTCTCCCTGACCGCTAACATTCTAGACTGTGCAGGACCCACTCAGCCACTACGCATCTGTGAGGTTGGTCTTCTGCAAGTTCAAGGCCTCGCCTATGACGCTGCCCCCACCGTCATGTCTAGGGGCAGATCTTTGTTTATTGATTGGTGGGGACCAAAAAGAAACAGTCTAGGATCACCCATCCCCCGGGGATCCTCGCCAAGAAGTGCGACTGCAGAGCCCTCCTGGAACGGGAAGCCCTTCCTCCCTCTAGAGCAGACAGCGGACGCTGGCCTTCTTCCACCTGACTGGCGATGGCTTCTTGTACTGATGTGGATGCTTTTCTCCTCATGAATGTGTAGTACAGTGGTCCTCACAGTGTGGTCTTTAGACCTACAGCAGCACCACCACCACCCAGGAGCTTGTTCGAACTGCAAATTCTCCAGCTCCGCCCCAGAGCTGCTGAATCAGGTACTCTGGGGGTGGGACCCAGCTCTCCATATTTTAAGAAGCCCCTCAGGGGATACTGATTCTAAGTTTGAGAACCACTGGCATTGTCTCTTAACACCTAAGAGGCCCTGGTAGGAGACCTCACTTGTTTTTCTGAACCACACACACGGACAACCTGTCCAGGTGCATGTGGCTTGCTGCGATGGAATATCTGCCCAAGGAAGGTGGGCGACCTACCTCCCCCACTCCATCTGTAGCAGTCACCTGACCCCTGACAGAGGAGGCTAGGGAAGGCTAGGTTTGGCATCTACTGCATGGCTCCTCACATGCCCTTTTCTTCCAGAAGGTGCAGCAGGAATTCAGATGGCTCTAGGCATTGCCATAGCAACTGTACCTTTCCGAAGCTGTCATGGGCTACAGGAGCAGGGCGTAAGCAATGCAGAAGAGAGGGAGTCTGCTGGTAGAAAAAGCACACCCAGCAGAGGAGAGGGCTGTGACAATAAATGGAACCTCAGCATGGCTGGGATGTACGAACCTGAGCTTGGTGGGGCCTCGACTTCCTCAAGACCCGGGATGCATCTGGGACCTCTCCAGGGGTCTTCACAGCTACAAATCAGCACCAGCCCACGGGGCCCACGATGCTGACGGTATATGTCAGTTCTCTCAAAAGATCCTCTACCTAGGTTAAAGTAGGCTGGCTCCTGAATGGTCACAGAGCAATTAAGAAGTACGTACGTACCCACTATAGGATGACCACCTGTGTCCCATTCCGGGTCAGGGTTGAGGAAAGGGAGCCAGCTTCAAGCTTTTGATATGGGTTTGCATTCTAAAGCAGATGCCAAGCAGTCAGGAGGCACCTCAGGGGCCTTAGATAATGGTAGATATTCTAGCTCGAAAAGAAATCAACTGTAGAGAATTTATTTAAACAACGGACCAGCCGGCAGCTGAGTCGTCCCTGTGGCTCTCTCCAGTCCCCTTACCACCCTTAGGTGCTGGCAAACAGTGGGAGGCTGGGAGGTTGGAGCCTCTCCTGTGTTCGAAGACGTTGATGCTACTGCTTGGCAAAGGGCAGCAGAGCGTCAGCCCCGCGGGGCCAGGCAGGGCCCAGGAGACATCCGCACAGGCACCGCAGCTGGCCCAGGCACCTGGCTGTTTTGAAGCCACTGGTGCTTTTAATCTGACTGTCCGTTTGAATCTTTCTGCTCTTTGAGAAGCAAGCAGTCCATGGGAGGAACCAGGAGGCGGGGATTCTGCCCTGTCCTCAGGGGCACAGCCTACAAAGTGAGAAGTCAGGGCTGTGGGGGAAGCAGTCACCCAACAGCGTCATCTGGGAGGCCCCGGCCCAGCCCTTCCCCACCTGATCTCCCCATGGGTTGGCACTGAGTGTCCCCCTCAGAACCTTCCGTTTGCTTACTTCCCCCTTGCCCCTGCTGGCCCTCCAGGCAAGCTGGGATCCCCGTTTCCTGAGCGCGGGGGAGCACCTTTACACCAGAGAAACGTGCGGTTTCTCTTTCACCAGAGCCGCTGCGGCCTCCCGGGGCCTCAGCTCACTGCTGGTCAGCGTGGGCTCGGCAGGGCAGCGTGGGAGCCGCTGCGGGCGCAGGCTCTCCCCCAGGCGCGGGGGCTTCTCGTGAGGTTCAGAGGGGGAGTGTTCTTTCTTACACCTTGGGGGAAACCAGCTCCCTGGCTCCCATTTTCCTTCCCGCTCTCACACATCTGGAGTGTTCCAAGCTGCGCCTGACCCTCATGCCTCGTCTTAAGACAAGGGCACCGTCCCCCCACAGGAGCCTTGACCGCCTTCAGGAATGGGAGTCACCGAGGGAGGAGGATGTGTGGAGGGAAGGATGGAGAGCGCCCCATCCCTGCTGCTTCACCCTGACTGCTCCCTCGCGAGGCTTCCGCATGACGCTCCGAGCATGGCCATGGGGTGAGCCCACGGCCTCTGCACAGACCTCCTCAGACAGCGGGCAGGGGTCTGCAGGGGCGTGTGTGTTGCGGGTGCTGCGAGAGCCAGCTGTGGAGCCTCTCACTTCATTCCAGTCACTGCCCTTTATAAATATTTATAGCAGTCCTGCTACTAAAAATAACATCCTGGAGCCCAGGGAGGAGGAAAGAATAAATGAAAATCACCGGGAATTGGGATTGATTATCATGTGTGTGGGAGCAGAATGGAACCCGGAGAGGGGAGAGGCTGGGCCACCACGGCACCAGCACCTGGACGGTGCTCCCTCTGGTGGTCACGGGTCAGCGCGCCTGGCCTGGCTACTCTTCTGCCCTGGCTGGAGGAGAAGAGGGAGGAAGAGAGGGAGGAGAGGGAGGGGAAGGAGGGGAAGGAGGGGAAGGAGGAGGAGAAGGAGAAGGAGAGGGAGGGGAGGGAGGGGAAGGAGGAGAAGGAGGGGAAGGAGGAGAGGGAGGGGAAGGAGGAGAGGGAGGGGAAGGAGGAGAAGGAAGGGAAGGAGGAGGAAGAGGAGGAGAGGGAAGGAGGAGGAGGAGGAGAGGGAAGGAGGGGGAGAGGGAGGGGAGGGAGGGGAAGGAGGGGAGGGAGAGGAAGGAGGGGAGGGAGAGGAAGGAGGAGAAGGAAGGGAAAGAGGAGAAGGAGGAGGAGAGGGAAGGAGGGGGAGGGGGGGCAGGGAGGGGAAGGAGGGGAAGGAGGAGGAGAGGGAGGGGAAGGAGGGGAAGGAGAAGGAGGAGGAGAGGAAAAGAGGGGAGGAGGAGGAGGAGAGGGAGGGGAAGGAGGGGAAGGAGGAGAAGGAGAAGGAGGGGAAGGAGGAGGAGAAGGAGGAGAGGGAGGGGAAGGAGGAGAAGGAAGAGAAGGAGGAGGAGAAGGAGGAGGAGAGGGAAGGAGGGGGAGAGGGAGGGGAGGGAGGGGAAGGAGGAGAAGGAGGGGAAGGAGGAGGAGAGGGAGGGGAGGGAGGGGAAGGAGGAGGAGAGGGAAGGAGGAGGAGAGGGAGGAGAAGAGGGAGGAGGAGAGGGAGGGGAGGGGGGAAGGAGGGGAAGGAGGAGAGGGAGGGGAAGGAGGCGAAGGAGGAGAAGGGAAGGAGAAGGAGAGGGAGGGGAGGGAGGGGAAGGAGGGGAAGGAGAAGGAAGAGGAGAGGGAAGGAGGCGGAGGAGAGGGAGGGGAAGGAGGAGAAGGAAGGGAAGGAGGAGGAGAGGGAAGGAGAAGGGGAGGGAGGGGAAGGAGGGGAAGGAGAAGGAGGAGGAGAGGGAAGGAGGAGGAGGAGAGGGAGGGGAAGGAGGGGAAGGAGGAGAAGGAAGGGAAGGAGGAGGAGAGGGAGGGGAGGGAGGGGAAGGAGAAGGAGGAGGAGAGGGAAGGAGGAGGAGGAGAGGGAGGGGAAGGAGGGGAAGGAAGGGAAGGAGGAGGAGAGGGAGGGGAGGGAGGGGAAGGAGGGGAAGGAGAAGGAGGAGGAGAGGGAAAGAGGAGGAGGAGGAGGAGAGGGAAAGAGGAGGAGGAGGAGGAGAGGGAGGGGAAGGAGGGGAAGGAGGAGGAGAAGGAGGAGGAGAGGGAGGGGAAGGAGGAGAAGAGAAGGAGAAGGGGAGGGAGGGGAAGGAGGAGGAGAAGGAGGGGAAGGAGGAGGACTTGTCGGGGCTGCAGTGTAGAGCTCTCTCCCTGCTCCCGCTTCCGGCCTGGGCAGCAGCGCAGCGGCATCAAACAGGGCGGAAGCCTAGGCAGTGAGAAAGGAAGGAGGCTATTTTTAGCACAGTGGCCAGGGTGTGAATGTTGGTAGAACAGAGCAGGGCCTGAAGCTGTCTTTGCATGATAGAGGGAAGAAAACCTGTTGGTTTTTAAAGGTCAAAGGTCAGGCGGAAACTTGTGCCCCCATCCTGGGGAGCACCCCGAGTGCTGGCGAGACGCCAGCAAGAACTCCACCAGGTCACACACACACAGGAGATTCGTGCTGTTTCTTTTCTCTTTTCAACCTCCAGTAAATTCCTGTTGCAGAGATGAGACCGTGCCCGGAGGGGAGTGATGAAGATGCTAGTTCATGCAGGACTGGGCGAGGTGGGGGGTGTGCCCGAGGCAGCACCAGCAGTCCCTCCCACTTCCCACCGTCTGGGCTCCCCTCGCCCCAGCGGGTGGTGACGTCTGGCAGCCTGCAAGCCTGGTCCAGGTGAGCGGCGGAAAGATGGACAGGAATGCGCCTCTGGGGGAACACCTCGCCTTGCTCGCGTCGGTGCCAGCTCACTCCACGTCCCCTGTGCCTGTGCAGGACAGACGCACCGTGACTCCCGGGCACTGCCGAGGGTCTCCGAGCAAAGGCTGCTAACATCTGCTGGGGACAAGACAATGTGCAGGGATGGCGCTGCTGGGACGCTTACCTTTCAACTCGGGACGTGCCAAGAGCGACAGTGCTCACACCCCCTTTTAGGGAAGGGCGCGTTCTCTTTTCTGGGGGTATCTCGAGTCTTTGGAGTCCTTGCTTAGGTCACAGGGTCAGGAAATGTTTCCAGGAAAGAACTGTGTTCGCAGTGCAAGGTTTGGAATGTGGTGGTTTCATGGGAAGAAGAATTGTGACTGAGAAGGGCAAAGAGGTCAGAGATGTGCTGAGAAGCACTGAGTGGAAGGGAAGAAAGTCCTAGCCTCATGCCCGAAGAGAGCAGAACTTAAGGGTCCACCTGAGTGTGCAGGCTTTTCATTTGACTCTCCACTAGTGGTGAGTTTCTCAGTATTCCTCCTGGGGTCAGAGGACAGCACTAGGAGCAGAGGATCCAGCTCCGATTCCAGTTCTGGCACCAAGCTCCTGGGTGGTGGGCCTTAGTTTCCTCATGTGCACGAAGAGGGGTGGGCCAGGTGGCAGACACGCCTTTCCTCGTCCCCCAGTTCCTGTGTGCCCTGAGGAGAGGGGCTCTGACAGGCTCCCCGAGGGCAAGTGAGCTCCTGACTGCCTCATGGCTGCGGCAGCCAAGGCCTGCTGTCAGGAAGGGCCTCGTCTGCACGCGCAGTGAGTTCAGGGAGAAGCCCGCCCCAGCCTTGGAGGGTCCGTGATTGCCAGGGCACCGAGAGAATTTCCGCAGCTCGCACTGCCCATCTTTAGCTTGCACGATCCCTGAGTCAGTGGAGGCTCAGAGACAGCAGGTCCTGGAGTGCGAGCAGGACAGAACCAACGGGTTGGTGCAGACGGGGGTAGGGGGGGAAGGCGGGGGTGTCAGGAAAAGCCCGGAGGCTGCTCCAGGATAAGACTGCTGAGAAGGGCCTGGGAAAGTTCCTTTTCTGGATCATGGGCTGCAGCCCTGGCTTTTCTGCCTGGAAGATCTGTAACTGAGGAAGATGGCCTAACTTTTAAACACAAGAGGTGGGGGAGGGGAGGGAAGAAAAGACTGAAAAATAAAGAGAAATCTCAAGGCTGCCCCAAAGGCATCTATCCTTGAAAGAACCCTTCTCTTGAACAGATTAGTTGTCCAATTATTTTCGTCCCTTCCTTTCAGTGTGCAGCGCATGTCCCGAAACTGCAATACCTTGGAACTGGAACTAGATAAAAGTTAAGGTCCTGAGATGGAAAAGTGTGAAAGACTAATTCCTAAAGGCAATGGGCATTTGCCTGTGAGGAAATCTGTACTTCTATCAATTTGTTTTAGGAAGTGAGAAGGTGCAGCTTGGCCAGGCATCACGGGAAACGACTTGGTCGGCTTTGCAGAGTCAGCGTGACCCCACGCTGGCTGTGGTGTGGACCCCCAGAGAGAAATGATAGTGGCTGGGGGAAATCAGGAGCAAGGAGGCAGCGGCAGCCCCGGGAGTGACCTCTGACGCCCGCTCCCAGAGCCGGTTTCAGCCAGCGGCGTCTGGTGTGCCACCTGCATCCCAACACAGGTGACACCAAGGCCTGCCTGAGGCCCAGGCCCGCAGCAGTGCAGGACGGCCCAGCCGGTATGCTGGCGGGGCTGAGCAGAGAAGAGGAGCAGCTGGGCTCGTAAAGGAAACCCCAACTTGGCTCTCACGTGTTGGGGTGGCTCTGGCTTGGGAAGTGTGAGAGAGGAAAGGGCGGAGGGAAAGGGCAGAGGGAAAGGGAGGAGGGAGAGGGCGGAGGGAAAGGGGCCGTGGGGCGGGCAGAGAGCACCGTACTCACCCGCGCTTCCTCTCTGTCCCGGCTCCTCCGCTAACCTGTGCAGCACAGACACAAACGATATACTGAGGTCACAGTCGGGGTCTCTTCGCCACCCGGATGTTCTCCTGGGGCCTCCCTGACCCATGGGCTCCTGGGCTTGCCTCTCCCCTTTTGCTCCTCGTAGGTCGACTTTGCCCGACCAGGTATGAAAACAGAGGGGAGTCACCCAACCTACAACCAGCAACTGCAACTGACCTAATAGAGCCATGGAAACAAGTGCCTCTCAGGAGGAGGAAGACAATAATACTAACATAGAAAGGAATCTACCTTAAACCTAGGGAGCAGTTACATCAGGGGGCACAGTCTGTGTGGTTCTGAAAGTGAACAAGGTGAAAATGGTTTAAACTATGATAGGAGCAGTAGTTCCTTCCCGCAGACATATCTGCTTGGGATACTAAATCATACTCTTGTTCACCCTGAAATCTTGAACCATCGCCTGGACCCTCAAAAGCCTGCATCCATTCTCACCAAGGACCACTGCTGTCAGTCTACCGGACACGTACTAGCGTTAAGTGTGCAAACTGGATTTATAGCTCCCAACACCGTGGGGGCAGGTTCTGGGAGAGGTGATTCTGAAGGACACAGGGACAGAAAATGAGGCCGTGGAGTAGCTGAGACGAATTTAGGGCTCTGAAGTAATATGGGGAAGTTATGTTAGCCTGCGTTTCATCTATATAGTCTTGGTTACAAGTACTGACCCCTCAAGGTGAGGGGATGCAAAGTGGGAATCCAGCGGAGCAGAAGCATTCCCCAGGGGGCAGCCAGACAGGGAGCCAGGGTAGGCAGGGAGAGGCCGAGGTAGAGGTGAATGTGGTTGGGAAGTCTGGCTGGGTCGTGAGTTCTTCAAAAGTGCCCATTTGGCTCTCACAGTTTTTGCGCTGAGCAGACTATGCCTGACAGGGTGCTGACCCAGTTGTGTTTGTATTATGTCAGCATGATTTCAACCCCAAAGAAGCAAATCGTTCTTTCTGGTTGATACTTAATTGCCCTCTAATGCCTAGGTGACAGTAGTTACTGCTACCTCAGTCTATAGTAAAATCTCACGCCTAGATCACAGTGGAGAATCAGAAGGTCCATCCATAAAAACCCTTGGTTTTAGAACTATACACACATAACAGCCACATGTTAGCTATAGGGACATATCCTAGGACCTATACAATGTTGAGAGTCAAACATCCTTTCTAAACTCTACCCATCTCTCACCCCAACTCTTAATACTCTTCCCCTTGGGAATGACACCTAAAAGCCACAGAAACAGAAATTCAGGCATTCTCACGAAAAGATTTCACATAGACATACAAAGCAAGAGGTGCAAAGAAAGAAGAGATGTTGACAGGGCAACACAGGTGCCAAGACAGAGGGCCCCTGAGGGTACCAGGTACCAGACAAGGGAAACCATACCCAGTCCATGTGTGAGACAGAGCCTACATCCAGACTTGAACCAGGTCTAAGGCTAGAGTCTGTGGTCAGGGCAAGGCCCAAGTGGTCAAGGCACAGTCCTCTGTGTGCTTCGGGGGAGTGGGGCAGACTGAGGAAAGGCCATGGGAAAAGCTATTGGGAAGGGAGGGGGGTATAAGGGAAGAGAGGCCAAAGAAGCAGCTGTTATGTCTTCAGCCAAGAACATTCCACATGAATGCCGGGATCTGGTTGGACTGTGTGTGCGTGCATGCATGTGTTTGTAGCATGTGTTTACATAAGCGTAAATCTATCTCTGTGTGTCTCCTCTTCTCTTCACCTCTTGCACTACAACCCTCCTGCCTTCTTCCTAGTCCCCCATCGGTATGCGGAAGTCAGTCTTCTCTCCATTTCTTTGCCGCATTTCTAGATGTTTCAAACACCGCTGCCCTCTACTGCTGACCTTTCGATGCCAAATACATCATTCTCAGCAATTCATCATAGCTATCGGCCACTTTCTCCCAGGCCTCGCTCTGACTCACTCGATGATTTCAGCACCTGGAGTATGTTTTTCTCCTCCCCGTTTCTTCCTTGGCAATTCCAGTGTCCTTGCTGACAAACTCCAAAGACCTCACCTCTTACCCACACCAGCCACTATGGGTAAAAGTTCTGGACACCCCCCTCCCAAGATGCTCCCCCTTTCCCATCACAACTTCCTTTCCCGTATCCACTTCTTTCCACCCTTCCTTAAGACTTCTCTCCCTTCACATGGTCTCGCAGTCTGCTCAGACTAAAGCATGGGCTCTGGCGTTAGAGACACCTGGGCTGAGTCCAGGCTCTGCCACTTACTGCCTTACGTTGTTTAACCACCCTGAGCCCTGTCTAGAATCCTTTCGTCATGGGGCCGTGGAATCAAACAGGAAGAGCGTGTTACGTGCAGAGCATCCAACAGGGACCCGAGAGAGCTGGGCCGGCTCCATCGCACGCTCCACAGCCCCCTCAGGGCAGCCGCCCACCTCTCTCCCTGACAAAGTGTTCTCCTGCACACCACCCTGCTTATTTCCTTATGTTTATGAATCTACCGACATCCCACTACATGCCAGGCACTGTTCTAGGCACTGGGGATACAACCTGAACAAAACAGACCGAAGTCTCTACCCTGTGGAGCTTATATTTTGAAGGAATCCAGCAACTGGACATATTAATACACCACAGAAATAACAGCTAACTCTCAAATGTCCAAAGAGAATTGTGTTATCTGTTCAGGGTAACATAGAAACATGAAGATTAAGAGCATGAAGTTTGGAGTGAGAAATACCTAGTTCAAATCCAGTCTTTACCACTTAATAGCTAGTTGACCTAAATTTCTCTGAGCCTATTTCCTCATTGGTAAAATGGGGATATCATTATATTACATATCTCACCAGGTTGTTGAGGACTGAATGAGGTTATACATGGAAATCATTTAGCACAGCTCTTTTGAACATAAGTTATTAAGAAGGTTTTATATACAATAAAATGAGGAAGCATTACTGTCCCGTGCTGATACCTTTCTCTATTGCTTTTAATTCCTCTGAGAAGCCACAAAACCATTTGGCTATTCTGTCCACAATAATCTCTGCCTTTTCAGAAACTCTTCTTGTACTTATAATCATACACTCAAAGTTCGATGACTAACTTTTCCTGCCACTTCCTTTTATCTCCTATTTATTTTGCATATCTTAATTTTGCTCTCCTAACTATATTATAAACTCCTTGAGGCAAGGGGTCACGCTTGGTGTTTTACTTGTGTCTACTTCCTGTATCCCATCCATCTATCATAGTGTCAGGAAATCAGGAAGCTTTTGTTGATCCACTGACACAACGACTTCTAGGGAAAAACTTGATGGTCAGTTGGGAAGAGTAGGGAGAAGGCTCCGTGGGGGTCTGAAAGCTTTGGGGAAAGGTGGCAGCAGGAAGGAAGGCAGAAACAAAAGGGAGAGGGGGATTTTGTTCAGGGGCTAGGGCTCTGGCTCCCATTCAGACTAGGGGTCCTGTGGAGCTGCCTTTACCTCTGTCTTTCCCATTCTGCATCTTCTCTTCTTCTTCCTCTGCACCTTCCCCTGCTGTGAAAACAAGTCCAAGGAGGCCAGTGACCCTTCAGCCCAGTAGAAGCGTAGGAGGAGGGAGAAGTGAGTAGCTTAGGAGGCTTGGGATGAAACCCTAGCTAAAAGCTCATGGCTTCAGGCCTCCAAGGGTGCTGAAATCACCTAGTCTGCACCCTGTGTGGTCCATGCCCCAGCATCATGTCCCCATAAGCCCTGAGCCCAGAGAAGCAGTGCAGTCTGATGTCACCCACCCAGCTTCTGGCTCTATTGCTGGCTTCTCTAAGGTGATGATATCTACTAGGTATATGGCTAATACCTTGCATTCAGGTTCAAGAAAACAACCATAAGAGTGTACAGCAGGGAATACCTAGATGAACACTGGCTTCCATTAAAAAAAACCAAAACAAACAAAAAACGGGTTTTAGCTGATGACAAACTTAAAATGACTGAACAGTGCAAAGTGGCTGTGTGGAAAAAGCTAATGCCATCTAAGGTTACTTTCCCTGGGGCCTGCTCAGGGAGGTGGCAGAGCTCACTGTGCTGGGGGCGGAGCGGGGGGCAGGGGGAAGACCCCTTGCAATGTGGAGACGTTCTCAGCCCTGGAAACTCACTTTGAACCAGGGCCTTGCAACACTTGGGCACACGAGATGGTCAAGTGAAACCCACGTCACGTGAGGAATGGCTGAAGGAACTGTGAACGGCTGCCTAAAGAGGAGAGGCTGCGGGAGAGCCACGTGATGTGCCATCAAATACTGGAAAGGCTAACATGAGAGGAGGGACTGAGCTCACTCTGGGTAGCTTTAGAGGGTGGAATGAGGATCAATTCCAGTGAGGACCAGTGAGGAGAGCTGGTCATGAACGAACTCGCTGGAAATATTCAAACAGAGAACTTTTATATCAGGCAGCAAGCTGGATGAAATGACTTCCAAGATCCTTTCCAACTCTAAGAGTCCATCATTTGTGAAAAGATTTCAGAAAAGATGAGAAGGGCAAGCTATGGATATAAACAGTATGCCCACGCTGTACAGAATACATGGAAGATAATTTGAGCACCCAATCTCATCCTCATGAAAATCTCGACAGTGATGGTAAAAACAGGTTGGGGACTTCCTGAGGACGCAGTGGTTAAGAATCTGCCTGCCAATGCAGGGGACGTGGGTTCGAGCCCTGGTCCACAAAGATCCCACATGCTGCAGAGCAACTAAGCCCGTGCGCCACAACTACTGAGCCTGCGAGCCACAACTACTAAGCCCGCATGCTGCAACTACCGAAGCCTGCCCGCCCTAGAGCCCGCGCACCGCAACTACTGAAGCCTGCGCGCCTAGAACCCGTGCTCCGCAACAAGAGAAGCCACCACCATGAGAAGCCCGCGCACTGCAACAAAGAGTAGCCCCTGCTCGCCGCAGCTAGAGAAAGCCTGCGCGCAGCAATGAAGACCCAACGCAGCCAAAAAAATAAATGAAAAAAATTAAAAAAAAACACACACAAAAAAACATGTTGGTGTTGGGCTCTTCCACTCACTGAGAAACTGGCAGCCTTGCACGTGAAGGGAGTTTACCTCTGTGTTTGACAGAGATACTGTGCCATGTGTGGGCCTAGTCCATCCACATCTACCGTGGACTTCAGGTCTTGGGAGAGTGGAGCATCAGTGAAAGGGGCCCTTGTGGGATTGCAGACATGATCCCTTGTCCTGTGTGGGGATAAGGACAGTATGGTGGTAAGAGCATTGGCTTAATGTTCAGACCTAAGCTCTAGGACCAGCTTTGCCCCTTCAAGCTGTGTAACTTTAGGCAAATCTCTTTTCTGATAATCACTCACTGCATTTCTAAAGTAAGGGGAGTGGACAATGTGATCTCTAAGGTACCTTTCAAATACATTACATGGTTTTGTTAAAACTATCCTTTCTTACTAGGAGAGATTGCTGAGTATCCCCATACCCTTACTTACTATGAAGCTGTTTGGTCTCTATGTGCTTTGTGTTTAATGATGTCTAGTTACCTCCCAAACTAGTGTGATGAACTCATGAACCACTCATTTTGCACAAACCCTAATACGTGGCCATGAGGCATGAGTGTGGTTAATTTCCATGGCCTGAAATCCCCTAAGAAATTCCCTCCAGAAGTGGGATTTCTGGCATCTGTGGGGAGCTATATTAGGGAAGGGACTTTCTAAGCACCCATGAGGTCATCTCAAAGGTGGTCATCTCTTCTGTTTATGTGTGCGTGGAGGGGAGCAGTGCTTCTAAAAGGGATTGAGAAATGGTACCAGAATGGAGACAGTGTTACTGTGATGCTGCCTGAACAGGAGAACTGGCATCTTAACTGTACTGAAAAAACCAACACAGGCCACACACTTATTCTCTTCTAAATGAAAACAGCAGATCTGAGAGCGAAGCCGTGGGCCAGACCTTGGCCTGGTCCCATGACAACACTAAAGGCATATGCTTTCTCCTACAAAGGTCTGAAGGAGTACACAAGGCTCGCCTTCCCTAAGCGCATGCACAGATGATTTCAATGTATTGTGTTTGAATAAGTACATGTGTCTGAATAGCTCACGGAAAACCTGCTTTATATTTTTATTCAATAACCTTGTTAAGCTAGTTCAAGGTATCCAAAAGCATTACATTAGGTGGAAAGACACAAAAGAGGGCCATCTGTATGAGTGACCCACAGCACTTAGGAAGGGAATCTGTTTGTTTAATATATAACACGGGAATCTGACCACCATAAAAAAGATTAGCAAAATATCTGACGGCTTCAAAACTGATGTAATCATGGGGATTCTTGAAGACATGCTGATATGGGAATGGCCTTCTATTTCTTCTCTCCTTCCTGGGTATTATGTAAGGGGAAATATGCCATGAGGTAAGGGTCTCTGGAAAATCACTGAAATAGCTAAGAGACAGACAGACTGAGAAAGAAGTCATAGATAAGACTGAACATGAGGAACGAAGGAAGCAACAGACTCCGGTCATGAACTTCCAGTGAAATCAGAGCCTCGTCATGGACAAAAAGAGAGAATAGGGTTTCAAAACCAAATCAAATAGGATAGAGCAGAAAGGCAGCCGGGAGAAAGTCCAGAAGCTTTTGCAGCTGATGCGGTTCCAGTCATCCAGGAAAGCTCTGGAGCGAGACAGCTGAGCAGGCCTAAGGAAAGAGCAGCTGTGGAGGAAGCACAGATGGAAGACAAATTAAGTGAGGAAGGGGCCTAACTGAGCTGAATTTCTTTAAAGTCGGAATTGTGTTTGCTCCATAGGGCATACTCTTAAGAGGAACCTAAACGTGTGATCATCTCTATGTGATCACGTGTGGGAGAGAGGCTCCCAGGATGAAGGCATCCAGCGCATCCCTGGAAGGCAAGAAGACTGCGTGGTGAAATGAGGGAGACGCTTTACCCCGCAGTGAGGCAGCGAGGAGGGCGCGGAGGGGGAGGTGGGAGGCTGGGCGGGCGCTGTGGGCGTCACCTGAGTGGAGCTCCTTCACCAGGGATGACATGGTGCTGGTGATGGAGTCAGCGGCCACCAGCAGGTCATTGCGGAGGTCTCTCCTCGTACCTGAGGGCAGTCAGAGCAGATGGCGATGCCGGGTGGGTCGGGGGGAGAGAGCTGAGCGAACGCCTCGGTCGGCGGGGCCCTGGGACTCAGGGCAGAATTCCTAGGGGGAGATGGGCCGAGCAGCTCTGCCCGCTCCCAGGCCGTCAGGAGCACCGGTACCCAGGTCTGTGGTCCTCCTCCCTCTTCTCTACCTGAAGAGCAGGACCCTGTCAACTCCATACTTCTCAGCCCCAATCAAAGGAGGTGGATTCTAGAACAAGTGCTCAGGCAGGACTTACTCGCCAGCTCCACCTCCCTGCTCTTGTCTCCGCCCCAAGAAGACTTCCTGCGCTGCCTTGTCTTCCCCCAACCACATAACGTCGCTGGCCGTTAGCTCCACGGACAAGGAGGCTTCAGCAAGGTCCCGTTTAGAGTTCCACTCCTTCTCCTGTTTGCTCTAAAGACTTTCCAGGCCAAGCACCCGACTTCGGGAATGCTTCCATCCAGTTCCTCCGGAGGAGGCAAAGCCCAGAGGACAAGGCACTTCCCACAACCCAGAAAAAAGAGCACAGAAGCCCAGGAGGCCTGTACTTCGCACATGTACAAAGCCTGCAGACCTCCCGTTGCAGACCAGCCCATCTAATGAGAAGGGGTCAGCGCTTGACTTATTTTTACTGTATGTGAAAATCTGATCATTTAAAGCAAAGTGCACAAAAGAAAAGAAACTGGGAAAACCTCAGTAGGAATCTTGTCCACGTTTCCAAACCCCCTCAGCGCTCCATTATACTCTGCTCCCGGACTCACCCTGGGCGAAGGCCTCCTGCACGTCCCCGCCGACTCCGCTCAGCGGGTCCTGCGGGCAGTGGGTGGGTGTGGAGCCGGCGGAGGTGGAGCGCACGGGCATGGGCATTGGGCGGCCGCCTCCGTGAGTGGGCGACGTATGCGGCGATCCTGTGGCCTGAGCCTGGGAGAATCAAAGAGATAAAACATGTCATCTCAGGTGCCTTACCTCTTTGAGGAAGGGGAAAGTCCTTTTTTTTCAGTCAACCTGAGCCAGCCCAGGGCTTCAGTTCAGTGGTGCAATGCAGTGCACGATCACATTTGAAAGGAAGGAGTCAGGCTGCCTCCAGCACTGGTGAGAGGAAGAAAAGGGAAGGAAAGGGAGAAGGGGAGAGAACAAAGGGGGAGGAGGGAGAAGAGGCAGCGGGAACACTGAAGAACGGACTAAAAGCGGGAGGGAAAGGGGCAGAGGCGCGCACAGGGAGGGGGGCCTTCCAGGTGGACAGAAGGAGCAGAGCAGCTGGTTGGAGGATCTAGAGGGGGGCTGGGGTCACACAGCTGGGAAATAATATACAAACATCTTTGATTTTTGTTTGCAAACACATTCAGGCGCATTATTTCATTTGATCCTCATAACACCTTGTGAGTAGAAGGGGCACATGTTTCTTGTATCCATTTTACAGAAGAAAAACAAGGATGAAGAGAGGAAGAGCTCTGTGTCAGGCTGCACGGCTCGTCAGTGGGAGATGCTGGAACAAGCCCTTCTACTTCAAGGGCAATGACACGTGTTCTGCGCCTCTGCAGCTGCCAGGCCACAGGGAGAGCGCCTGAGTTTGCGGGTCAGGAGTCTAGCTCCAGGCTGTTCCCAGGAGCCCGTTCATCTGGCCCGTCATGCTGCACTCGTCATGCTGCACTCGTCAAGTACACACAGTGAGGTCTTCTGTGAGCCATCCCGTGGGGACTAGGTGAGAATGGACACACGTTTAGTGGAAACCAAACTTTCCTTGTGAGGCTCTGCCTCAGTTTTGGAGAAAGCTTGGAGCAATGGGATGAAATTTTAAAACTCCAGTTAAAGGGAGCTCGCTGAGATTTGGGCTCTGCTGCTCTTCAGAGGAAGGGCAACTGAGGGTGGCATATAGACCGGGGTTTTCTTTGGTAGCAAAACTGGGAAAATATAAGCCAAAGTGTGCAAATGAGTTCAAAGGAAGATAATTATCCTTTGGGATCTGGCTCAGAAACCCCACGTACAAACAGAACCTGCCACCTCGAACAGGCTGACAGGCTGTGTGCACAAAGCCCCACCTCAATGCTTCACCCAGTGTGAGCGCCGGACCAAATGGAAATGGTCTGTTCTCCATCGTTCTTGCTTTGATTCACGTCTGTGTGTTTTAATTTGAGAAACTTACAAAATACAGAAAGCTTAAAAGTGGAACATAATAGACCACTCAAATTGATAATATTGTGTCAAATTTATTCCAACCTAAAAACATTGCAGATAAGTCTAAAAGACCCCTTTGACTACTAATTCTTTCCAGTCCCCTCCTCTCTTCCCTTCAGAGGCAGCCACTGTCAAAGGTTTTGGTGTGAAACTTTTTACCTATGTGTACATATGTAATTATGAATAATATATGACATTTCGTGCCTTTAAATTTTGCATGAACGGGTATCATACTGCACATATCATTTTGCAATTTGCTTTTATCATCTAGCATACTTTAAAAAAATGTTCACTGAAGTACAGTTGATTTACAATGTTGTGTTTAATTTCTGCTGTACAGCAGAGTTAGCATACTTTTTGAGATCTTTCCATGATAAAAATAAATATGAACTTAGACCGTTACCTCACATTATATACAAAAACTAACTTAAAATGGATCATACCAAATATAAGAACTAAAATTATAAAACTCTTAGAAGGAAAGATTAGACAATGACTTTTCAGATATGACACAAAAAGTACATACTACAAAAGAAAAACAGATAAATTCGACTTCATTAAAATTAAAAACTATTTTTAAAGGACACCTTTTCGAAAGTGAAAAAAACTCAGAGGATGGGAAAAATGTTTGCAAATCATATATCTCATAAGGGACTTATATTAGGAATATCTACACAATATTGTAAATCAACTATACTTCAATAAAAAAATCAATTAAAAAAAAGAATATATAAAGATCTCTTGGGACTTCCCTGGTGGTCCAGTGGGTAAGACTTTGCGCTCCCAATTCAGGGGGCCCGGGTTCGATCCCTGGTCGGGGAACTAGATCCTGCATACATGCCACAACTAAGAGTTCGCGTGCTGCAACTAAGAAGATCTGCAAGGAAGATCCCATGTACCGCAACTAAGACCTGGTGCAGCCTAAATAAATAAATAAATATTAAAAAAAAAAAAGATCTCTTACACTCAATAATAAAAGGACAGGTAACCTAATTTAAAAATAGGCAAAGGGGGCTTCCCTGGTGGCGCAGTGGTTGAGAATCTGCCTGCTAATTCAGGGGACGCGGGTTCGAGCCCTGGTCTGGGAAGGTCCCACATGCCACGGAGCAGCTAGGCCCGTGAGCCACAACTACTGAGCCTGCGCGTCTGGAGCCTGTGCTCCGCAACAAGAGAGGCCACGATAGTGAGAGGCCCACGCACCGCGATGAAGAGTGGCCCCCGCTTGCCGCAACTAGAGAAAGCCCTAGCACAGAAACGAAGACCCAACAGAGCAATCAATCAATTAATCAATCAATCAATAAATCTTTAAAAAAAAAATAGGCAAAGGATCTGAATGGACATTTCTCCAGAGGAGATATGCAAATATCCAATAAGCATATGAAAAGATGCTCAATATTATTGGCCATTAGGGAAATGCAAATCAAAACCACAATGAGCGGGACTTCCCTGGTGGTGCAGTGGTTAAGAATCCGCCTGCCAACGTAGGGGACACAGGTTTGATCCCTGGTCCAGGAAGATCCCACATGCCATGGAGCAACTAAGCCCGTGCGCCACAACTACTGAGCCTGCGCTCTAGAGCCTGCGTGCCACAACTACTGAGACCACGTGCTGCAACTACTGAAGCGCACGTGCTCTAGGGCCCGCGTGCTGCAATTACTGAAGCTCACACACCTAGAGCCCGTGCTCCACAACAAGAGAAGCCACCACAACGACCGTGCCCCACAACGAAGAGTAGCCCCCGCTTGCCGCAGCTAGAGAAAGGCTGCACGTTGCAACGAAGACCCAATGCAGCCAAAAAATAAAACAAACACAAAACCAAAAAAAACCAAATAACCACAATGAGATACAACTTCACACCCACTAAGATGGCTATAATAAAAAAGACAGATAATAACAAGTGTTGACAAGAATGTGGAAATATCGAAACGCTCATAAACTGCTGGTAGGAATACAAAAATGGTGCAGCTGCTGTAGAAAACAGTTTGGCAGTTCCTCAAAAGTTTAAACATTGACTACCATATGACCCAACAATTCCACTCCTACATGTATATACTGGAGATAAATGAAAATCTATGTATACACAAAAATTTGTACACAGGTGTTCATAGCAGCATTATATATAATAGCCAAAAAGTGAAAACAAATCCGAATGTCCGGGGACTTCCCTTGTGGTGCAGTGGTTAAGAATCCACCTGCCAATGCAGGGGACACAGGTTCGATCCCTGGTCCGGGAAGGTCCCACATGCCACGGAGCAACTAAGCCCGTGCGCCACAACTACTGAGCCTGTGCTCTAGAGCCCGTGAGCCACAACCACTGAGGCTGTGTGCCACAACTACTGAAGCCCGCGCACCTAGAGCCTGTGCTCCGCAACAAGAGAAGCCACCTCGGGACTTCCCTGGTGATGCAGTGGTTAAGAATCCGCCTGCCAATGCAGGGGACACAGGTTCGATCCATGGTCCGGGAATATCCCACATGCCGTGGAGCAACTAAGCCTGTGTACCACAACTACTGAGCCTGCGTGCCACAAATACTGAAGCCTGTGCGCCGCAACAAGAGAAGCCACTGCAATGAGAAGCCCGCACACCACAATGAAGAGCAGCCCCTGCTTGACGCAACTAGAGAAAGCTCTCAGGCAGCAACGAAGACCCAATGCAACCAGAAAAAAAAAAAAGAAAAAAAAAGTGTTGGCGAGGGCATGGAGAAAGGGGAACCCTTGTGCACTACTGGTGAGAAGGTAAACTGGTACAGCCACTAGGCAAAGCGGCCTTTTTCCTCAAAAAATGAAAAACAGAACAACCATATGATCCAGTAATCCCACTTCTGGGTGTATATCCAAAGAAAATGAAAACAGGGACTTCCCTGTTGGTCCAGCAGTTAAGACTCCGTGCTCCCAATGCGGGGGCCCAGGTTTGATCCCTGGTCAGGGAACTAGATCCCACGTGCCACAACTAAAGATCCCACATGCTGCAACTAAAGAATCCTGCATGTGGCAACTAAAAGATCCCACACACTGCAATGAAGATCCTGCATGCCACAACTAAGACCTGGCACAGCCAAATAAATTAAAAAAAAAAAAAAAGAAAATGAAAACAGAATCTTGAAGAGATATTTGAACTCCATATACACTTGTTCACTGCAGCATTATTCACAATAGCTAGGATATGCCAACAACCTAAGTGTCCATCAACAGATAAACAGATAAAGAAGATATGGTATATATGTACAATGGAATAGTATTCAGCCATGAGAAAGAAGGAAATCCTGCTGTGTTATTTATGGTAAGTGAAATAAACCAGACAAAGAAAGACAAACACTTCATGGTATCATCAATATGTGGAATCTAAAAAAAAGTCACACTCAGAAACTGAGAGTAGAAAAGTAGTTGCCAGGGGCTGAGTGGTGGGGGAATAGGGAGAGGTTGGTAAAAGGGTGTAAACTTCCGGCTAAAACATAAGGTCTGAGGATCTAATATTACATGGTGATTACAGTTGGTAATATACTATTGTATAGTTGAAATCTGCTGAGAGAACAACTTAAATGTTCTCACACACACAAAAAAGATAAATATGTGAGGTGATGGATGTGTTAATTAACTAGATGGGGAAATCCTTTCACCATGTATAGGTTTATTAAGTCCCTACAATGTATACTTTAAATATCTTACAATCTTATATGTCAATTATACTTCAGTAAAGCTGAAATAAATATAGAATAAATTATAAAAAAAGAACCTGTGTCTAGAACATATAAAAAAACTCTTGTAACTGAATAATAAGACAGGCAACCCAATTACAAAACAGGCAAAGACGTGAATAGACATTTCATGAAATAAGATATACAAATGAGCTAAAAATTACATGAAAAATGCTCAACACGAGTACTCAGGGAAATGAAAACTGAAATCACAAAGAGATACCACTTACCGACTGAAATAGCTACAATAAAAAAGACTGACAAGGATGTGGGAAAAGGGAAACCCTTGTACACTGATGATGGGACTATAAAATGGTACAACCACTTTGGAAGACAGTCTGGCAGTTTCTTAAAATGTTAAATGTAAACTTACCACATGACCCAGCAATTTCACTCCTGAGTATGTACCCAAGAGAAATAAAAACATATGCTTGGGCTTCCCTGGTGGCGCAGTGGTTGAGAATCTGCCTGCTAATGCAGGGGACACGGGTTCGAGTCCTGGTCTGGGAAGATCCCACATGCCGCGGAGCAACTGGGCCCGTGAGCCACAGCTACTGAGCCTGCGCATCTGGAGCCTGTGCTCCGCGACAAAGAGAGGCCGCGATGGTGAGAGGCCCGCGCACCGCTATGAACAGTGGCCCCTGCTCGCCGCAACTAGAGAAAGCCCTCGCACAGAAACGAAGACCCAACACAGCCAATAAATAAATAAATAAATAAATGTAGTCATTAAAAAAAAAAAAAATCTAGAAAAACAAAATAATATTTAAAAAATAAAAAAAAAACATATGCTCATCCAAAACTTGTACACAAACGTTTATTAGCAACATTTAGTTTAACAGGCCAAAAGTGGAAATAACCCCAAAGTCTACTGACTGGTGAATGCCTTAAAATGTGGTTAATCCATATAACGGAATACTACGAAATCTCTTTTTGATGTTTTTATCCCGGTTTAACTTTTATAATAATTTTCCATTGACAATTCAACATGTTCTATCTTGTGAAATATTCTCTTCTATTTTGTCAGGGGTTATAAAACATTTATTATTATTTACTCTTTCAGGATATATATCTTTTCTTCCCGACTAATTTATAAACCTTAGGAGTCCGGTTCTGTCCAGATAACATTATCACATATTAATCATTGTATTTTGGGAAAAAACCTCCACCTTTCACCCTATAATTATCACCCTCTGCTTTTTTGGCCATTTTTATGGGAGAGGGGGCAAATAATAAAGCATAAAATTCATTCTAGTTTGGAAAGTGCTTATGAGCAATCAGACCTAGCAGTTTCAGCCCCAATCCAAACTAGATAAGGAAGCTGGGAAGAAGGTGAGAGAATCCGCAGAGAAGGCAAGAAAGTCTGATGCAGAGGCCTGGCTTTGCAGGAAAGTCCTGAGCCAGCACAGTGTGGGATGTAGGAGACCACAGAAGTGGTGGATACTGGCAATGCCCAGGCCTTTCCTAGGCCTTCCCAGGGCTGAGGGGAACAGAATAAAGGTCGTTTCTTGGGTTGCCTGGGCAGCCTCAAGGAAGGACCCCACGCAGCCAATAGCTTCCCATAGGCTGACACTGTGAGAAGCGATGAGCCCAAAGCTGTCTCTCCATCTCAGAGGAGTTAGAGCCTCGGTGAGGTCAGGTGTGGACCTTGGATGCTGGGGGAGTCTACGAACTCAGATGCCTCAGCCACCGAATGGAGGGTGCTGCCCACGAGAACCAGGCCTGGCCACAAGCAAAGGACATGATGGCCTCAGCACAGGTCAACTTGGAGCTATGGACACTCCTCCACTGATGCCACAGCACCCAGCAAAAGGCCCCAAGGTGGAGCACTCATTTTGGGTGCAGGAAGGGGGATAAGAATCTCTGAAATGACTGGCTTCAGAGTTTTCCTAGAAATGCCCAGACTAAGTGCCCATCTCAGAAAGTGAGCGCTCAAGAGGGAAATTAAGGCCACTTAAATAATTTTTTTTCCTAAGTATGTGGCCTGTGAAATTCAAATTCACTTCACTGTATGACAGTTATCTGGACAGTTATCTGGACAGTTATGCTGTCCAACCCAGCATTAAACATGTGGCAAGTACTCAATAAATCTTGGTGAGACTGGAGCCAGGCATCGCCACCCAAGGACTGAGTGTCACAGTCGTTAAGACCGGAGATGAACAAATAGGTTGCTTTTTAAGAACATGAAGCTGAACCTCTGCAAATATTTTAACAGGAAAATGATGATGGGGAATGAAGTAAGAGGGATGGACAGGGGTAGACAGCCACATGTGGCTAAATCTCTAGGATCAGGAAATGAAACCTACTGCCCACCATCAGCTTGAAAATAATCAGGCCCCCTTCCTGGGATCACTGCCCAGGACATGTCTTCTGAGGAAGATAGAAACCAGACTCCTGACATTGTCTTTGTTCAGAGCAGTAGAAAGAGAAAAGCTGAGACCACTGGGAAGGCATAATTTTCCCCATGGATCTCAAACTTCAGCCCTTGGCTTTAGGATCATGTTGGATTAAAGCAATGCTAGGATGGAGCTGTCAGGAACCCTATGTGCATTCTGGGTCCAGCAGAGCAATGCCGGTTTGGCATCCTTGTGGGGCAGTAAATCCCAAAGGCCCCGGGAGAGGCACAAGTCATAGGTAATCGATATGCAGGTACTTCAGCCAGGCCCGAAGCTGAGGGATCCGGAATGGGGTTGATCAGGAATGAGGCATATGTTGGTGCAACGGAGGTCAACTGACTCTGCTCCTGGGCGGTTTAGACAACAACCATCTACTGAAAGGACTGCACTCTCTCTTGCCTTCAGGCCTCTACTTGCTGTTCTCTCTGCCGGGAGCACTAGCCCCTCTGTGGTGCCTGACCAGCTCCCACTGGTCTTCCAGCTGTCTGCTTTATTGCCACCTCCCTCAGAACCCTGTACAGCCGTAATCTCACCCGTCAAATTTATCTTCCTTACCATCGTGCTCACCACATGTAAAGGCTTAATAAATAGTTGTTAAATGACAATGAGGTGTATCAAGTTTCTGACCCTTTTTCTTCTGTAATGGAAAGCGGGAACACAGCCAGAGCGGGCAATGATCTCCGGGGAGGACTAAATCTATCATCATCAATAAAGCTTTATGTGAAATACTTTAACTAGGTAACTAACTGTGGTGGGCAGACCTCTGAGGAGGCCTCCAGTGACACCCTCCCTCCCTGTAGTCACCTCTGGTGTTATCCCCTCCCCTTGAACGTGGGCTGGGTGTAGTGAGTGACTGCTTCTGATGAATCAGGCCAATGGGATGTCATTTCTGAGATCAGTTGATAAAAGACCATGACTTCTGTCTTGTCCACACATACTCTCTCCCGCTCTTGCCCCTGCTCATGCTAAGGAAGCCAGCTGCCATCTTGTGAGCTGCCCTGTGGAGAGGCCCACCTGGCAAGGAACTGAGGGTGCCTTCCGGCCATCAGCCGGCATTGAACTGTGGCCCTCAATCCAACAACCCACGAGGAATCCTGCCAACAACCACGTGACCTGTTGAGGCTTGAGGTGACTGTAACCTTGTGAGAAACCCTGACCCTCAGCTTGTGAGGACCCAGCTAAACAGCGCCTGGACTCCTGACCCACAGAAGCTGTGAGTTAAATTTGTTCTTCTAAGCCATTAAGTTTCGGGGTAAGTTGTTATGCAGCCATAGGTAACTCATGTGCTGAGCTTGATTTTTTTCTTTCTACATTATTAGATCAGTCCCATCTGAAGAGCATTTGACTGAGAGGGAGCAGGAGGGAGAATTTTGGGATGAGACCAGGCCCAGAGGCCTTCATGAGACGCCGAAGACCCCGGAAAGAGGACCGTGGATGAGAAGAGAGGCAAGGATAGAGAATCAAGAAAAATTTTTCCGGATCTAAGAATGTGCCTAAGTCCCTCAGTGCATTAGCCTGTCCTGAGGCTGAAAAGTTTCAACCTCTTTACTTTGTAATGAGTAAATGTCAGGGCCTGGAGACAATTCTCTGCTGCAAATCCAATGACTCAGAAAAGGAGGGGCCGCCGCAGGCGCCGAGAGGGGATCTTGCTCTGGCCACCGCCTGGGTGAACGCTAAGGAAGCGGTGAGGTTCGGTGGGAGGGGCGCACCCTTAAAGTCCGGAGACCTGGGGTTTTCTTTTGACTGTACAGGACATGCATTTTAATTCTTCTGGAGTTCAGTCTTCTCCTTTACAAACCGAGCGGCATCGAACTAGATGACCTGTGAAGCATTTTGCAGATATAAAATGCTAAGATTCTACGACCTTCACCAAGTTACCTCATCTCAGAAATGCCGAGTGATCAAGGCTTTGCTTCGGTCATAACCACCCTGCCGGTGGAGGATCCTCCTCTGAGGGCTCTCAGCGGCCGCTTCAGGGTCACACAAGGCATGTTCTGCTCCTAACTCTCCTTTCTCACGAGCGGAGTCCACAGCGGAGGTGCTGCCTGTTCAGGCCTCCTGCACTCGCAGCCGGTGGGGAGGTGCAGGGAGCAGGTACGCAGAGGACGGGCTGTCTCAAGGAAGACGGCTTGAAATAAGGCGCTCCTCATTACAGAAGCGCAGACCGGAGCGCCTGCAGCACACACGGCTGAAGGCAGCGCTGCAGTGCGCACAGCGGCTCTCCCGGCTCGCCGACAGTCACCTCTAGCCCGCTTAGAGGCTGCTCATCCTCTGCCCTCCTGACAGGTCTGTGCCGGACGGCCGCGCTGAAGTCAGTGCGGATGAAGCGCTGCACTGAGCGACTGCACCTTGTCTCAAAGGCACAGATGGGTTGTACGTTCAGAGAGGCAGGCCCTCCCCGTGGAGACTGCTGAGCACTCCACTCAGAGCAAACCCATCTAGAATGAGCAGCACAGTCAGAGGCTGGGGGCGCCATCACCGCTGGAACCTAGAGATTATGGGGAACCTGAGACTCACACAGAAATCAGCAAAGGTGGAGGGACTAGTCTGGTGGCTCTGGGGGGTGGGGATAAGCTGTCCAACGAGGGTCCAAAAGAATCGCGTGCCTCTGGGTTTCAGCTGCCAGAAGAGGGGCGGTGAGCCTAGAGAGGCTGGGGAAGCTTCACGACACGCTCCTTGGTGTTTTAACGTTTCCTGAAGCAGGGACAGTGGGACCTTGTTGAAATACAACTTATTACAAAGGCCTGAACACAGCAAAGGCCAGTCACGTGTCTAACCAACAACTAAACACAATAAATGCCCTGTAACTCAGGTTCTCTGAGTACAGAGGTCCCTTGTAGTTGGAAACAATTCTGCTGGAAAGACAGAGCTAGAGAAATGTTACAATCTGAGAAGCTCTCTCCTCTGCTGGCCCTTCACTTCTTCTAAATCAGCAAAGACTCTGAGAACCTGAGGAAGCTATGTGTTCCAAGAAAAGAGTTCAGAAGTTATGCTTGTAATGTCGAAGGGTTCGTGACCCCAGGAAAACAGCCTCTGTTTTTGTTTTTATAATTTTATTTATTTATTTATTTATTTATGGCTGTGTTGGGTCTTCGTTTCTGTGCGAGGGCTTTCTCCAGTTGCGGTGAGCGGGGGCCACTCTTCATCACGGTGCGCGGGCCTCTCACTGTCACAGCCTCTCCCGTTGCGGAGCACAGGCTCCAGACGTGCAGGCTCAGCAGTTGTGGCTCATGGGCTTAGTTGCTCCGTGGCATGTGGGATCTTCCCAGACCAGGGCTCGAACCCGTGTCCCCTGCATTGGCAGGCAGATTCTTAACCACTGCGCCACCAGGGAAGCCCCAGCCTCTGTTTCAGTCCAACATTCATTACTGTATCTGAGGAGATGGAGGCCTAGAGAAGTCACAAGGTCACAAATAAATTAGTAGCAAGGCTAAGATGGGTACCTGGGTCTTCCAGTGGCCTTAAACTGCTGGGAGAACCCTAAGCACGTTGGGATCCCAAGTTTCTGAGGTCAGGAGGAACATGGGTCAGGTGAGACTTCTCACTGCCGAGGCCAACCATGATTTTTGATAGCAACATAAATTAATTTCCAACACGAGTGAGAAATGTGAGAAAGGAGAATACGGTGATTCCGACTTAGTCTTTTGTTTGAGCACAAGTCTAATATTGGAGCCAAAACAGGTACAGAGAACGCCAGAGAAGGTGACTTGAGGACACTGTGAGTGGAGATGGGGACTCACATGCTGTGGCAGAGAGCGTGGCCATGCAGGGGCAGAGGCGCTGTCTGTAGTAGGAAGATGACGGATATACAGTCCTGGGCTGTGCTCAGCCAGCCCCAGCAGGGTGCCTGGCACACAGTAGGGGCTCCAAAAATACTATTTCCTTCCCTTCTTTTTCCTGATGGAACAGGTATGAATTTTTTTTAATCTCCTTGATTATCGTCAGGCAATCAAACCCAGGGAGGCTTATGGCAAAAAGCCTGATTTTGAGAGTTAATGCCCTCGCCAGAGCACTGTTAACGGCATCCCCTCCACACACACACCCAACGAAAACTCTGAGCTAAGCGGTTATCATGGTAACAGAAGGAGACACTTCAGTCTCCATTTTTCTCTCTCTGATTCATGGACACCTGCCAGGTAGCAGATGGCCTGTGTGGACAATTACCTTCATTTTCCTGCAATGTATTTAAATTAAACAAACTGGCCTCTTTGCTGCCGATTTTCAGAGGCCCGTTCGGAAAAACAACAACAACAACAAAAAACCCAAAAAAACAATGTTGGGAGAAAGGAACTACAAGTCTGAAATTTAGATGAGGCAACCGTGAACATACAGGGAACTGGGATGTATACAGAATGGACTTTGTACATTTTTTTTCTTCAACAAAAGGTAAAAAAAAAAACAAAAAAAAAACCCCACAGACTATTTTGAGCTGCTGCAGGTGGTGGCTCTGCTAGGAAAATGCAGCTGTCTCATCAAATGTGGAACTAAAAGGAGAGAGAGAGGATTATCTGACGCTGTACTGTCTGTCCTGCTGCAAGATTTGAAAATAATTGCCTAACATGACAAGAGTTAAGACTGCTGGGAGTTAGGCCCAGGGGTGGAAGTGAGCACACAAGGAGAACAGGGGTGGAGGAGATGAGAAAGGCAGTCACGTGGCAGTGAGCAAAGCAGCAGCCGCGGTTCCCTCTGGGGCGAATTAGAAACAGGTAAAGAACACGCCTGGAGACCTTCCTCTCTCCCCAAAGTGTCCACCTCTGAGGTAAAGGGCGGTGCAGCTTTTAAGGATGAACTTGGCTTCTAAACACCCGAGAGAAGGGCCAAACAGTTCTATGATGTCTCTCTTCTCTCACCACCGTTAATACACATTTATCTATCGTGTGTCTGCTGGAAGGAGAGGGGCCACCAAAAAGTCTGCCTTGAGGTCCCTCCTCAGAGGGCTGACACCTGTCTGTTCCCACATCACTTCAGGAAACTCAGGGCTTACCCATGACCTGTCACTCCCTGCGGTGGCTCTCAGGTGTCACTCCCTGTTGGGTTACTGCTATGGATGGGAAACAGCAATGGCAGGACTGCTGGGTGTTTTGTGATCACACTGTTGGCAACGGGGAGAAGGTTATGGTTCTCAGTCTCCATGATTCTGCCCCTATTCAAGTCAAACTAAATTATATAGAAGACAAAGCTTACCCGAGGCTGAAAGAGCTGGGGGGCAAGATGTCTAGATCTTTCTCAGTGGAAGGAGGAAAGCGTATTAAGTTCGTAAGACTGTCTCAGAAGAACAACCTCTTAAAACTCACCATAAACCCGAAGATCAAAAGACAGCTGAAATTTAAACTTTTAGATAGGGAAGCTCATAAATTCCAAGACTAGAATTACCCTCTTTCTGTTTGTTTCTCCTAGTTTGCCCAGCTCTATTTGAAAATGGTATCCCATTAGTTCTCATTGCAGGATTTCAAAGCTAGTTCTCAGCAAAATGATCAGGGACCTCACTGAAGGAAAAATCCCTATAAAATGAATACCAAACACTCAGATTGCATATTAGAAACCAAAAGAGAACAGGATTCCAGGAGAGCATGGTCCTTAATTCAGACATGAATTCAATGATGGGGCAGGCAGCCTGAACCTATCAATGATATTTTAAAGATCAATGAGTCAAACTTAAATGCTGCTTATGGGTAAGTAAGTAAAACTTGTACGATGAGGTGTGGCACCTGATCCAGCACCACACTCTCTGCTGAGTCCCTGTTCTATATAATAAGGTGGTTAGAGCCCAGGCTTTGCAGTCAGATGGACCTAGTTTGGATTCCAGCTCTGCCATTTACTAGCTGTGTGACCTCAGGCAACTTACTTAACCTCCCTGAGGCTCAGGTTCTTCATATGTAAAGTGGAGATAAGAATATCTTCATGGGTTGGTGAGGATGTACATAAAGTGCTTCACATGCTGGCTCAATGGGGTACTACCTGCCATGATTCCACTTTGAAAGGTCCAAAGTAGGGGTATGAAGGGGCAAGGTCTCCACTCTCAGCAGGCTCACAGCCTCCTAGGCAGTTCGGCATGTACGCAGCTAGCATACCAAGGAGGACGAAATCCGTACCGTAGCGGAGGTACAAAGGAAAAGGAACACAGAGGCGAGAGAGTTTAACACTGACCTTCTGGAACAGGCTAAGGTTTCACAGAAGAGGTGGCATCTGAGAGTGTCTTGAGGGGTATAATTTCAATAGGCAGAAGCGGCTCGGGAAGGGCAATCCAGGTGAGGAAAGGGCATGAACAGAGGCACCATGAGAGAGGAAGCTGTATGTGTGTGTTGGGGGATGGGGGAGGAGCATGTGGGGACACTAGTATGCAGGGAGCACAGAAGATATATGGTGGGAAAGAGAAGAGTGGGCCACAATCATCCAGAGCCTTAAATAAATGGTCATCAAGTTTATTTACTAGGCAATAGATGGGCAAACTATAGCCCGTGGCCAAATCCAGCTTGCCACCTGCTTTTTTACAGTCTGTGAGCTAAGAATGGTTTTTACATTTTTAAGTGGTTTTATTTTAAATGGTTATATAAGTCCTTACATAATATCTCTGATTTGGTTCACAAAGCCTAAAATGCTTACTACCTAACCTTTAAGAAAAAGCTTGCTGACCCCTGCCATAGGCAATGGCAGAGGGAGCCCGTGAAGACTTCCAAGGAGGGAGTGGTGTGGTCAATCTGGTCTGATTTAGGAATCTGGCTTCGGGGCAAAGTGAAGGAGGGACTGAGAGGCAGGAGGCAGGAGAGAGGGAGACCAGGTGACAGATGACGGAGGCTGGAATGGAGAATGGTGATAGGAATTGGGAGGAGAGAGACACAAGCAAGCTTTTGGAGAAAAAGTTGACTAGACTGTGACAACTGAGTGGGAAGAGTAGGGGACTGGAAGAGAGCATGCATGTAGGGAGTGCTGGCAATGATGTTAACAGAAGCAGGACATATGGACAAAGGGGTGATTTGTGGGGGAAGGTGACTGGAAATCTTTTACCATCCATCCCATGTCTAAACCTCAGAATAAGGGATGCTGAGAATGCCTCAAGGGCTCAGACTGGTATCACAGAGAAAGGTTCTCTGATCCTACTTCCCTGACCAGGGATCCAACCAGTGCCCCCTGCAGTGGAAGTGCAGAGTCCTAACCACTGGACCACTAGGGAATTCCTGAGCAGTGGTTCTTCACTGGGGATAATTTTACCTGCTAGGAACCTGGTGTGGGTGTCGGTGTGGGGGTGGGAGCATCCCTGGAATTTAGCAGGTAGAGATCAAGGATGCTGCTCGACATCCTGCAATGCATAGAACACGCCCCCGCCCCAACCCACCAAAAAAAAAAAAGTAATCTGGCCCCAAATGTCCATAGTGCTGAGGATGAAAACCTGGCTGAGGGTGACAGAGTTACGAGGTCCTAAAGTCGGTGGCCTGTCCAGGGCTTCTTGTGCCAGGTGGTGAGCTGCTGTAGAAGGAAAGGCAGGCCACCAGTAGCCTCAGATCAGGTTAGAAACTTCAAGGGGCCAAGAATAAATGCTGATAACCTTCTGCACATTTGGGAGATGTCCTGGGGACAGCTACAGGCCTTAGAGTCTCCTAGATTCTCTCTTGGTTTCCTGAGGTCTGAGCTGGTTAAATACAGGAGTTGAAATTTGAAATGTGAAAGCAGTGAATAAACAGTGAATGTCATATATATTAATTAGAATACATAATAATAAAAGCACTGAAGGATTTATGGTTAGCCAGCTTTGTAGAGCAGTAGTGAGTTGGCATGGATTCTTATCAAAGGTACCTGTCTAGCTGCAGGTAACTGTCTTTCTGCATTGCCTCTAATTTTATTTTATTTTTTAAAAATTTGTTTATTTGATTATTTATTTATTTGTTTTGGCTGCGTTGGGTCTTTTGTTGCTGTGCACGGGCTTTCTCTAGTTGCGGTGAGTGGGGGCTACTCTTCATTGCAGTACGCGGGTTTCTCATTGCGATGGCTTCTCTTGTTGCGGAGCACAGGCTCTAGGCACGCAGGCTTCAGTAGTTGTGGCATGTGGGCTCAGTAGCTGTGGCGCACGGGCTTAGTTGCTCCCTGGCATGTGGGATCTTCCCAGACCAGGGCTCGAACTCGTGTCCCCTGCATTGGCAGGTGGATTCTTAATCACTGCGCCACCAGGGAAGCCCCATTGCCTCTAATTTTCTAAAACACGCTTCTATATTTCTTTCTTATCCCCTCTCTCTTTTTTTAAAGCACTGGGCATCTATACTGCAGCTCCAAATGGGAGTAATTCTACTTGCCAAATTATGATTAGCAGCAAATGGAGAAGAGTGCAAAAGAGTCTATCATATCCTTTATAATATGCTTCTTTGGCTGAAATTAAGCAGATGTTCACTTCAGTTAAGGACTCTAGGCCAGGAAGCTCCCTACCTTGGCACTGCTGTTAATTTGGGACATCAGAACCAGCCTGAGGTCAGCTATAAAACCCTAGAGATTGGCACGGCATCAGGATTCAAGGAAATGCCTACAGGTGCTCTCCAAGTGGAGGGTCACAGATCCAATCTCATGCCAAGTGAGGATGCTGTGTGAGGTCTAAAAGAAAGAGAGTGGGAGGCACGGCCCAGAATCCTAGAGATGAGCCAAAGAGAGGGCATCATGAAAGCAGCTGATGTTGTTTTCTTAGGATGCTTTCTTTTGTCTGGAAAAGTGGGAGGTAGATGGTTGGCATGAATAAACCCTGGGGAAGGAGTTGGTTAGAAAATCCAGACAATGAATCGAGGGCCAGAGGATTTCAAAGTCACAAAGGAAACATCAGTCAAATGAACCCAGTTGGATTTCTGCAGACCCTTCTTGGTTCACAGCCTTTCCCCAATATATCGATTGGTATCAGTGATGACAGTATCAAAGAACTGTGGATTGGAAATTTATAGATGAGAAAACTGAGGTCTGTAAAGGTTATATACATGGTGAGATAGAAAAGAAATGAGGTTTTGTCAACAAGGTGCCATGAGTCAGAACAATCTATTCACACGTAACCCAATAAGGCAAACTGAAGATATAACTCCTTCCTTCGTTGAGGTGAAACCAATGGGGGTGGGGGTGAGGAGGTTGGACAAGACAAAATCAATTTTTCAGAGCTGTCTACACTCTGCCATACTGAAAATTTCCTTTCCAAGGTTGCTGATAACTTCCTTATTGTCAAATCCTTGTCTTATTGCCTTATTAACTTTCTCCTTGAAACTTTCTGGTTTTTCATGAGAACCCACAATCCTACCCTCCTACCTCCTCTTTCTTCATTTTGTCTACTATGGGTTTTCCCGATGGCCCATGTTTATGCTTTCAACACTGATTTTATGTTGAAGACTTCCAAATCTACATTGCTAGCCCTGTTTCCCCGCTAAATTTCCAGCTGCCTATCCCTAAATATCTAACAGACCAGACACAAAGCTTGACTGCCTGCCTATTCTATGTAACTCGGTATGTTCAAAATCAGATCAAAGTCCCCTTTCTATAGCCCACATCATCTCCCCAGTTTCATTTTTTCAGTCAACTTCCCAGGTTCCTGGGCTCAAAACCTAGAAGTCATCTTCTTTTCTGTTGATGCTTTGCTGAGACCCAGACTGTAGTATTCTGGGGGGAGATACTGTGTCCTAGGAATTCATATTCCTCTAGTGGAAGGTGACTATCTCCAGCTTGGTGTGTAGAGACTTTTTCCCAGAGACCCTGGTGTATATTTTTCATATGTTGTATGCATTCTGGTCAGAAGAGGAAAAGACATAAATATAGGACAGGGGGAAATAAACAAGCAGGTAAGGCAATCTCTCAGCTCGTGATTGATGAGAGTGATGAAAAACATGGGGGGTGCTGCAAAGAGCCAAAAACTATTTCCTCTATATTTTCAGACTATACACTCCCTCTAGGTGTTCAAGGAGTTTTGGGGGAGTGAAATGCAAGTACCTATTTTTCAATATTGCTATGACATTTCCTCTTTTGGAGAAAACAAACAAAACCCCCCAACAAGCTACCAGGTCCCTATAGTGAGTACAAGAGCCAAGACTGATGAATGACCATACTTTGTAGACTTTCATGAGGCCATCGATGGGCAGCCAGAGTCCATGTATACAGACTAGCACTGGGACCCAGGCTAGGCTAAAGGCTTGGGCGCATAGTCGCAGAGTACAGCACATTGATCTTTGTTTACCAAAATCCGTTGGTGCAGCTTGCAAACTTGGGAGGGCGGCAGTGGTGCCTAAGCCTCCAGATATCACTGACCTGGCCTCTGTTTCTGTATACAGGGCATCAGGCCAACCATGAAATAATGATCATACCATTTGAGGGTGGGATTTGTGCAGGATTTCTCTTTTGATCCTCCAAAGGCCAAGCTCACCCACTGCTCACTTCAACATATGTAGTAAGACATTGCTGAAGACATAAATAAATGGCAATCCTTTGCTTTTCAGGAAGCAGTAGACTCAGGCTTCTATTTCAGAGTATGGTGGGACCAAGGAATCCAGAAAATTTTAGGGAGGCACGTGAATCACTTCCCAATGGGATTGTGTCCAAAGGTTAAGTGAACCAAGAGGGAACCTGACCCAGGAACACATCAAGAGGTTTACCAGTAATCTCTTTAATGGACAAAGAAGAGGTTTTTATTTGTTGTTGTGTAGGTTGTTTTTTTTTTAAGTACTTTCTCTCAAACTTACAAAGTTAACATTCATGAAGTTCGTCATGGAGGCCTCATGGGTCAACCTGGCTAACTAAATGTTGAGCGCCCTTCCTCTGAGGCATATTTGGTGAAGCCGCGGTCAGAGGTGGGGGTTTCTGACAGCCAGCCCACACCATGCTTTCTTTGGTTGAGTTGTGGTGGGGTGTTTGTCTGGTTCTGGAAATCAGAAAGGGCATGGGGCAAGATCCACTTGATATCCCAACTGGTTGAAGTAGAAAGAGAGGTCCCAACTGTGGCCATGTTCTCTTAGTGGAATCCCAAGATTCCTCCAATTACATAACTTTCAGAGTACCACCCATATAACCCTCTGGACCACCACCCTACGAACCTGGATCAAGGCCACCCCTGCAGCAGCCCCCTATCCTTATTCATCACCGTCTACAGTTATAGTCTTTAACTCTGATGTTGATCTGTATATGAAAAGTAATGATCTTTTTTTTTTGACTGGCTATGCGGCATGTGGGATCTTAGTTCCCCGATCAGGGATCAAACCCGTGCCCTCTGCAGTGGAAGCCCAGAGTCTTAACCACTGGACCGCCAGGGAAGTTCCAAAAAGTAATGATCTTCTAATATGAGGAACCGGAGAAATGTTTAAAGAAATACATCCCTCACGAATAAACTGAAACCTTGCCTTGGATAGCTCATTTTAGTTTGTGTCAGCAATCCAGCAGTGAAATTTTATGGTATGTTGAGTCTCTGGGAAAAATGGAACCCTAAGGTGTCCCTAGAATAAATTTGTACGTTGGAATCCCTCCAGACTAGGACTGGGATATTGTTTGACCTTGAGGGAGTAGCCCACAGCTCAACAGTAAACACCACTGCCAGCAGGGTCCTCACCAGTCTGTTGTTACTTTAGTGTACCCCTCTGTACACATTTCTGGTTGTGGGCATTGGGTTCTTACTGAGAAATGCTCAAAATATTTTCAAATGATACAAATAACTATAGATATCCCGCGTTTTGTAGATTATCTGTGCTAAAAAAAAGAGGATGATTTTACTCTACATAACATATCTGTTCTTTAGACAGAAATAATAATAGAGTTAATAATAATACTAATATATTAGCTTGGTCTTCCTATTCTTTTGGTAACACTGAAATTTGTTTTTCTGATTCTTTTTATAAAGGACATTTCTAACCATCGTTTAGTCTCTTGAATAGATCTACCTATTATATGGGAGTACCTTGAGCAAAATTATTGCCTTAGGTACTCGAACCAGTTATGTCCCTTACAATGAATAAACTTATGAATTCACACTGTTTTTAAGTTAAAATCTTATAAATCTGGTTAATAGCAGTTTTCATTCAGCCACTATTTATTGAGTATCTGCCATGTGGCAGGCACTGGGCTAGCAGCAAGGGGATGCAGTAGTGAAAAAGGCAGACAAGGTCTTTTAATTACAGTCTGACGATTATCATGGGCCTGATTAACCCTGACTCAACCGATACAATCTAATTCCTGAGCCTGTTAAACTGTAGGGTATGTCATGGGTCGAACAGTCACTCAGTGAAGTCTTATCTGAAATAGCCAGGCAGTTCTGCCCTTAATTATAAACCTTGGAGCTGAGAAAAGAGAAGGGGAAGGAGGGAGGGAGGGAGAAAGGAAAGACAGAAGAATTATCAGCTGAGGTACTAATGTCACTAAAGCACTGGAAAAGTGGCTGAGGTTGCAGGTAGAACCACAGACCCAAAGTCACAGTTAAAGTCACAGTTATTACTCATTTCCCTCAAATTTCCCCAATGCCAAAATAATCCCTGAAAGGGAATGAAGAAGGCAAACTGCATAAAAAGTTCTCTATAATGGATTTACAGAGCCAGTTTGGGGAAGATGTCTAGTAAATTCTTCATTTAAAAAGTCTTACAATTATTTTATGACTCATATAGGGTAATACACTTTGATAGGGAAGAAATTAAACTATACCAGCCAGAATCTGGGAGGAAGAAAGGGTTATGACTTAGCTCTGTGGTAAATACCTTTTGGTGCCTCACTCGGTAATGATATAGATTAAAGCAGACGCTCGAGTTCTAAAGCTTTATAGTCTTTCCAGCTGTACATGTTAAAAATGTTGAACTATGCAAAGCCATCCAGTTCACATCTGAGCCTCATTGCTGAGCCTTAGGTGGGTACAGTTTAAACCTGTGATGTGGACAGAGGAAATTTCTACCTATATCCACAGAGCAGAATGTCTTACCTCACCATAGTGGGGAAACATGAGGGAAAAACAATTTGTACAAATTCATGCTCTGGACGGTCCCCTGGGACAGTGAGGACTAGAACATGAGCTCAGGACCTCAGCCACTGAGAACTCCCAACACACACACACACAAGCCACCGAGAACTCCCAACACACACACACAAGCCACCGAGAACTCCCAACACACACACACAAGCCACCGAGAACGCCCAACACACACACACAAGCCACCGAGAACGCCCAACACACACACACAAGCCACCGAGAACGCCCAACACACACACACAAGCCACCGAGAACTCCCAACACACACACACAAGCCACCGAGAACTCCCAACACACATACACAAGTGGCTTGTTAGTGGCAGGCTTCAGTGATCTGGGTCTAGCTTCTCATTTTGCCAACCTCAAGGGGAAGATGATCTCACACACAATCAAAGATCACTGGAATGAACATGTTGTTATTTAATCCCGTCTGCTCAAGATCAGCTTTAAATTGACCTGAAATAATACGACAGCAGTGATAATTTCTGGTTCTTGGAGTACACAGTAATCCATAAAATTTTTAAATAATGAAGTGTCTCTTGGAAGCCCTTACTGTTGCCATTAACATAAATATCCATAATGTTTGCCCTCCTCTGAAAAATGTTCTCAGGTGGGCTGTGGGTGTTCCCGATTACATGCTTTGCTCTGAGCTGGCCCATTCGGAGAGGGATCATGAGATGCAAGTCTGGGTGGACTGCTGGAGGAAGTTCCCAGCAAGTGGTTTAGCTGTAAAGCACATCTCTGGGGCGCAGAGGGATGAATAAAAGGAGGGGAAAGCTGGTGCCAGCAACTACAGGTCAGGTGATACCCTGATCTGCAGGAAGGGTGTGGTCACAGCAAGGGGATGAGGCTGTCAGGGAAAGGAGGGGAGAAGGGAACAGGAAGAACAGATGTTTTCTTTCCCTCCCTCCAACACAATCTCACTCATCCTCTTGTTTGTGACAGGCATTACCAGCACTTGCTTCTCTACTTCTTCTAAGCCAACTGGAGGATTGTACTTCCCTGCCTCCATTGAAGTTAAGTGTGGTCATGTGCCTTGCTTTGGCCAATGAAATGGAGTGAAAGTGATGTGTGTCACTTCCTGGCAGAGGCATTTAATGGCTGGGCTTGACTTTCCATCCTGGTTTTCTTCTGCTTTGCCCATGTGAATGTACCTATTGATACAAAAGTGCCATAAGATCAAAGTAATAAATTATGTGTGAATGAGGAAAAAACAAAACCAAATAAAGCACAGACAAAAATAAAATTTTGTCACATTAAAGTCATTGAGATGTACGGGTTGTTAGCCTACCCTGACATCATACTCTGTCTTCTTTCCCTCTTCCTGACAGTCTCCTTTACTCTTCTCTTGCCTCCTCCCCTCCTTACCCATCTCCTCCTTCCTTTCCTCTCCCTTTTACCCTATGACTCCATTGCTTTCCTAAATGGAAATAATGGTAAATATAATGTTTTATATTCCTATTCTTAATCTGAAACATGGATACATTTGTTTTTTGAAATAAGAAATGAGTACATTTTTTGAATTACACATTTCACATTTCTTTCTTTAAAGAGAAGCCCTGAGGTAAATTAAAAATCAGCTTTAGTTTGTGTGTGAAAAATGTATGCTTTGAAAACCTTACTATATGATATAAACATATAGTCTTATCATTATGGATAAGCCCTCAATTGATTTTCCTGTGTGGGTTAGTGGCTATCGGGGAAAATAAAAACAAACATAAACTTTCCCTAAACACCATGCAGCTCAGGAAAACCAGAGCTCCCTCTGCAGTGGGCTTTGAAAAGGAAATCACTTACAGCATGATCAGTCACTTAGTTTTCATTGGTAACTTTGTTAAGAAGGCTACTGGAGCTGGAACATCCAGAAGACTGTTCAAGACTAAAGGACAACTGAAGTTATCAAAAGAACTACTCATTTTCATGCACAGTCATTCATGACATTGTACTTAACCCTGAGGTCACTCCCACCACCCTGAAAATTGTTTCAAGCAATTAAAGTCAGCCTAATCATGAAGCAGCAGAGAATGTAAGTGCAGGAAAATGTAACTGTAGCCTGGCTAGTCATGCATATTTAAATAAACACAACAGATGTGTACTTTGAAAACAAATTCAACAAGCTCTGGTTTCAAATAAGAACATGCTCTACTAGGTAAACATGACGTGGCCTTTTAGGCCATTTTACAATACCACGGAGAGCACTGCTGAGGGTTTTACACATAACCAATTCCACAGAGATGATCTTGGTACAGGGAGGAGAGGAGAAAGTATGTAACAGTTATATGAGGAAAAGAAGAACATGCAAAAAGAAGCAAGAGTCAGGTGGAGAATTCTGAAGTTCACTTACTGCCTGCTTTTGCTCTTCCTCCTAGAGGTGGTGAAGATGAAAAAAGGTAGAGGGGAAAAAGGAGAGAAATTAATGCCCATCACCACAAACAACTGGAAAAAAATGATAGAAAAGGGCAAACCAGGCCAGGCCCATGGGTTCAGAGATCCAAGGGCCTGACCACCGTCAGAGCATCGTCAGTTGGGCAGAGCAAATGGCGAGCCTCTGCCCTATCCGGTCCTTTAAATGCTAACTTCTAGAGTTAGAAGGAAAGAACCTTCTAAACCCTCTAGCCCAACTTCCCCTTTTATACGCGAAAAAGCCCTAGAGAGTCTGACTTGCCCAAGTTTATATCACTATTTAGGGTAAACTGAAAGAAGCAGCTCAACCATGACTCAAAAGCTCCGTGATCACTCTGTTTCACGATTCGCAATATCCACATGTGTCAGGTACATTTCTCTAAGTCAGTGGTTCTCAAAGCGCAGAACATAGATAGACCAGCAGCAGCAGCATCTGGAAACTTGTCAGAGATGCATGCTTTGCCCCGTCTCCCCCTACACCAATGGAATCAAAACTCTTGGGGTGGGGGCAGCGCTGTTTCATGAAACTTTCAGTGGATTCTGAATCCTGCTAGTTTGAGAACCACTGCTCTTAAGAACTTCCCAGAAACTGGAAATTCCATCTGACTACAGATTCTCTTATTTAGTCCCCTGTCTTCCACTTTTGGAGCTTTTGGCTGCTGTGTGGTTCTTTTCAAGGATGCACATACATCCCCTTCCCCCTATAAACTGGAACTGTTTCAAGGCCCTAAGAGGCTTTTCAAAAAGAATTCTTGACCTTGGTGTCTCATTAGTTGAACAAAGGTTCGTTTAATGCTCCCTATGCATGAAGCACTGGGAACATGAAGGTGAGATACGGTCTCTGTCTTTCAGAGCCTTACAGTGACGGCGCTCAGAGCAGGCCCTTGCTAACTCTCAGCTCTCAGAATGCACCTCTAGACACTGAAGAAGGAAGCACGATGAAGATGAGATAAACACTTCCGAGTTCCTCTCTCCTCAGTCTTGTGCTTCTCAGTTACTCTGTCTTTTAATGGGTCTCTTCGTTTCCTTTTTCTGTGCCTCATCATGGGTAACTGTGGTCAGGACGCCTCTGCTCTTTGCCCCAAATACACAGATCTAAAATCTGTTGCAATGGTTCTATTTAAATTGGATCCATCCGTGCAGACTGCCTTTACTAAACATGTGTGTAGGAAGTCTTGGGAATGGAGGAGTGCTTCTCAGTCTGCAGATCTGGGTGCAATGGAGAGAATGATTTCAGTAAAGCCAAGGAATTACGAAAGGGAGAGGGAAAGTAAGAATTTGGAGAAAGTCATTTTATTCCCGCAAGGGAGAGACATGCACTAGAAATTAAATGGGCACCAAGAAATCTCTTGAGGAGACTCCCAACTCAGCACCAGAAGATGTTCTTCATTATCAAAGCCAGCTGCTAGATGCTTGGCCAAACCTAATCTCACAGGCACCCAGGCAAAGAGGGCCCTGAGCGTTCGCTGAGTTAGCCTGAAGGAGTTAGCATCTTTTAGCTTTTGCGTCTGGCATGCATGGCTCCAGTTAGAAGGGGTTAGAGTTTTACAGTTGGGAAGCGATCTCCCTGCCTAGTCAGGCTTCCCTGTGAGGCAGAACACTTTTCTTCCATTCACTAGGCAAGGCAACCAGCCGTAGAAGAGTTATTAAACAATTAAAAATGTGTTTTTATTGCTGGCACTAAATGTAGAAATGGAAATTGGTAGGGGAGGGATGGGGCAATCCTGGCAAGCTGGAATTGCATCTGAGATCAAAAGACCAGTATGTAATTTCTTAGAACTGCTTCTAAAACACCTCCTTATTTTCACTGTTTTCTCCAGGTTTGGTATTGGAGACAATAATATTACCTTGGCTCAACAGAAAAGAAAAATTCAGTGCTCGCTTCGGCAGCACATATACTAAAATTGGAACGATACAGAGAAGATTAGCATGGCCCCTGCACAAGGATGATACACAAATTCGTGAAGTGTTCCATATTTTTTTTTTAAAGCAATTATACTCCAATGAAGATGTTTAAAAAAAAAAAAAAAAAAAGAAAAATTCAGAAGGCGATGTTTCATGTTTGTACATTTGGTGACTTTGCTGTATATAGTTTATCCATTGATATAAAATCATTATAATTTGCAGTAGACACATGTCAGGTTAGGATGGAGGGAGTGGACAGGGCAGTGTTTTCAGGACTTACAGGCCCCCCATGTGCACTGGCATTGGGAGAGGGTGGACTTTGGCAAAGTGTTACTTAGGATGGTGTTGTATAATCCAAACTCACAAAAGTTAATCAGATATAGCTTTGAAGGCTCTGTCAACACAGTAAACAGGTCAGATATAAGGTCTTAGAACCTTTTTGTTATCAATTAGTCAGTTGGGGTCAGTAAACATTGACTGGTGACAAGGTATAGGAGCCAACTTGATTTAAAGGGGGTAATAATGCCTTAATTATAAAGTGCAAATCTAGGACTGCTCAAGTCACCTAAAAACATGGGAGACCCGTCACATTGGGGATATCTGGCTAGATGGCCAAAGTAATGCCATAGCCACTGTAGTCATCTATATAAAAAAATTTATATTCAAAACCTCATTTGCATAGGAGGTTAAAATTTAAAACTACAGAATTCATCTGGTAAATGCATTTCAAAAGCAATATTGGAAAAATGGAAAATGAGGCAGAAGAATACTGGGAACGTAATTTAGAAACTAAAACACCATCACACAACTATTTCTAGATTAAATAAGAAGTCTGAGGTAGAGGTTATCCATATATACTCATTAATCAGGGGAAAAAATGTAAAGAAAAGATACATTCTGAAACATGGGTACTTGAGTGTCAGTCTACATTATGTCATTAGGAAAAAAACAACAACAATAAGAAGGTCTCTGATACTCCTTGGTGACAAGAATTGAGTCTTAGTCACCATTATACACCACATATCCTAAACATGACTCTTAATCAATGGATAAAAAGACAACATTCCTGGTTTATGTTTGCAAATTCTTCTTCCCTTTCTGAATGACCTCAGCCTGTCAGGTGGGTAAATAATAAGGCATTTAAGAACTTGGTAGGATATCCTACAAAACAGAGCAGTGGGGTCCTGGTTATTTTACAGATATTGTAACTGTAAGACAACAGCTGGAAATACAAAGAAACTCAGGGCTTGGGAATACAGTTCGAGACATCAGTTCATTCTGCTTAGGCCTTGAATACAAGTGTCAGAGGTACATGACAAGGTCATAGGAATGCACATGGGACCTGAGCCAGGAACTCTAAGGAACACTGTGGGCAACCAGCTGACGGGAAAGCTTACTGTGTGATACTTAGGGGAAATGCATTCTGACTTCCCTTCAGTTTGCATAAACCTTTTTGCCTTTTACAAAAAGGGTACCTTCCCATCTATGTTTGGGTAATATTTGAGAACATTTTTCTGAAAGGTAGGTGAATCCCCTATGACCTTCTGTCCTGTGGGTGGACTAACCCCACAATGGCAGGGCTTTCAAAGCCCCACATGGCTACAGATGTTACACTGGCCAAATGTATTTAAGTACCTCTCTGCTCTCTTGAGTGGCTGATTGGGTTGCTTAGCTGGATACTTGACAACTATTTGAAGGATCTGGGCCAGGTTTTACGCATAAGGTTTTCTTTAAACAAGACCCATTTAGACAAAATATTTCTCAGGAGAAATCCTGCTAACAGGGTTAATGAAGAAACATGTCCCAAAATACCCAGGACCAAAGCTAGAAAAAACTCAGCTCAAGAGTAAAAGAAGTGATTGTCTTGAGCAAGCCAAAAGTCAGTTTAAAACACAAACACGCCATTTACCCAAGTTGCTAAATACCCACTAGCTTTATTATTAAAGGACTGGCTTAGAATGGAGAAGTTGAAGAAAACTCTTCAAGCTGACATGTTCCTGGGCTACCCCCCTAGTCTAGACCCTTGTCACTTTGGGTCTGGATGATTTCATTAGCTTCCTATTATCCTTTAGTTTCTCCTCTTCCCAACCTGCTATGTACATTTTCCTAAACTATTGTTTTCAAAACCTTTAATGACTCCACTTTATCACAGGATTAAATCTACCCCCTCAGCCTGCCTTTTGAGGTACTCCACACTGTGATTTCCATTCTGTGTCAGACCATGAAATACAATGGTTTCACAGTATAGACAGACAGACCTTAGGAATTTATAGCATAAACAAATGTGCCCTGGTATTGCTGCTACAGAGCTGGGTAAATATTTCTGTTCAGTGCCAGTCAAATCATCCAGGTGAGGACATTTAAATGCCAAGTGTGCCTCTGTCTGCTCTAGGGTGTAGGGGCTGTAATATATTTTTCACAAAAAATAGATAGTGGGCCTGAATTATTCTAGATTTATTCAAGCTCCAATATACCAAACCTAGAGCTAGCTGCTATTTTATTGCTCCTCATAGAGTAAAATTATTGATTAGAGTTGGTTGATTACTTTGGTTTGCCTCTGTAATACTTATTAAAATAGGACACAATACTTGTTACGCATTTAGGTAGAATATTAGAAAACTTGTCTTAAAAGAAACTTTATATAGTTGAGAAATATTCATTTCACATAGCTAATATCCGATTTATAAACATTCTTATTTATTCATAAAAGCAACTATTCGAGGACATTAGTTCCAGTTACTAATTTTTTGTAATCAGGCTTTACACTGATTTAGATAACTTTTATACTGAATTAGGTTAACTTCATGGAGGTCTACCTGAAAACTGAGTCTAGGCAGCAGGAGTTAACCTGTTAGCCTCATCCTGTCTGACATCACGGGGAGGCAGAAGCTGAAGTGCAGGTGGAGATGGACAAGGAGAGCCGGGAGGTGGGGGGAGGCCTGAGCGGCTGCTGCTCTTACCTTCAGCAGCTTCATCAGCCCTTCCAGCTGCAGCATCAGCTCCCGCCTGCTCTCCTGCAGCGCTGACATCCTCTGCTCCAGCTCATCTTTCCTCTGCCTGTCGGAGAGGAAAAGCTCATGAGGAATGCAGAGATGGAAGGGCAGTTAGATCACAAAAAGACACTGTAATTTAAAAATATTAAAAATTGTAATGTGTCTACTGAACAAATATAAAAGAAAATGAAGATAAAATGATCCTCAAAGAAGAGTCGAAGGCCAGGTGAAATGGGTTTTAGACCTGATTCTGCTACTTAGCAGTGTATGAGATGCTGAGCAAATCATTTAAGTTCTGATACTGGATATATAAAATGGTGATAATACTTATTGGGGGATCTTGCTGAACCCCAACTCTGCTTCTAATCTTAAATGTTTTGTCCCACACGCCATTCAAACCACACCTACCTTTCATGGTCCAGCCCAAATTCCAGCACTTCCAGGGGTCAAATTGCTTCTAGCCTGTGTGTGTGTGTGTCTTTCCCTACTCACATTTCTTCTAATATCCATACTATTTATTAACATTGTACAATATTATTTAACTGACTAGCAAATTATTTTAAGTTTTGTTTCCAAAACTAGATTATAAATTTTTAAGATAGATTCATTGTCTTCTCGTCTTCATACTCCCTAAATTTCCAGGGCAGGTATAAACTCAATAAGGAGGAGTTGACTCATTCAACTTTCTAGAAAGCCTTTCTTCCTTGAACCCCCAAGCCTGGATGCAGTACTCTTTCTTTGTGCTGTGCATGATCAAATAATTATAATATGTGGCAAAAATGAATGAACTACAGCTACATGCAACAACATGGAAGGCTCCTAAAGAGTAATATTAAGGGGGAAAAATGTCCCAGAAGACTGCATGGAATACCATTTCTATAAAGCTCAAAAAACAAAAAGCAAAATTAGACACTTTATCACGTGGGCATACACACATACTTGACAATACTGTTTTAAAAAGCAAGGGAATCGGGACTTCCCTGGTGGCACAGTGGTTAAGACTCCAAGCTTCCAATGCAGGGGGCCTGGGTGGTTCGATCCCTGGCCGGGGAACTAGATCCCACACGCGTGCCGCAACTAAGACCCGGTGCAACCAAATAAATAAATAAATAAATATTAAAAAAAAAAAAAAAAAAAAAAAGCAAGGGAATGATAAACCAAATTCTGGAGAGAGGTTAGCTCTGTGGGGAAGGCAGAAGCAAGGAAGTGGAATAAGGGGGGCACTTTTCCAGATGACATGGCTTTAGCAATATATGAATTCTCAAGTAGGACGTGAGTTCCTGGGTGTTCATTTTATCATTATGCTTCATATCTCACACATTTGTCATAAATTATTATAATAACAAATATACCGTTAAAAATAATGAAGGGGGAAAAGACAATCTTGGTGTTCAGGATTCATAACCACTAACCCTAAGGATGAAATTCTCTACCTTGTTTTATTATACTAGCTGGGTATTGGCAGTTCCTGGATTCATGTATATTCATTAAAACCAGAAGGATGTCAGAACCTACAAATGAATCTTGCCCTTTATGCGTCTTGTGATAAACAAAAGTTCGTATATTAACATAGATGAATATACCAACTTCTTTCATGGCTAGTAATTCTGAGAAATTATTTTCTATTCCAAATCCCTAAAGAAACTCTCCTACGTTTTCTTCTAGAAGTTTTAACATTTGTGTCTCCATGTTTAATCCACCTGGTGGTGTTTTTGTATATAGTGTGAGGAAGAGAGCCAATGTGTTTGTCCTTATGCATGACCAATTGATCCAGCAAACTTATTAAATAGTCCCTCTTTTTTCAGTGGTATACAGCTGCTTTTGAGATTAAATACTTTCTGATTTCTCAGGATTTAGACCCTCCTTGGATTTAGATTAAATTCCTGTTTCTTACTGCCTTATGTCACAGCGCTGGATTCAGCCCTTTGCCTACTGAATCTACAGTTTTTTCAGATCCCTCTAGCATAAAGAAGCCCTTTCAGCAATCCTAGTTCCAGCAATAGTTAAACTAAAGTATGACAGTTCTTTGCTTTTCTAGATACAAAATAGTCACTTGTGCCTGAGCTGAGGTGGGGAAAGAAAACAGTTGTATCTTACACTGATAGCTTAGAGTTATGTTCTACCTGAGTCAGCAGCTTTTGCTTTCCCATCCTCCCTAGTGTGACACCCAACATGCTGATATCTCCAATGTGTGACAGTGGACCCAGAGCAACCAAAATCTCAGCCCAGTTTCTAATAAATTTAGAAACTAAAATGAATTTTTAGGAGAATGGGAATCTCTGTATCCCTAATGATTTTCATCTGCGTGGTTTAAATTCTTGATGAGTTATTTATTAATGACACAAATCTAAACAGAAGGACAGTTATAGAAAAACAGTAATCTCCATTCTGTAAGAGAAGAAATCGTGGTTGGGAAGCTAAATGACCTAAGCCAAAGGAAGAGCTAAGAAAGGACATTCGGCTCTGCAGAATCCCAGGTGACAGCACGTTAAAAATCAACTGCAGAATGTCAAATGTTACAACCTCAACAGAAAAAACCCACTATTTGGAAATCTAGAGGTCTGGTGAGAATCAAGTCACTCACTTAGTTTCCATAATGTCTTCACTTACAAAGAGTATACACACACCTTCCTAAGACCGATAGGAAATAAGACCCTGGTAATTTTGCTCGGATCATGCTCACGTTATACTCTTCTGGAAGATGCCCTCATTCCCTCCAAAACAGCACCAAGTGGGAGCTGAAGTTGCTCTCTACCCCCATCCTGATCCTACGTCCTTAGTCTCTCGATCCTTGAGACAGTTTATACTTATGTTGAGGTGGAAGGTACCACAGCCACAGTGCAAGGGATTCCCACTTGGTTTCACATCTCAGAGGAGTTCGTGCAACGGAATCCTGCTCTGACTATGAAGTGCGGGAGAACATACTCAAAGGACACGGAGAGCCTTACTCCTGCCAGGAGTCTCTAAAGTCAGACTAATTTGCAAGATAAGCAGATTGAGTGCAGCACAATGGTCTTCCTAAAGCAATCGCAAAAGTATAAACACTGCGACGGGTGTTTACCTAGTTCCGAAATGAAGGCAGGAGACCTCACAGTGATTAATAAAGGGACTCAAACATCTCAAGCAGTAACAGAATGAGTGGAATGCTTTAGCTGTTTGTTCTAACATGACTAGTTATACCGATAAACAGATTCTAACCCACTAGTTTGGTTTCCTGAGATGTGAATTCCTACTGTAGCAGATTATAACTTGGGGACAGTGGTGCAGCTTCCCCACTTACCTCAGCAGCCGCAGCTCCGCCAGCAGTGTGGGGTTCTGCTGGGCCTTCTCCGGGGTGGGCTGGGAAGCCTGCTCATGCTCCAGACGGAGACGCTGAATCTCCCGCAGGATCTCTCTAGAGAGATGGATGAAAAAGGGATGGCCACGTGCGGCTTCACAGCTCGCGCCCTCTCTTTTTTTCCATTAGAAGTTTTTATTCTAGTCGTGCGGCCTCTACCAATCTTGTTCTGATGGTTTCTGAATGACCAAGACGTGAAATGGACACCGTCTTGAAATTGCTGCACTCGATATTTCCTCAATGAAACAATCCTTTGTGGTAGAGAAAGTCCTACAAACCCTTCTTCTCAAGAACTTGAAACATTTCCACAGAAGAAAAATGACAGCTATCAATAGGAGAGTCTGTTCCTGTCTGGGGGGCACTTGCAACCTTCTAATGCAAGTCCTGTGCTAACTCCCCTCACATCTTCCTCTGTCTCCCTTCTTCTCCTGGACCCCACTCCCACCCCGAGATCTGATGGTTGCCACCTCCTCCACTGTGCCTGTTACATTATGACCAATCTCCTTGTCCTGGTTTCTGCTTTTTCAGTGCATGATGGTGTGTTGTCTGGTCGCCAAGCCTGTAAATGGCTTTTCAATGAGAGACCAGACAGTCGCGTGCTGCATCGTGGGCCAGGACAAGATGACAAGACAGAGCAAAGGCTCCTGGGAGCAGAGTGGAGAAAGGAATGGGAGGGGAACACACTGGTGGGTGGGAAAAAGAATCTACCTGAGAGCACCTGAGCGGGCTTTCGGACTACCAGAATGAACAGCATGCAGAGATATACAAATTAGTGTCCAGGGCATGTACTGGACTTGGGCTGGCCTATCTTCACTGAGGTGGGATCTTCCTTTGTGGTCAAAACTCATCTGGACTGCAAGGAAAATGAGAATCAGATACTCACGTGATAATCTTGGGCTTCAGAAACTGGCTCGACCTCTGCATTCTTACCTGTTTTTGTTTTCCAGTTCTGCAATAAGCTGTCTTTGTTGTTTGTTGGCATCAAAGTTAAAGCTCAAGTCGGTGGGAGGACGGGTCTAGAGTGAGGAAGAAGAAAGGTTTTTTTTTTTTTTTGATTCAAATATATCCAGAGGCCCAGATGGACTGTTGACTTTTTTTAAAACAGATTTTTGAGGTATAATTTACATACCATAAAATCCACCCATTTTAAGTGTACAGTTCAATGAGTCTTAGTATATTTAAACAGCTATGCAAACCAATCACCACAGTCCAGTTTTAGAACATCTTTCATCACCACAGAAAGTTCCCTCATGCCAGTTTGTAGTCAACTTCCACTCCCATCCCCAACCACAGGCAACCAGTGATCTGCTTTCTGTCTACGGTTTTGCCTTTTCTAGAAACTTCATATAAATGGAATCATACAACATGCAGTCTTTGGTTTCTGGCTTCCACTTAGCATGGTATTTCTGAGGTTCATCCATGTTGCTCCATGCATCAGGAGTTCCTTCCTTTTTATTGCTGAATAGTATTCCATTGTTTCCAGCTTTTGGTTATCACAAATGAAGCCGCTCTGAACTCTCATTTACAAATCTTGTGTTAATATATGTTTTCATCTGTCTTGGGTAAATCCCTAAGAGTGGAATTCCAGAGTTATATGGTAACTCTGTATTTAACATTTTGAGAAAGTGTCAAACTGTTTTCCGAAGTGGCTGAACCATTTTACCATCCCACCAACAATGAATGAGGGTTCCAATTTCTCCACATTCTCACCAATACTTGTCAATGTCTTTTTGGTTTTAACCATCCTAGTGGGCGTGAAGTACCTAATTGTGGGTTTTAAAAAAAATTGAGATATAATTTACATGCCTTAAAACCTACTCTTTTAAAGTATACAATTCAGTGGTTTTAAACTATATTTAAGAGGTTGTGAGCCCATCATCACTATCTACTTGCAGGACATTTTCATCACCCTGAAAAGAAACCCACAGTCACTCCCCATTTCCCCTCCACCATCTTGTGACAACTTCTAATCTAATTTCTTTATCTATGGATTTGCCTATTCTGGACAGTTCATACCAATGGAATCATGCAGTATGTGATCTTTTATGTATGGCTTCTTTGACTTGGCAAATGATTCCAAGGCTCATCCACGTTGTAGCATATATCAGTACTTCATTTCTCTTTATGGATGAATAATATTCCACCATATGGACATATCATATTTTGTTCATCCATTCAACAGCTGAGGGACATTTGGGTTCCCATTTTGGCGGGCTATTTTGCATAATGCTGCTATGTGCATTTGCGGACAAGTTTCTGTGTAGAGACATGCTTTCATTTTTCTTGGGTATATATCTAAGAGTGGAACTGCTGGGTCATATAGTAACTGCCTTTTGGGCAACTGCTAAACTGTTTTCCTACATGGCTGTAGCAGTTTACATTCCCACTAGCAATATATAAGGGGTCCATTTTTTCCACTTTCTTGCCAACCGTTGTTATAGCCCATTTTTTTGATCACAGTAATCCTAGTGAGTATAAAATGGTATCTCGTGATTTTGATTTGTATTCCCCTAATGACTAATATGTTGAGCATACTTTCATGTGCTTATTGGCCATCTATATATCTTCTTTGGAGGAGTCATTATGGTTTCGATTTGCATATTCACTACTGGGTCTGACCCTTGTACCTCCTTTAAGAATATGGAAGCCAATCAACACAAAATAGGAAAATGGATGACTAGGTGACATTTCCCTTTTATTGATTAACCAGAGTGGAAGCTCTTAATGAAGGCTCTGGTATAGTTACGCTTCACTCCAGGTATTCTTGGTTCTTCCCAAAACATGATCTACGATGATGCAGAAACCTTGTTTCCTGTCTAGAGTTTAAAGATGCAATAAGTAATTCTTTTCATGTGAAATTTCCTAAATAAACAGGGGCAAAATAGCATAGCAAATCTGGGTGGGAGCCTTTTTATCAAATTACCAAGCAATTTCCTTCTTTAAAAGGAAAAAAACTGACCTTTCTTCCTCCAGAGAAGAGTGGGCCAGCAGTCAACTGAGCAAGTTCTCTATATATTCTATTCAGAGTCTTGTGAGAGCCTGAGTTGAACCTCAGAAAAATGGCTTGCCTCAGAGTAAAACTGCTACGAATAATAGGTTTACAATTCCTGAAGACTAGAGTTAAAACTAATGGCTCCTTATGAGAGTGGGACCAGGGAAAATTATGGATGAGGAAATGAGCTCTGAAAGGAATTTGTTTCATATAATGACAAAAACCCAAAAACCCTACAGTATTTCACTGGAAATTTCTAAAGAATCCTTTTAGTTTTGAGTGTCTGACTGCAATGCTGAAGCATCTTTCAAAGAGAAAGTTAACATAGGAATCAAGAATTATTATCAGTAGTGATTCCTAACCAGGAAAGATTCTTTGGCACCAAGAAGCATTGTTACTCAAATATAAAGAAGTAGGGGCGGAAGAAGATTCAAACCCTTAGTCAGCAGTCCCACCTGGAGCAGCCTGCACCCTAGCTCCTCCACCTGGACGTAACAACAGGGAGCCCCCAGTGGACAGCTGAATGATGGCTTATTTCACCCAGACAAATGTCAAACACAGTTGAGTGTACACTAAACAACAGAGAAATGTAGGATTTTATTTATTGACTATCGTAGACACCACAGTACTCCTTAAAAAAACAAAAAACAAAAAAAGCCAGGTATCCCTTCCTAAAATGCCCCCAGGACACTGAAGGGAAAAAGAGGGAGCAGTTAGTTTATAAAGACATAGATTACTTTAGCCAGAAGATCCCTAAAGATGATTTCTTTCAAAAATTAAATAGTTCATTCATTCATTTATCCAACAAATATTTCCTGAGCACTTAGTATGTGTTAGATACTATTCCAGAAACCAGGATGCATTAGTGAATAAAATACAGCCTCTATCCTCATGTACCTTACATTACATTGGGAGAGAATGATAAACAAATAAATAAATAAATATATATACATATGTAGGTGATATATATATATATATATGGCATCAGCAGTGATAAATTTGATGAAGAAATATAGGGTAATGACACAGAATAAACTGAGACAGAAGATTTTTTAAATGAGGTAGTTATGAAAGACTCAATGAACTTAGGAAGCAAACCAGGTGAAGGTCTGGGGGTTGGGAGGGTCGGGCTTGCTGGGCAGAAAGAAGGGCAAAGGCCCACAAGTGCTCCAGGTTGGTGTGTTCTGGTCAGTACTGATGGAGTTGGCGCGAGCTATGAGGCAGGGATAGGTGATAAACTGGGAGGGCCCAGATCATGAAGGACCTTTTCATCATGCAGTGGAGTTTCCATTCCATTCCAAATGTGGTGTGAAGCCACTGTAGGATTCTGAACAGGGAAACATGGAATCAATTCCAAATACTCTGCCCTCAAGGAGGTGGAGCCTAACTCCCTGTTCCTTAAGCGTGGCCTGTCCATAGTGACCTCCTGCCAAAGAGGACAGTGTGGAAAGGGGACAAAAGAGTAACTTTATGTCGGAGAAACCTGAAAAAAGCTTCCTCAGCCAGGTGATCAAGGTCAACATCAACAGTGATAAGTTACGTTGATATTATTTATGTATGATGTGACGTGAGGAAAATAGCACTTATCTCTTCCTCCCCAAAACCCATAATCTCAGTCTAATCATGAGAAAAACAGACAAATCCCCATTAAGGGACATTCCTCAAAACTGTCAAGGTCATCAAAAACAAGGAAAGTCAGTAATAAGCTATAATGGAAAATAATCCTATATATCATATAGGATTATCATATATATTATCATATAGGATATAACTATATATATAGTTGAATCATTTTGCTGTACACCTGAAACTAACACAATATTGTAAATCAACTATGTTTCAATAAATAAAAAACAAACAAAAAAACAAGGAAAGTCAGAGAAGCTGTCACAGACCAGAGGAGCCTAAGGAGATAACGACAATTAAATGTAATGTGGTATCTCGGATGGAACCCCAGAACGGAGAAAAGACATTAGGTAAAAACTAACAAAATCTGAATAAAGCATGGACTTTAGTTAATAATAATGTGTTGATATTGGCTCATTAATTGCAACAAACATGCTATACTAAGGTAAAATGTTAATAATAGGGGAAACGGAACATGGGTTATATGGCAACTCTCTGTACTAGCTTAATAATTTTTCTGTAAATCTAAAATTGTTCTATAATGAAGCTTATTGAAAACAAACAAACACTGCTTTGGCTACTAAGTGGAGGATTTACTGTAGTGGGATAAGAATGGAAGTAGGTGGACCACTTAAGAATCTAAGGGTTTGCTACTTAGTCGCATGTAAACTTGTTACTTTATTTTACTATATACCTTTATTTTCTTGTCTGTAAAATGGGACTATTTATGGAAAGAGATGTGAAGAGGATCCCTTCCTCTGTTACACTAGTATTCTCTTAGGTTTAGGTAATCTCACAGAGCTCCATCATCTTTAATGAGATAGAGACACATCTGAAAAATACAGGATAAGGAACATGATCCCACTGAGCAAAACTGGGCAAATATGAAACCAAGGAAAGCCAACATAGTCAGCAAACTGTAATCTGCTGGTATGCATTTCTGGAGCCTCCTAAAAAGAGACTGGAAGTTTCCCATCTGGATGAACTTGGCAGGAGGAGTTCCACAGAGATGTGCCTGATATCAACCAGACTTTCACTGCATCCCAAGGGCAGCCTTCCCATCATCCCAACCTCGCTTAGACTAACTGGAGGGCTATGGATTATTAATACCTCTCTCTTGCTCTCAAAAACCCAGTAATGTTTTTTAGGAGAGTGGTTCCCAAGCTAGCTGTAAATCAAAAGACTGAAAGTTTTCTTTTTTTTTTTTTTAAACTAAAATCAATGGACCCTACTAAACCCAGAGGTTCTGCTTCAGTAGGTCTAAGGCAAGGCCAAGAATCTACATATATTTTAAGTGTTGTACGAAAGATTAGAATATGTAGCCAGGTTTGACAATGACTATTTTATAGGGGTTTTAAGTCATTAAATGTGTGCAAAACACCACATGAAAATACTCTTGATCTTTAATTCTAAGAAGCCGTAAGGACATTTCTGGAATGGTGCATGGGTGGAGCAGCTGACAGGATGATGAGGCTGTGAAGTCCGGGACTGGGCTATGTGAAAAAAAAATCTCAAAAACGTGTTAAATGTTAGGTAGCATGACAATGGACAATGGTTTCCCTTTCCTTTCACCTTTCTTCCAAGTTTTCCATAATGAGTTTTTAATTTTTTCATAAAGAAAAAAAATTTTTTTAAATAAACAAAAACCACCTGACTACATCTAATGCTAGTGATGTTTGTGATGAAATTTAAGATTTGCTGTTATTACCATGATTTGCCACACACTGTATTTTTGTTGTTGTTGTTTTAAAATGGAATTTAGGCACTTCAGGAAAACAAATTAGCTCTCCTGGCTCATCTAAGCAACCTACAATTTCTCTATCTGAGGGTCAGCCTGAAGAGGTTCCAGTGGCCATGTCTGCCACCTGGGGAGACGTGAGGGTCTGATGCTGGAGCATTTCACAGGGTGTAATGCCGGCTGCTAAAATGATTTAATGGTCTTTCTTGTAGAAGGTTTTTGAAAAAAAAAAAAAAAATCAATACAAAGCCTATCTGGCAGGCTATAAATAAATTCTTTTGAGCACTACACCCACTTTATGCAAAGCACTTGTATCAGTGAGAGATTAGCAGATTAGAAGTCTTCTGTTTAATAGAAATCTAGTTAAGAAGAGTCCTTCCTGAGAGACCCAATATTTATAAGATAACTACACTTAGGAAAATAAACTGAAGATGAAAGGGGCCATATCAGTATTTAGTCTCAAGACCATTCTAACAACTATTTTCACATGAATTAGAGAACTGGCATCAGAAACTATCAGGTGTAAACAGATTTATCTTGTTTGCAGTAAAGGAGTACTAGGATCTCCTTTTCAGGGTCAAACGGCTTTGGAGCTTTTATTTACAAATTTTAAAAAGTACTATGTAAAGTCAACAAGACTATATAATGGTATTACGTATACTTAATTTAAAAAATCCACCACAATGTTATTCCATTTCAAAAAATTTAATTAATGTTATTTATAAATTTTAATTTCTAAAATAACAAACATTTGTGACTGATTGAGGGCATGTGTAGGCTTTAACTAATTAATTAAATAAAACTAGTCTTTTTCCCAGACATTTTTTCCCCCTATTCTGTTCCATTTCACTAACCTTTAGAGTTGGAATGTTAGAGTCAGATGTATGACTTAGTATTAGATTCTCAAGGAAAAGGTTTTGAAGACTAAACAAACCCAAAGGAATAAATTACATTTTGAGAGAGAAAGAAAGCAAAACTCTCTATTGGCAGCTTTCATAACTCTATTTCCCTGTGAGGAAGTAAACATAAATTAGTACACATTTCTAAAACTAACACTGTAGAATATTGTCCTGCGAGATCTTGGCCTGCCTGTCCTGTCTAATTTCACTCCAGAACAATACTGGACCCAATGGTTTGTGATTCTTATAACCTCTCTAAGAAATCTTCGCCTGCCCCAAGGTCATAAAGATAGTTTTCTGTTTTCTTTTAATAGCTTTATGGTTTTAGCTTTTACATTTAAAGTTTATGATACATTTCAAATTGGTTTCTATGTATGGTGTGAGGTAGGGGTAGAGGTTCTTTCTTTTCATACAAACAGTTGTTCTTTCTTTTCATACAGATAAACAGTTGTTCCAGCAGCATTTGTTAAAAAGACTTTCCTTTCCCAATTGAATTGCTTTTGTGCCTTGTTGAAAGTCACTTGAACTTATATGTGTGCATCTATTTTATGGATGATTTGCCTATCCTTTTGCCAATACCATACTTTCCTGATTACTGTGGCTTTAGAGTAAGTCTTTTTTAAAAAAAATATTTGTTTATTTATTTGGCTGCGCTGGGTCTTAGTTGTGGCACGTGGGATCTTTAGTTGTGGCATGTGGGAGCTTTAGTTGTGGCATGTGGGCTCTTCTAGCGGGCTCTTAGTTACAGCATGTGGGATCTAGTTCCCTGACCAGGGATCAAACCCGGGCCCCCTGCATTGGGAGCGTGGAGTCTTAACTAGTGGACCACCAGGGAAGTCCCTAGAGTAAGTCTTGATGTCAAGTAGGGTTGAATCCTCCAACTTTGCTCTTTTCCAAGACTGTTTTGGTTTTCTAAATATATTTGAAAATCAGTTGGCATTTTGATTGGTACTGAATTTATAGACCAATTTGGGAAAATATACCATTTTACTAATATTGAATCTTTTGAGTATGGCTATACCTCTCCATTTATTAGGTTTTCTTTAATTTCTCTTAGCAATATTTTATAGTTTTCAGTCTTGAACATCTTTCACTAAATTTATCCGTAAGTATTTGATGGTTTTTAATGTTACAGTAAATGTTATTTTTCCTAAATTTAATTCTTAATTGTTCACTGCTAGTAGATAGAAATACAATCAATTTTTAAATATTGACTCTGTATGCTGCAACACTGCTATAAAGTCATGTATCTGTTCTAGTAGTGTTCTTGTAGGACTTCCCTTAGGACTTCCTATATAGAATCAGGTCATCTGCAAATAATGACAGTTTCACATCTTCCTTTACAATATTTATGTCCCTTTTTTCTTGTCATGCTGCACTGACTGGGACCCCCAGGACAATTTTGAATAGAGGTGGTAGAAGTAGACATCTATGACTTGTTTGCAGTATTAGGGGGAAATATTCCAAAATTTAACCTTTAAGTGCCATATAAGCTATCGGGTTTTTGTAGGTGTTCTTTCCCAGGTTAGAGGAGTTTCTTCTACTCCTATAATATTGAGAAGTTTTATCAAAAATGGGCACTGTATTTTGACAAACTTTTTCTGCATCTATTGAAATATTATAATTTTCTTCTTTAAATTGCTAATATGGTGAATTACATAGGCTGGTTTTCATGTGTTAAATAAATTTGCATCCCTAGGATAAACCTCACTTGATCATGGAGTATTATCCTTTTTACATATTGCTGGGTTCAATTTGCTAATATTTTGTTAAGGATTTTTGCATCTGTGTTCATGATAGAACTTGGCCATCAACTTTCTTCTCTTGGAATGCCCTTGTATTATTTTGGTATCAGGTTATAGTGGCCTGGTAAAATGACTTCTTTATCTATTTTCTGAACGTTTGTGCCAGATTGTTATTTCTTCCTTAAACATATGATAGTATTCAACAATTAAGCCATCTGAGCTTAGAATTTTTATTCATTTATTTATTTATTCATTTATGGCTGCGTTGGGTCTTCGTTGCTGCACACGGGCTTTCTCTACTTGCGGCGAGCGGGGGCTACTCTTCATTGCAGTGCGCAGGCTTCTCATCGCAGAGGCTTCTCTTGTTGCAGAGCACGGGCTCTAGGCGTGCAAGCTTCAGTAGTTGTGGCACGTGGGCTCAGTATTTGTGGCTTGCAGGCTTTAGAGCGCAGGCTCAGTAGCTGTGGCACACAGGCTTAGTTGCTCCACGGCATGTGGGATCTTCCCGGACCAGGGCGCGAACCCGTGTCCCCTTCGTTGGCAGGCGAACTCTTAACCACTGTGCCACCAGGGAAGTCCCTGAGCTTAGAGTTTTTGAAGTTAATTATTAATTCAATTTCTTTAACAGATTTAGGACTATTTAGATTTTCTATTTACTCTTATGTCAGTTTTGTTAAATTGTATCTTTCAAGAAATTTGTCTATGTCAGCTAGGTGGTCAAACTTACTGGCAAAAAGTTGTTCATAATATTCTTATCATCCTTATAATGTTTATAGAATCTGTAGTATGTCCCTTATTTCATTCCCGATATTGGTAATTTGCATTTTTTTCTTCCTTCTTTTTTTTTTTAACTGAAGTATAGTTGATTTATAATATTGTGTTAGTTTCAGGTATACAGTATAGTGATTCAGGGTTTTTGCAGAATATATTCCATTATAGGTTATTACGAGATAATAGGTATAATTCCTCGTGCTATATAGTAAATCTTTGTTGCTTATCTATTTTATGTATAGTAGTTTGTATCTGTTAATCCCATATCCCTAATTTGTCCCTCCCTGCCTCCTTCTCCCCTTTGGTAACCACAAGTTTGATTTCTATGTCTGTGAGACTGTTTCTGTTTTTGTATATACATTGATTTGTATTATTTTTTAGATTCCACATATAAATGATATTGTATAGAATTTGTCTTTCTCTGTCTGACTTATTTCACTAAGCATAATATTCTCTAGGTCTACCCATGTTGCTGCAAATGGCAATATATTTTTATTTATTTATCTATTTATTTACTTATTTATTTATGGCTGCATGGGGTCTTTGTTGCTGTGCGCGGGCTTTTCTTTCTCTAGTTGTGGCGAGCAGGGGCTATTCTTCGTTGTGGTGCGTAGGTTTCTCATTGCGGCGGCTTCTCTTGTTGCGGAGCACAGGCTCTAGGTGCACGGGTTTCAGTAGTTGTGGCACATGGGCTCAGTAGTTGTGATGCGTGGGCTTAGTTGCTCCACGGCATGTGGAATCTTCCTGGACCATGGATCGAACCTGTGTCCCCTGCATTGGCAGGCGGATTCTTAACCACTGCGCTACCAGGGAAGTCCCACAAATGGCAATATTTTATTCTTTTGTATGGCTGAGTAATATTCCAGTGTGTGTGTGTGTGTGTGTGTGTGTGTGCGCGCGCGCGCGCACGCGCGTGCGCACACAGCTCTCACATCTTCTTAATCCTATCATCTGTTGATGGGTACTCGGGTTGCTTCCATGGCTTGCTTATTGTAAATAGTGCTGCTATGAACACTGGGGTGCATGTATCTTTTCAAATTAGTGTTTTCATTTTTTCCAGATGTACACCCAGGAGTGGAATTGCCGATCGCATAGTAGTTCTATCTTTAGTTTTTCAAGGAACCTCCATACTGTTTCCTATAGTGGCTGGACCAATTTACATTCCCACCAACAGTGTACAAGGGTTCCCTTTTCTCCACATCCTCTTTCCTTTCTTCTTGATCAGAATTTCTAGAGGCTTATTAATCTTACCAATCTTTTTAAAGAACCAAATTCTGGTTCTTTGATTTTCTTTTATTGATTCACTTTTAAAAGAGGATACTGTAGATAAAATTAAAGGCCACTGCAATCCCTTCCCTAAACCAATTCCCCTCCTCCTGTCTCTGAGATATCTACTCTCCTGAGTTTCATGTTTACCATTCCCATTCCACCTGTATATTAAAGTAATGCAGGCTTCCCTGGTGGTGCAGTGGTTAAGAATCCACCTGCCAATGCAGGGGACATGGGTTCGAGCCCTGGTCCGGGAAGATCCCACACGCCGTGGAGCAACTAAGCCCGTGCGCCACAACTACTGAGCCCGCATGCCACAACTACTGAAGCCTGCGCACCTAGAGCCTGTGCTCCACAACAAGAGAAGCCACCGCAATGAGAAGCCTACGCACCACAACGAAGAGTAGCCCCTGGGCTTCCCTGGTGGCGCAGTGGTTGAGAATCTGCCTGCCAATGCAGGGGACACGGGTTCGAGCCCTGGTCTGGGAAGATCCCACATGCCGCGGAGCAACTGGGCCCGTGAGCCACAACTACTGAGCCTGCGCGTCTGGAGCCTGTGCTCCGCAACAAGAGAGGCCGCGATAGTGAGAGGCCCGCGCACCGCGATGAAGAGTGGCCCCCGCTTGCCGCAACTAGAGAAAGCCCTCGCACAGAAACGAAGACCCAACACAGTCAAAAATAAATAAATAAATAAATTGATTAATTAAAAAAAATTAAAAAAAAAAAAAGAGTAGCCCCTGCTCGCCACAACTAGAGAAAGCCTACACGCAGCAATGAAGACCCAATACAGCCAATAAATAAATAAATAAATAAATCTATTAAAATAAATAAATAAATAATTAAAGTAATGCAAATTTCTGCTACTCTACTGGAATCCTCTATTTACTCACCATGTTTCCTGCCTCTGCAGCCAGCCGGGCAGCATAGCGAGCTATAAGCCGGTGTTCCTCATCCAGTCGGCTAGGACTGTCCAGGACACTGCCAAGGAGATAAAAATTCAACAGGTATCTATTAAACATCCCCTACTCTTGCTTCTCTCTCAGAAAGAACAGATGGGAGAAACACTTGTGAAAAAGAATGGTAACAAAAGAAATGGAGACCTGAATCATAGATACTAATGGTCTTCTGAGACAAAGAGGATTTAGAGAAATGACGAGGCCACGCATAACATTTCTCTGCGGCAGTATATCCCAGTTGGCTCTCACACCTTCACAGGAGACACTTCTTTTTGAATGCAAGGGCTGAGAAAAGACAGGGCATCTATAAAGCCTGAGGGAGT